>NW_025407859.1:0-403882 GCF_003324165.1 Naegleria lovaniensis | reverse complement strand
CACTATCCACATTTTCAGCAAAGGCTATCTTTTTTGATCTACTACGAGCACTAGTCAATGGTTTGATTACGTAATCAAACACAATGAATACAAGAGGTACTACTAAGAACAACAACAACATCAACCAATTCGATTTGTCCAATACAAATAATACTTCAGAACACCAACACCCTCAACCCGAGCACAATACATTTTCTTCAATTTCTCTTCCAATTATGAACCCTGATTCAATTCCCGCTGACCATGATTGGCAAAGAACACTCATGTCGGAAGAACAGGAACCAATTTTGAACAGACGCCAAACAGTCGACTCGAACCACCAATCCAACATGTTGAGGAGGGGTTATCATGAAATCCCTTCTAAAAACTTTTCTCATCCAATTCTTAAAACAAGCCAATACTCTGCTCAAACGAACCTTCGAAATACGCTCTTGAATGCATCAGCTCAATTCTCGGGAGAAAACAATCCCATATCAAATAGCAGCACGGAAATAGAATCCATACAACACCAAGAAGAAATGTTTTCAAACCATGACTCATCAGCAGCATCACCGACAAGCACACAATTGTATCCGCAAGAGACATTACTTGAGATGTGTCGGGATTTGGATTTACTTATGAGTGATGTATCTCAAATACCTGATGTGGTACAGGGTAGCAACAGCACAGGATTCGATTCATTACCATCCTCCTCCGTACAACAACAACAACAACCTCTCCTCAGCAGTACTCTCAATAATTATTTCACCAATTTTGGAGTTGACAACGAGACACAATTGAATGAGCAGCAACACAACCAATCTTCTTTCTCAACACGCATGAACAACACTTTTCAACCAACCCCATGACCATTTCAGTATCAGCCTGCATTCATCCCTACACTCTTCCTCGACCAAGGACCTGAGCTCAACACCAACAGATTGTTCTTCGCTCCGTGAGCAACAGCGACAAGGCATTGAAAAAGCATCAGTCCTTGCAGATACCAGTCGTGTAACGAACGCCCCAATCTTTACCAGTCATCAACCTACATCTCTTTCTTCTTTTGATGAATCGGTAGGCGCAACTTTAAAGAGTCATGCCCGTCCCTCTCAGTTGCAGTCATCTTCTGTGCCGCTTGTATCAGCACCAATGACCAGTAGTAACAACCATCATGAAGAAGGCTTTGCATCTTGTGAGGACACTGTTCAAGAGTCCCATCAACAAGTATTATCCTCATCAACAGAGAAAAGAAAGCACCACCACCAACGAAGCTCTTCATCTCCCATCGCAATCATACGAAGCTCTGGATCAAGTCCTTCTTCTTCACCAACCACAACCACAACTACTACCAATTCTACTAGTACTGGTAACAGCAGCAGTAGCAGTAACAACCATACGGACGCCCCTTCTTCCTTTCCTCATAAAGCCTCTCATCATCATCCTCACCGAAAAACTCGTAAACCATCTCCTCTTTTATTGCATCATCAACAACAACAGCAAAACAGTGAGATGATGTTCATGAATAACATGATGAGTAGCACCTTGATCAATCATCATGGTAGCAATAATCTTCTCAATCCTCAAACGACAACTTCTTTGAGGAATGATTTTGAGGCTTTCCATGCGTTGGGACAAAGTGCCACCTCTTCCATGCTCTTTCCTTCATTGAATCCTTCGCCTTCTCAAGGAGTTGTAAATATGAGTAGTACAAACAGCAATGGTAGTAGCCACAACGATACCACCATGAATAACGATACCATCGCAAGCATGAATGACATGCACAACATGGTGATGGATCCAATGACCCTAGCCTCTGCCTTGTTGTCAGGTCAGATTAACCTTACTGCCCTTAATGAAGAGCAGTTAAATACTCTCCGGTTATTGATAAGTCATCCACAACAGCTGTCACCTCAAACTCAACAACAAGTAGGACATTCAGAGAACTATGCTTCCAATAACATGCTTTTCATGAATCCTAACACGCAGGAACTTGTCACAAATACTACAGGTATAGATTCACACATGCATGTACGAAGACACAGCGTTGCAAGTCAAATGTCTCTCGATTCCGTCTACTCTCCAAGCATGAACAATCAGAAAACATTTTCTTCAACCTTAAACGTTCCCTCATCAAACCTTTTCCAGGAGTCGCCAACAACTGCAACCCCTCAAGAAGGTGGTCATTCTCTAGATCCTGCAAGTAGCAACATGCCATCAAATGCAACTGAAATTATTCATTAATCGACAATGCTCTCTCTGGATGTACCTCTTCTCTTGGTCTAAAGCTTGTCAGTGCTGTTGATGCCTCTCCTCCTGTAAATATGAACCATTCTTCCATCATGACAAGTTCACCAAACGGCCGTTCAAGAACTCTTTCTTCGCCTGCCATGTACATGTCTCCAAATCTGTCACCCTCCAGTTCTTCCATGTCATGTTCTTCACCTCAATTCCTACAAGTTGCGAGTAATGATAGCAACAGTACAAGTCAAATGTCGCCAGTCTCCCCACATCAATCAGAACCATTTAATTTTTCATCCTTTAGAGAGCAATATCAACAGCAATTTTCATTGAGCAAGTCAGAATCCTCAATCACTGCTCTTAAAGGTAACTCTGGAAAGCAACACCATCAACGACATAATTCAACGCCTGCAATTACGGTAACAGAATCGAAACCACGAAGTAGAAAAAAGAGTATTGCAAAATCTTCACCTGCAAGCCCACTAATCCACATTCCATCAATTCAAATTCAGGGTGTTGAATCCGCTGCTACCTCAGTTTCTACAGTGACAGCAGCTATTCCCAAAAGAACAAGACGAAATTCCATGTCATCTCTTGATAAAGACAATTCCTCAGTTAGTGGACCCTTAACAAAACAGAACAAAATGCAAAACACCTTAAGCAAAACAATAGTTTTCAACAATTATTATGATGAAATTCAGTTCAAAAAGAAACATGGGCCAAACTGCACTTTCTATAAATTTACTGAGTACAAGTAAGGAATAAAAGGAACAGCTTTGATCGAATTACTTGGAAGGTGGTTGAAGTGAATTGCTTGGGTGTAAAAAATTGCGCAGGAGCTCCAGTTTCGATTGGAGGGATTCAAGAACTGCTGTTTTAAATGTAACTGTCTGTTGCTGGTTTTTGACGGGAAGGCTGAAGGCAAGGGCTAACAGAAAAGCGTCATCTTCAGTACTCACCAAGTCCCTTACTTTCTCAACAGTTCCGGTTAACAAACACGCAATTACATCAGCATGCTCAAATGAAACAATCTTCTCCTTTCCTGTTAAAAACAGGCATCCACACAGAATGTCCAACTTTCCTTGAAGAAACTCTTTCTTAATTTTGTCTTCCTTTTTTTTCATTTCTTGTTTAAATTGTTCTTTCATCTTTTCCTCTTCATGTTTGTGGTATACCTTAATCTTTTCCATTTCTTGTTCATGAAGTCTTTCAAGTTGTTTCACCTTTTTCTGAACCTCCTCCATGCTATTATCCACACACTTTTCAACATTTTCAGAAAGACTTTTGAAATACGGATCATCTATTAACGGAAGCTCAGTGATTACTTGAAACTCCGTTGAATTTAGAACTCTCAATACATTCCTCATACGATTTTGGTACTTTATTCTTTTTCTCTCTATCCACGATGAACTCTGTTTCCATCAACAATCTCTTTCCTTTTTGTTTTTTCTCGTCCGTAACTACTTGATTAAAGGTAACTCTTTCATTGGTTTAAACAGTTTTTGAGAATATTAACCTTCCTCAAACTTTAAACATTCTGATTCATGCTGTGATAAGAAAAAATTAATTGAGGTAAGTGTACTTCGAATCCAGTTGTGTGGCAACAAAAAAAATGGCCACACCTTCACAATCGTTTATTCCCACATCCACCTCAATTCAAGAGATCATTTGGAGCTCTTTGAAAGAGTGTGAAAAACAATTTGGGAATCTTGTTCGCACCACGTGCCAAAGTTCAGGTCAAATCAGTTTTTATTGTGGACAGCAATTTTGTCGTTCAGTGTTTGCAATAGAGTATGAGGGCAAGGCGACTGTGTATCCGAGAGCAATTTTGTCAATTCAATTTTGGCTTCTTTGAAACACCGATGCTCAATAATACATTGTCTTATGTTTGCCAATGTTGAGGAAATTTCTTTTTGGTTCACACTAGATAGTTCTGACAAACATTCCAAAGTATAAATCCCTTTAACCTGCTCATTCACAATCACAAAATCAATAAAATAGCACGTGAAAATGTGTTTCACTTTGTCGTACACTCTTTCTGTGATTAATATTTGGGATTTTGAAAAATTTTGAAGTTCAGATATCATGTTCCTTATCAACGTAACTTCAGGTCCAAAAACACTAAAGCTCAAGCGAACATTCGAACCAATATTTCCCACTGACATGTTTCCATAATTCATTGAAATAGTAACGGTGAAATTTGTAGAGAGATTTTGGTTCAGCTTTTCTAATTCCAAAATGATTTGAAGAGCTGAGCGACACATTTGCGTTTCACAATTTTCGGAAGCATGATCTGGTAAATGAAACACAGCAGTTACTATTCCTCCAACAATCTGGTCTACCATACCACCGTTGTCTTGAATTGCAATGAAGCTAAGGTTGTAATATTTGGCCATGACTCTCGTAAAACTTTCACAGTTGGCCGTACTGAGCGACAGCTTAGAGAAACCATTAATTTCAACTCGCAAAATGCCTAATTCTCTTTTGGAAAAGCCAACTGCAAAGTTCTCACCCTCACAAATATTATGTTTCATAATAGTCATAGGAATGTATTTGTAAAATGATGCAAGTCCATTATTCATAATGGAGAGATTTTGGTGCATTAATCGGATGTCGTAAAATAATGTATTTCTTTGGAGGAAATTAATAGTCTTCAGTAATCTTTGCTTCCATTTCGACATGGTGTTTTTCGAATTTTCAAAGACACTCCCAAATTGAGATATTTTAGCCATGGAGCTTGCAATTTGTTGTAGGGAGAAGCTAATCCTAATGATAATAAGAGAGAGCAGTAGCATTTCTAATGCCAACACTCCTACAAATATTGCGATATTATAAACGCTGCCGCCAATTGCTTCTTCCAAAAATGAAGTTTGCTTGATACCAACCACAATAAACCATTGAAGGTTATATTTGTCACAAAAGGGCATAATTGCAACTTCTAGAGTATCAGGAATGGTGGTTCCGTTGACTGTTGTACCACCAGGAATGATGAAAAATAGAGTGTTGGATGATGTGACAGAAGCGTCAGTCCTATTTGACGGCAATTGAATGGCTGAACATTTAGCTGCAAGTAATACTTCGATCAACTGCTTTTGTACAATGATATTGTACATGGCGTTCACTCTTGTTCCGGCTCCGTGTTGACCCAATATTGTGTTTTTCGCATCCATTATAAAACTGTTATCTAAAATGTTGTTGTTGTAACTTGAAAGGATATCCCATCCGGATCTTGTCGAGTTCAAAAGCTTTGAAATGGTAAGTTCAATTGAAAACTGAATGCTTAATACTCCAAATAAATATTCAGGCTTTTTGTATTGTGGATTGCTGTATGAGTTCACGCTAGGAATGGAAATTAACTTGGGTGAAAATGCAGATTGTATCAAATCATTATTACGTGGATCATTAAGATATGACAGAGAATAATTGCTAAATAGAGGAATACTCAGTGACACAACAGATGCGCCAACATAATTAATCCACGACTCGGTCCATAAAATATCAGTCGCCGAATCGTTGCCTCTGTCAAATGGCAAGTAGTATACTCTTGATTTTGGATTGTATCTAGCATCTTTGGATTTAAAGAATGGAGTAAATGTACTGTTGAGGTATTCTGATAGAGAGCAGTTGTTTGGTGCTAGGATCATATCTTCCTTACTAATTTTAAAATACCTAAACGAGGTCTCTAAGGGATCATAGACCCTTAATGCTAAACCTTTTACCGTTTGATTATATTCTCTAGCTAAATATCTGTCGTCAAATCGAGCATATCTATAGGCATTAGCTCCCACAGTACTAGCGTAAAGAGTGTCAATGGTGTCAATGATCTTTAGCAGCGCTATTTCGTCGTTCAGATTAATTCTATGGACCAGTCGCATCATATGAGAGACCATAGTATTAATATTATCCATAAAATGTTGTATTTCTCCATCGATAAAAACTTGCATTTGAAACCTTTGGAAATCTCTAATATGAGAAAGAACATGTTCTCCACTTGAATACAGCAACACAAATGATGAAGCAATACCAAGAAAAACTTGGAAAATAAATAGCACCACCAAAACATTGGTCACTGTAATGAATTTAGCAAAGAATGACGCGCAATAGGATAATTTACGTCGAGTTGTTGCTCGTCTTCTTTCATCACTATTATTTTCAGATTGTGAACTTTTCAATTCCATTTTCTGTTTCCCACTGCTCTCCGAGTGTTTCACAGAGGAGGGTGTTGGGCTATTGGGAGAGTTGTCGTCGATCATTGTACATTGCTGGTGTGGATGGTGATTGTTGGGAGATGAATTAGCATCTATTGATGCGTATGAGGGCTGTACACAATTAGTTGGCTGTTGAGGATGAATGGAATAAGGTGGAGATAAAGTATCGGTTCTTTGAGAGGAAAGGTTGGCATCCGATGATACGGTCGATAAACTATTACAGCGGTGTTCTAGCTGTTGATCAGAGGAAGGATAAAAGAATAATGATGATTCATAAGATTGATGATGCTGTAAATAATTGCCTTCTTCGCATGGAGATCTATGCCCAATTATGTTCATAAAACCCTTAGTGGTTTGAATATCATTGGCGTTAGGAGTACTGATGATGCTACAATTACGTTCCTGGCTAGTACTTGATGAGGATTTCTCGGTTGTTCTTGTTCCGAGTGGCCACTGTTGGTGCTGCGAGTAGAACGATGAATAGGTCGTTGTAGGAGCAATGTATGGTTTGTTGTCGGAACCATCATCGGCTCGTGTTGTAGAAGAAGAATCTTGAGATTCCAATTCATACATGGGATGAAGTTTTGTCTTTGAGCTAGATCAAGTACACAATATTATTACTTTCAAACGATGAGTCTGAACGTTGTAGTTGTGAGGTCGAACGCGCTTGAAATATTTTTTGATGTGTGTTATTGGTGGACTTTCACCCAAATGGAATTGTCACTTGCCAAAGGCACAAAACGCTAAAAAAGGGATTTCTTATCTCCTGAACAAATAATTCAATGACCTGGCAAGTCTATTTCTTTTTCCTGGATGACGTTTTTCGCGTGTTGGAAGACTTTTTGGATTGCTTTTTTTTCTTTTTCTTTGGTGAATAATCTTGTTCTTCCTCGTCATAGGATTCTTCATCACCATCTATCTCTTCCTCTTCGAATGAAAAATCTTCCTCTTTCTTTTTTCTTTTTTTCTTGGTGGTTTGCTCAGTATCTAGCGAGACAAAATCTTCAAGCACGTTCGAAACTGAATGTAATCGAATCATTTCTTTGACCTCATCAAGTAGCGTTGGACAAATACTCCATCCTTGGTTCTTCACAAGCCGGTCCGACATTTGTATCATCTGAAGTATCGTAAGACCTTTGAACTTGTCTTTTTTAGTAACAACATTCAATCCTCTACTAATTAAATACTTTAGTCCTTCCAATATATTTTTCAATGTTTGACTATTTCTCCATTTCGTAACATTCTCTTCAGTTATTCTCTTTTGATTAATGTTTTCATGCAAATTGAACCACAGTGAAGCAGCTAATGCATGTCCAATATTATAGCCTAATCGAGATGAAAGTACCTGATGAATAGACAGTATGTTATTCTTATAAAAATGTTCAATGTCCCCTTTCCACTGTTCTGTTAAAATATTAACCATTGGATGTATATATGTTTCGTTAAACTCTTCGTCATCATACTCATCCCATTCGGACATGTCGATTAAAAATCGTTGCGTGTGTAATTCTTTAGGAATTTCATTCTCAATGGAATACGTTTTTAACAAGGAAACATAAGATGGATCGTCATACTCAAAAAGATCAATGAATTGTAACCAATCTGGGCAGAATGTGTCTAAGGTATAAAAATTAACAGGTGGCTGGTTCTTGATGAAAGAGCTTAATAGGTAGCTTGCGTCGCGTTTAAAATAGTATTTTTCAACTTTTTCATGCGTAATGAGAGTGACCTGTTTGATTGAATAGGGTGCAGTATTATCGCTGTCAGTACTTCTCTCTTTCGATAACTCGAGTCCAATCGTTTTCCAATCTACCAGCTCTCGTATCTTTCTAAAGGTGGCTGGCTCACACAAAGCAAAGACAATGTGTTGCAAATTCACAAAATATTTGCATAACAAATAAATTAATTCGTTACCGATTCTAATCGAAGGAAGAGTTATTTTCTTGACATGTTTGCCAATGCCAAATTTGTTAAAGCTGTCCAAGAATGAGTGAAAGTAGGTGTGTGAGTATCTTTTGATTTCGAGGCGATAACCATATGTATTGATGATAAAGGCGTTACTATCTTTTGATTGAAGTATAGAAGCATTAAGCTCAGCCTCGTTGGTCCCATCCGTTCGTTCACTTGTGTTCTCCTCCTCACTAGGTTTCTTTTCTGATTCTTGGTGCTTCAGTTTCTCTTCATCGTTTGTATCAACATCTTCTCGCACTTTTGCTAGTAAAGGAGTTAGCATATTAATTCCGAAATGTAAATGTTGAAATAAAGCTGGGCCTTGTTCTTCCAGCACCGTGATCAGGCTTTGTTGCCATGATTTACAAACACGCTGATACAAGAACAAGGTGGGAAGAGGTGCTAGATATTCACTGCAAATCAGTTTGACAATATCCGATGTAATTTCGAGCTCGGTTGCGTTGTCCATTTTTTTGGAAAATCAGTTGATCATAAAGGAACAATTTTGTGCAACTGTTACGAAATTTTGAGTGACACAAGGGCAAGACGCCAAAGACCTGCTTCATGTGAATTATCGAAAAATGTACAGCTGCTTGTTTCACAACCTTCACAAATCCTGGGTCAACAGACAGGAGCAGTCTTCAAAATTTAAATGCAGCTTTCATTCTCATGACCAACAAAATTAAAGGATGCACAATAAATAGCTACACATGAACCTTCTCGAACGCTGTCATCGTCCAAGTTCAACATGCCCAACAAAAAAATGAGCTCTATTCGTTCCGTATATTTGCTATCGACCAATCCTCTCAAACTGCCCGAGTACACCCGTAATTTTGATCGGTACGGAGTGAGAGTCGTCTTGTTTGATCCGAGCGAGTATGCTGATGATCAATGTAAATTAAATTTTTTGTTGAAACATGCTCCACAGGCTATTTGTTTTATTGCTGATCAGATGGATTTGTGGAAGAAAGGACAGTCTGGAGAGAGAGCTAAATTGGAACATTTGGAGTTGGTTGAGAGTTGTACGGAACTGACCGTTTGGCAACTCAATAAGGAGAAGGATGCTATTGTGAAGAAGGTGTACAAGAACACTCAATTGGGTTTTATTGATCTATCGAGAAAAAAGCCTAATTTATTGAGAAGAAGCGTGTTTGGATGGGATGATGTTTTTGTCAATGTTTCCACTGGTATGAGCAACTTGGAACAGATTGAACGCTCAGGTGTGAAAATTTCTAGCAGAGATATGGCAATTTCCGAGTTTATTCGTGAAAGGTATGTTTTGCTATTCTCATGTGTTGTGATATGATTAACACAAAATCCCTCCTGATACACTCAACAGATTTTACTATTCGAAAAGAAGGGATCTTCAATTTACTCCCCAACACGCAGAAAAAACCATTGACTTTAAAAAGAGTGTTCTCCACTACTTTGAAACACATAATCTCTACAACAATGAAAGTACTGCCAAATATAAGGTTACTAATATTTGGAAGACAGTTGCTAATGAGGGTATTGTTCTCAAGTCTGCCATTAATAGAAGACAATACAACTACTTTTCCACATTACTAAATCCTGCCTTGCCACTTGTTAGTAAGAAAGACCCAATTCATGAGACAACCTTCCAGGTTCATGATTGTGGACACTTCCTCATTTTAGAATTAGTATATACTGGATATGAAACAACCGATCTTCATAAATTAGTATATATTACATTTAGAATGATCAGTGAAGCTGTGACCATGATGATTGCTGACATCTTATTCATTCATGCCTTGAAGCAGCAAGGAATTGAATACGATTTTGATTCTCGAAAAATATACCCACTCTATTCGTCATCTAATCTTGACTTTGACAGAGATGGAATTGTGCCAACACTTGAAAAATTGGTTCGAGCCAACGTGGACTATGCTCTTAAAGGAGATGACACCAAATTCAGAGCTATTGCTTCAGAACCTGTCTTAAAGACATTTAAGGATAAATTTGGCCCATTCTTTGTCGAAGACTACAAGTGGAATACCAACAATTATCTCAATATGGAAAGTCGAAAAGAAGAAATTCGGAAATGGTGGGACAGCGTTGAGCACGTGAGAGGCTATATTCCTGACATTAGATTCCTCACCATTGATGAATTCATTTCTCGTATGGAAAAGTATCACAACAAAGATTTATCATTGTTGGACAATGAGTGTATTGTTGATTTGGTGTTTGAAACTGTATGGAATGAGATTGTTAAGCCTGTCTTTGAAAAGGATGATGTTCCACTATTACCAGAAGGAACAAGAAATTATAATGCATTTGTACGATACATGATTGGACAAATGGCCATCTTTTCAGCTTTTAACATTCCAGAGAGAACTATTTATCAAGATGGCTTACTCAAATTCTTGAAGGAAAAGTCCAAAACCAAATCCATTACTATTAATGAAATTGAAAATGCAGTCTCGTTCTATTCTGCATTCGTCGATTTATTGGCCCAAAAGAGCTTGATTACCTTTGATGATGCTTTTACATACAAGGAAATTTATCCAATGGTAAGTTGAAAATGATGATTGTGTGACAGAATATATTAACCATGTTTATGTTTGTATTCTCTATGACCGTACCATTGACTCCTCTTACATGTGTAACAACAGTTCGAACCATGTTATGTATTCTATGACGAGAACAAGACCTACTATGACAGCATTGCCAATGTTTACAAGAAACAATTCCACATTCCTCATCGAATAATTATTTTAGGAAAACCTGGAAGCGGTAAAGGAACGCAATCCCAAATGATTGCAGAGAAGTATGGGTTGATTCACATTTCCACTGGAGATTTGGTAAGAGCTGAGGTCAAGGCTCAAACTGAATTGGGCAAAAAATGTGATGAAATCATGAACACTGGAAAATTGTTACCAGATGAATTGATTAATCCAATCTTCCTGAAGAGAATTTTACAAAAAGATTGTAGAGAAAAGGGTTGGATTTTGGACGGATATCCTCGAACAGATTCCAATCTGCAATTTGTGAGGGATAATCGATTGACTGTGACATGTGTACTCTGCATTGACGTGAGCGATGAGCTTGCCATTGAGAGACAATGTGGTCGTCTCGTAGATCCACAGAGCGGTAAAATTTATCATGCTTCCCTTCTTCCACCATCAGACGATATTAAGGAAAGACTTACTAAACGAGCCACCGACAATGAAGAAAAGGCAAAAATTAGAATGAAAGTGTATCATGAAGAAATGGGCAAGAGTGACAAGTGGTTCTCAGAGGAAATCACTTTCCACGTCGATGGTTCTTTACCTCCCGAAGAAGTCTTCAAACAAATTGAAAAGATCCTCAAGTAATGAATTTGGTGATCATGTTGCCTTTTCTCTTCCGTTTTTATGCACTATTAGCTCTGTTTTATTTCAAAGATGTAACACAAACAAAATACAAATTTAATCACAACTAATTGACAGCCAACTTTTCTCCATTATCGTCCATCTTTCTATAGAAGGATGGCTCCTTGATAATTTCTGGGAATTGTTTGTGAGCTAGTTCAGCCATCTTGGAGCACACTTCTTGAACTTCAGTCTCGTTTCCTTTTGAACACATTCTTCCAATCAATAGCTTGTGTAAATCCTTAATATTAATTGTAAATGTCAATGCATTGCACTTGCAAGACAAATTTTGCATGTTAAAGAATTCTGTGCTCAGCATTTCGGTTTGGGTGTTCTTCTTATCCCAAAATTCCTTATTCTTCTCTCGCAGCTGTAAAAACTCACGAATCATTTCCTTCTGACGAGGAGCGGACTCTCCCTGCACTCTAAACAAACACTCACTCATGGCCAATGTTGCCGATGAAGTCAATCGAGCTACTGAGGCTTCTCTGTGTGCCACTAACTCTTGACAAGTCTCCACTGTACAACCAGCAATTAAAAAGGTTACTGTCGTTCCTGCATAGATACTCAAATGTTTGGCTTCATTGATCATTCGATGATGAAAGTTGGCACTCTCTTCACTTGTTGTGGGTTGATCTTTAAAGCTCAAATAGGTGAGACGTCCCTTGAATTCAGCACTTTGTAAATAATCATCTCCGTGATTGCAGTGCATGGCCTGATAGAGATCAAGAGCTTCGGGAGTTGATTTAGAAACTTCAGTGATGATCACTCCTGGTTTCAACACAAATAATTCATCTTCCACGATACCACCTGATTTTTCAATGATCGTGATGAGTCGTTTTTTAAATTGAGACATTTTTTTGATGGTGAGTGGATCATGAACTTGCCTTGTGTGGAGGGTGAAGAGGTTCATGAGCCAATGGTTACCTTCCAGTGTAGGTTTGAAAATATCCAACCTTAAGCTTCAAAAAACAATTTACAACTCCGCAATGGCAACTTCTGTGATCGGGAGTGTCGTTAAATCAACTGACTTGAAAAGAAATTGAAAGTTGTCAATACTGGTCCACTGGAAATGTGGCACGGAAGCATTGAAACGTTTAATGGACACAACAACAAAGAATGCAACAAAGTCTTACGACTCTCGAGTTTGCTGATGCTGAACCCTCTCTACGAAGAAGTTTTAATAGTTATCCCTGCAGGGATGTAGCGGCTCAATGCTTCTACAAAGAAACAAGCTCCTCTTGAACTTGCAGTCGTGGCTTGGACATGATCAAGAACAAGCCAGTGGAAAATATAATGGGAATTGAATGTGTTTAATTACACACTTTTCATGTACAAGAATGCCTCATATATTTGACATTCATCTTGTTAATAATAAATATCTCTTACTCCTTGAGCAATACTTTCCAAATTCTTTTTAAGACTCTTTCGTTTGGCCTCAGAAGGAATATTCTTTTGTTCTTCCTCAATTCTTCTCCATCCAATTTGTTGTGTTTCTTCATCTGCATAATCGTGTAAATACTCTGCAAGAGTCATGATACTGTTAGGATGACACATGTTTTGAATATCACCCTTCTTGGCAATTTTCATGAATTTTTCACCAGTTCTATTCATTCGATAACATGCAGTGCAGAAGCTTGGCATGTATCCTGTTTCTAACAATTCTCGAATAACCTCATTGGTTGGTCGGTGATCTCCCAATGAAAATTGTCCCATGGAATAATCATCACGTTCATCTTCTTTCTTTTCATAGCCTCCAACAGCAGTGTTAGATCCTGCAGACATTTGTGAAATACCAATTCTCAACAATTCTCTTCTAATTTCAGGAGTTTCTCTGGTCGACAAGATCATGCCAGTATAGGGTACAGCACATCTCAGGACTGCAACCAATTTTTTAAATTGATCGTCATTGACAAGATGTGGCACGTTGATACTAACTTCAGATCCAGAGGCTGGTCTCAATCTTGGAACCGAGATGGTATGTGGACCAGCATTCCAAACGTCGCTCAAGTGATTTGCATGTTGTAACATGGCCAACACTTCAAATCTATAGTCATACAATCCAAATAAGGCTCCAATACCAACATCATCCAAGCCAGTCACAAATGCCTTATCCATGGTTTGCAAACGATCGTAATATTGTCCCTTAGTTCCGAAAGGATGCATTTCCTTATGAGTTTGACGATGATATGTCTCTTGGAAGAGAATATAAGTTCCAACCTTATTGGTGGCCTTGAGTCTTCTAAAATCAGACACGCTTAATTGTGGAATTTCAACATTGATTCTTCTAATATCGCCATGAGGTTCTGTCTTGACATCGGCAGCAACCACGAGTTGTCTTATGAAATCTTCAAATGTGTATTTTGGACTCTCACCACAAAGCATGAGAATTCTTTTGTGTCCTTGTCTTTCCAAAGCCTCTACTTCTCGAATCACTTGTTCATCTGTAAGTGAAGAACGTGGCATTTCCTTGTTGGAACCTCTATATCCACAATACAAGCAACTACCTACACAATAGTTGCTAGTGTAGAGAGGTGCAAACAAGACAATTCGATTTCCATAAATAAGCTCCTTGATGAAGAGAGCAGTTGTATACAAACTATTAAGAATATCTGTCTCTGTTTCTGGAATATTCAATAAGGTTGCAGTATCTTCGAGTGACAATCCTTGAACATATTCATCTTTTGGAATACTTTCACAAGTGTTGGCAGTAGTATCTGTGGAAGTACCGTTGGCTGAATTCTTTTGTTTGTTTCGGAGTAGTGGAGACTTGAGAAGAGCTTGATCTCGGGCTCGTTTCAAAATTCCTCTCACGTGTTCATGATCAAGCGCTTTTTCTTTTGTTTCCTCCATTAATTGATGAAGTAAAGCTTCATCAATAATCTTTGTAGGATCGGGAAGTTGTTTCAAAGTTTCTGGTTCCTTTTCGACGGACCATCTTGCCATCATGGGGCTGTAGGTAGAAAAATTACAAATTCTTGATGTGAGTATAGCACCTGGATTGAGAGATGGTACAATATTGGATTTCGATAAACACATATTGCCGACTGATTGCGTACTAGCAGCAAAAATATGTTTGGGGTTTTTACAGGATAATCCATTCAACACCAAGTGTTGCAGTGCGCCAGTCCTTCTTGTAACACTCTTCATTCTTATCGGGATTTGTGGATGTCTCCAAAAATTGGTGATGATCAATGTTTGTTGTTATGTTTTTTTTGTTTCTGAAGGTCTGTAAATTTGCTCTTTCCGTGCTGATGGACTATTTTGTAAGAATCTTTATCCCTTTTTTAAACCTCAAAAAATTAAAAGAAATTTTAACGTCCAAAATGGTGAAAAAAGAATCAGTAGCGTCTCTTTTAAAAAATACCTTAAAAGAAGAGTGGGTAGATCTCATTGTTGTTGTGTTCTTAAAAGTGTAGAAAGCTAAAATCAAAAAATCGTGTAAAAAGGAAATGAAAGGTCTGAAGACACTTACCCCAATGTGTGTTCGGAATACAACGAAACAGCTGGTCAACAAGTCCATGAACACTGGCTGTGTTACATTGCACGGCGTTCATCCAAATCTCTCCCACCAGCAAGTCCACTTTTCGTCGTGGTTATCAAAATCCAGGCATGGAAATCATCATCACGACCACGATCATCACCATCATGACATGATTTCGGAGGATGAATTATTGCCGACACCAAAGAAAACAATTATCAATATTCGACAACCACCTATTCCTACCTCAGAAATTGAATTTGCCCATGTCGTTTCCGAAGAGTCTGACAACAATATTTCTCAAACAAACAACATTCAATCCGAGTTGTCCTCATTAAAAACTGAGAGAGCAGAAGAACGTAAAAAGCGACGGGAGAGAACTGCCAATTATTTACAGCAACCAGTCGAGGAGAGAATTAAAGTCTTGTCCAAATATTTTGGTCAAGTGCCTCAAATGGGAGTTCCTGTCCAATTGACGCACGATCAGATTGTCAATGTTTTGAATATGGAGAGTTTAGTGGATCAGAGAGCTCTTTTTGACTATGCCAACTCCATTACAGAATCCATCTATGGTAATAAGGTGTATTTTAGAGGAATTATTGAATTCTCGAATGTATGTCAAAAAGATTGTAAATACTGTGGAATAAGAAAACACATGAAAGTCCCTCGATATACCATGCCTAAGGAAGAAATCATTGAACAAGCGGTTTGGGCCTATGAAAATCATTTTGGATCCATCATGTTGCAAAGTGGTGAGCTCAACACGGAGGGAAGAATTGCCATGTTAGAAGAGGTCATTCGTGAAATTAAAAAGAGAACGGGAGGAGGCGGACCGGGTGAGTGGAATAAGGGACTTGGAATTGCTTTGGGAGTTGGAGAGTTGAGTAGAGAATCTTATCAGAGATTGTTCAATGCAGGAGCTCACCGATACTTGCTTCGAATTGAGACCTCAAATCCTGAACTCTACAAAAAATTGCATCCCAATGATTCAAATCATGTATGGGAAGAGCGAAGAGATTGCTTAAAAACACTCATGGATATTGGTTATCAAACAGGTACTGGTGTCATGATTATGATTCCTGGACAATCCGTTGAAGATTTAGCCAGTGATTTGCTATTTTTCCGAGACATTGGAGCAGATATGATTGGAATGGGGCCATATATTGTGCAAGACGACACACCTATTGGAGAAGAATGGATGAAGCTTTATGGGCATCTGAATGAAGAGGAGAAAAAAGAGTACAATAGGAAGCTATTCAGGTTGTCATTGAAAATGACTGCACTTGCAAGAATTCTCATTCCCGAGGCAAATATTTCTGCCACAACGGCCTTGCAAGCAATTAATCCAGCAGGTAGAGAAATTGCCCTCAATTCTGGTGCTAATATGGTCATGCCAATCATTACTCCAACTAAATACAGAGTCAACTATCAACTCTATCAAGGAAAACCGTGCATTGATGATACCAAGGAGGAATGCAAACGATGTCTCACAGACAGAGTGAAATGGTCCAATAAGCATCTCATGCTAGATGAATGGGGAGATCCCATCAGTTACTTTAGAAAGAGACAAATGGAGGTTCCAAATAAGTAAAATTAGAGTTCCATAGTTTTGATACTATTGTTCATCCATGTGCAGAGTAGATAGTCTGTTTTCATTCACCATGGTAGATCGATTTCGAAGAATTACATTGAGTGTTCGTTCTCAGTAACGGAATTCGAAACACTACATCATTCGAATAAGGTAGGTCTGTATTTTCTACTTCCTTTCCCAATTGACTTGTAGCCACAGCAGATTCTCCATCCTTTGTTTGTTCATATTTAATTTTCTCCAATCCCAACTTTAGAATGTATCCCAGCTGATTGGTGGCTAGAATTGTTTTTCCTCCTTCAGATTTTTTATTCGGCAATGAAATTCTTGCATTTCGATGCGTGTGACCAAATCCCCAAAAAGTTATATTCGATCGTTTTTGAAACAAATAAGAAAGATCAGTTCCCATTGCAGTCTCCAACGGTTTTTCATCTTCTAATACTGTATTTTCTAAATAGGGAGCATGGTGCGTGAGTACACAAATCGCATATTCACACGCTTCATCAAATGCCATAGTTTTGAGCTTGTTCACAAAATTTTCATGCATTTGAATAGTATCGTTGATGGTGAGAGTTTTATCACCTTTTTGAATAGTAATAATCATTCAAATGATTTGAAATGGTGTATCGTTCTCTTTGTGGAACGTTTGTCCATAAAGTATCTCCAACTTTTCAGATTGAACACAATGATTGAATGTTTCCATTCATTAATATGAACACATAAAAAACATACCTAGTTTCACAACACCACCTGTTTCAGGACATTGATACAAGTGTTCATCATGACCAAGTTCATGATCGAGAAAGATTAACTTGTCGTTCTTTTGACAAACTTGTGCAATTTTTCTTCGGGTTGCTTCCATTAATGATCATGATCATAAAATTCATGATTCCCAGCCACAACAACAACTCGGTGAAACTTTTCACATTGTTCATTCAAAAACTGTTCATAGATTGGAGAAAAAGGATCTCCAATGTCTCCCAATAAAGCCAACAATGGAGCTTTTGGTGTGATGAATTCAGATCCAATTATCTTTTGGACTTGTTTTCGTTCGTGCTCTAAATGTACATCCGAGGCAATTTGAATTGGTACACCCACGTTCAAACAAAAAGTACTTTTTCCATGGGGTTCTTTGTCTGATGATGATTCTTGTGAGAGTAACGGTGCAGGAATCATTTCGTGTTGTTCTTTTCAGATGCATAAACGAAAGTGAAAACGTCTTTTGGTCAAATAGTTTTGATGGGACTGATAAAACAACAGAACCATGTTGAAGATATCAGATACAATCACTCTCACGAACATTCACATCAACAGCTCAATACAACCAAGAGCCACATAATTTCTCAAAGTGCCAACTGTCACTGCCATCATCCATAAAAAAATGATAGGGCCAAACATATTCCAAACAACAACAACAACCCATCATAACAACAACAACCCTGAGGATGATGATATAGCCAGTGTTACTAGTAATAACAATCATATCATTAACAACAATACTCTCTCGTCCAACTCGATCCCTCATAACAACACCAACATGGATGAAAACAAATCGTGTTTCACTCCGTCCCTTCTTCCCTCTTCACCTTCCAAAGTGCCAACATCAACAACGACATTTATGGACCCATCAACAACAACCACTACTACTACGACTTCTACCTCTTCAACAACAATAACCAACAATATCAAAGACCTTGTACAAGTGGAAGAGAAGGACCAAGAAAATATCCTTCGTCTGGCTGCCCATCCCGAACCACTTCCCGCCACCAACAACAACAATAACAACGATCATCATGATGAACACACACAAAAAGGGAGTCGTACACATGTAGCTGCAAAAACAACAGAAGAGGAGGTTGCATATTCTCCCACACGTGATTTATTGTCTAACAGTAGTAGCATCACGGCTCCTACGAGCAATACGATACCACCACCTTTGAACACAACAAAACCTACACCACTCTCTCCCAGTAAACCCTTATCTAGCCTCATCAATAATTCTCATCATCACCATCATGGCACAACGGAGATGATCACCCCTTCATCAGGTGGTGGCGTTGGCTCTGGAAAAAACGGAAAAGTTGGACTCTCGATCCCTCCTTTGAATTTATCGAGCAATAGACATCATCATCAACATACCCAAAGTGATTTTGGTAGCTCTCGTTCTTCATCCACTAATTCTCAAACACCTCATCATCATAGTGTAACATTTTCCGGATTGCATACATCATCATCAACAGGAAGGCTATCCGAATCGGGAAGACAATCTGATGCTTCTATATCTTCGCCTGGAGATTCTTCCTCTTCATCATCGACCACCTCTACCACATTCTCCCCATTCTCTCAACAACAACAGCAGCAACAGACCCAAACCCATCGATCAAATCAAATTTCTCAGCAACCATCACAGAACAACAATCAGTCCAAATCAAACCCTCCCACACCCCAAAATGGCACTTACAGCTCCTCCTCTTCAGAACCATCATCAGTTTTTACGCCGTCCAATTCGGAAGGAAGAGAATTCTCATCCTCTTCGACAGAGTCTTCCAATGTTACTCCGTTACTGCTGAAACGATATGGCAGTGGCTCGAGTCCAAGCTTTGGAAATACTGGCCACATCATTCATGGACATTACCACAGTCGTCAACAGCAGCAACAAGGAGGACAAGCTCCACACGATCATAGTGTACCAAAAATTCAACAACGGCGTGGCCAATACTTTCCACATGATCGTTTCAAAATTGTCATGAATGATTTCACAATTCAAATCACAGAGAAGAATAATGAAGCAGCCATTGTAGAGGAGTATACAGAGCTCAAATCTTTGGGACGAGGTGGACAAGCTACTGTTTTTTCTGCTCTCGAAAAGTCAACAGGAGAACGAGTAGCTTTGAAAATCATTAATGCTGGTGGAAACTCGGCACAATTATGGAATGAGGTAAGTATATCTTCTTG
The DNA here is from genome assembly GCF_003324165.1 of Naegleria lovaniensis. Classification (NCBI taxonomy): domain Eukaryota; phylum Heterolobosea; class Eutetramitea; order Acrasida; family Naegleriidae; genus Naegleria; species Naegleria lovaniensis. Next base: position 384,112 of record NW_025407859.1, on the reverse strand, counting down.
TGTTTACATTCTTTATATATTTAATTCTTATCAAGTTTAATATTTTGAGAGTAATGAAACATCCGTCAATTATTCCAGTTTGGAGGCTATATGAGACAAAAAACATTTTCAACTCGACCATTGTGTTGACAATGCCAGTTTACATTCATGGAGATTTAACTGGTTTTATCACCAAGTTTGCTCCTCATTGCGAACCAAAAAATCCTTTCACGACTCAGGTAAGTGCAGCTACTCGATTTATTCAGCCTAAGGATTTTTTGGTTCCCATTACTTTTGTATTTATTTATTTTTACATTTATTTTTCTCAGTGTATTATTGACATGGTACTTCAAATCACGGATGCAATCCAATACACACATTCTAAAGGAATCATTCACAGAGATTTGGTAAGTGTTTGAAAATGGAGTGAATTGTACTGACTTTCTGCAAAGAAACCTGACAACCTGTTCATTTCTAGTCTAGAAGTTGATAAAAAGAATAAGAAAGAGATCACTTCATGCAAAGTCACGCTGGGAGATTTTGGTTTATCGAAAAATATTCAGCAGTCCATGGCAGTATCAGTGGTGGGAACGTTTGGTTGGATGAGTCCCGATCATTTAAATGCTACATTTTCTTACAAAACCGATATGTGGAGTTTAGGTTGTATAATATATTATTTAATTAGTCTTGATCAAGCGCTTCTGAACACAAACGCACTGATTAATGAAAATCACAATTCTCACAAAGTGAAAATGGTTGAAAAGATGAAACAGGTAAGTTTTTCGAGATGGATTAAATTATACAACTGTTTACACAATGATGTACAATTGCATAGAGAATGAACTCGATATCGTTGCCTCAGAATTTTGAGCAGTTAATTGACATTGTAGTAAATAAGCTGTTACAAAAGAATCCGGACGATAGAATTTCTTCACATGAATTCTTTTGGGATTATTTAATACCGTGGAGATATCAAATTGATGAGGGCGAACTTACAGAGTTGACAACTAAGAGTGGATATTATAAATGGAGAGGGACATTTGTTACGAAACGAAAAGTAACAGCAGATCAGTTTAAAACTCTGATACAGCTTAGAGATATTCAATATGTCACTCGTATTCTTGGATTTTTTACAAAATTTGATACCATCACCCAACAGGAAGAGATTTTTGTGATACACAAACCGCAAGGAATTAATTTGAAAGAATACTTGGTGCCTTCGAATCCTAGATATGTTTCATTGCATGACAAGCTGGAAATTTTGCTGAAAATAGCGACTTCGATTGAAGAAATTAATAGAAATACCGATATTCAGTTTATTATCAAGTTGGATGCTACCAAGATATTTGTAAGTATTTCGTAAAAAGTTGCAACCAATGATACTCACAATGATTTGAAAACACCAATAGATTGATGATCATGGAGAGGTCATTCTATCAATTTTGGATGCTATTGAAGTGCAGCAACAGCCCATGGAAAAGGATAACATTTATAACTTGTATTTTTTCAGTTTGGATCTTTTGGATGAGTGCAGAGAAATTTATAATTATCCATTCGAAGAAGCCTATGACCTTTGCTATCAACAACATGGCTCTGAGTTTGTGGATTTCCCTAGGTTACTTGTTTTTGTTTTTAACGGATCGATAGTAACTCATCCAAGCAAGTATTCCATGGCCTACGTGTCACAAAAACTTTTTTCTCAACTCTACTCGACTCATCGATTTCCAGCAGATAGATACCCTGATCGAAAAGACAGTGTGACCTCAACTGTGTCTTCGACTACCTCTCCTGTTAGCCTCACTCCTCCAACAGATGCTCCTCTTATCAACATTAGTCAGTCTCCTCCATCTTCAAACCTCTCCATTATTACTCAGACTTTAGAGGCTGAAAGGTTAAGTCCAGAGGAGCAATTTCACTGTTCTCATCAAAAGATCAAGGAAATGATACGAGCCAACTCAGTGAGGCACATTTTGAAAGCATACCACATCGGTAGAGATGGAACAGATAAGAAATGGGCTAAAATTATTAAGGACGAGGAGGAAGACCATGAAGAAACTGTTGAAACCTATGATGAACATGTTTACAACAGTTTGCAAAATTATCAACTGCACTCAGTTACCTCTAGCACCTCGTGCACGGATGTGGGAACATCTAAAAAGAATCCAGAGTTGGTGAACGTATCTATTGAATGTCTTAGTTTCCAACCAAACCTCTTTAGAGATTATTTTAATGGAAAGCAAATGGAGCCTCTCTATTTATATTGGTATCTTATTGACATCAAACAAAAACGAAGAATTTCAGAGACTTTTTGTTGTGATATTAACACAAAGCAAATGAAGCAACTGTTGGGTGACACTGCTGAGGACGACGATCCACTTTCTGTTAAAAGAAGTCGATGTTCAGGCTATGAAGTGGATTCTAGCAACTCTGATATCATGGTATTATTTATTGTATCAAAAACTCTTCAAGGAAACGATTTCATAGATTCTTATATCAAACCATCCAAAAACAAGCTCACGGAAGAAAAATTTTCAAAAGTATTGAATGGATTGTTGCCACAATTACAAAATTTCCAGCAAGATTTTGCTTGGGCCTGTGAGCCATTATTTGATTTTGAAGGAAATCTAATTCTTCCAAAGGAGATTGAAACATTTTATTATATGGATGAAGTTCGAAATGAACACTCCTTCTATGAATTCTTTGAAAAACGAGATGTTAAAAAGGAAAAGATTGTGCCTATGACTTTAAAGCTTCACTGTGAAATGAGTAAGCCATATGAAACAACCCCTGTAACAAAATCTGATAGCCTAACTGAACTGGATGCCAATGTTGATCTCAAAAACACGTCATTTTACTTGAAACAAACAGCAAACACTAATAACGGATCATACATGTGTAAGATGTTCACATTTGCTCCTAACTTTATGAGCTCATTGACAGACAGCAATAATTTATATGTTTATCCTCAGTCTATTACATTTAAGCGGCGATCTTTATTTTTGAGAGACAATATGTCGATTGGAATTATTGTAAAATTTAAGCGAGATGACAAGGAACTGAGCGGAGAAGGCGAGAAAGTATTTATCCGAAAGAATAACAAAACATTTAACGAAGGTTATTCCACCGTTTCTTACCATTGCAGCAGTCCAGAGTTTAATGACGAAATCAAAGTTCAATTACCAGAACATCTTACTTCAAGCGATCACTTCCTCTTCACATTTGTTGATATTGATTGCGACGATGATCAAAAGTCTATGCACGTCATTGGATATGCATCTTTCATGCTTTTAGGAAAACATGGCCTTCTTGCTACACATGGTAAACAAGCACTGATGATTTACAAAAAGCTGCCTCTAAAGAATTATCTGCACGGAATGGAAGAAGGAAAAAAGTCAGGAGAGTTCAAAGTTGATTTCCAAGCAATCTCTACTTTGTATACTACCGATATTAACTTGTATGAATTCTTTTCTGCAACCGAATTGGTCAAAGTTATGAAAAATATTTATGGAGATTCTGTGACTGAAGTCCAAAAGAATATCAATCAAAAATTGAAAAATTTGGAACGAGTAGTAGACTTTAGAAATTTAATCCAATACATGCCACAAATCATGGATGTACTTTTGCTAATGATAACATTGAAGCAATATCCACAGGTACAAATTCAGGCTTTTGATCTTCTAAACTCATATCTTGATGGATTGAAGAAAACTGAGAGGAATACAGGTCAATACATCGAAAGGTATATCAAGGAATCATTTGTGAACAACAAAGAGTCCACTGGATTTTTATTTGAACAACTCTTGAAGAGATTTGTAAGACATTTGGATGACGAACAAAAACAAAGAGCTGAACGAAAGAGTGATGCGTTTACCAACATGTCGGTTTACAATTTGCTTTCCTCTGGAGATGCATTTCTTATCAAATTACCAAATGATAGCTTGCTCATAGAGAATAGTTCTATTTATTTCCAATTAATTGAGAAATCTCTCATTCTCTATATGCACAGTAACAGGCTGTTAAACCAACATCACTCCTCGACGAATCCTTTGAGACATTTAAAGAAAAAGAAGGATGACTTACCAGGACCTTTCACTCAAATTGTAGATTTACTTTCTGAGCTGAGAACTCTCGTTTTAAAGGAATGCAAGTTCAGATATTTGACGACAATGCAAATGGCTAAGGTATTGGTTGCTTCATATGCACAGCTTTTGACTGGAATGTTAAATCTCGTAGATAAGGGCTTCATCATCACAGAAATTGAAATGTTTTTGGATGAATTCTTACCTTCAAAAGATCAACAATTCGAACAATTCCAAGAGCTTAAGAACATATTTTTAAAACAAATCGCAAGCTATGATCATTTACTTGTGTTATGTTTGTCCTATAACGATAGCAACTGCTTGCAATATGTCAAGAAGAATGGAAACTACATTGTTTATCATATGTGTGACAACCATTACATGTCTGGAATATTTATCAAGAGATTCCTTTTAGACACTTTACACAAACAACGAAAGGTTCGAGAAAAAGCTGCACAAACATTTTGCTTCTTGCTTTCCCGACATGAATATGACAGTAGATACCAAACGAAGGACGCAAGACGAAAGATTGCCTCTCTTTACTTCCCATTCATCATTATCATTTGTGATCTTTGGAAAACGTATGAAGAACTCACAAAAGCAGACGCTCCATCGAAAAATCCTAGCTCTGAAAAGAGACCCGAGGCACAAACACTTCTCGTTTGTTTCTTACACATTTTACTCAACACAAGAAAAAAAGTATTTCGTGAATGGTGGAAACAAGAAGTACCAGAAAGAAAACGAACTTTTATCAAGATTTTGTCTTCCATTCCGAAACTCTTCCGATATTCTGACACAAAAACGAGTTATACCTCCAATGACGAAGACTCTATGGATGAAAGTTTTATGACATCCACTCCAAGAAGTAGCAGCTTGAAAGCTCCAATGTCAATTCCAAAAGAACCTCTTTCTCCAAGAGGAACCAAACGTGCGAACACAGTCAAGGACACAGTTGGAAGAAAGAGTTTTGGAATTCCCTTCTCCAAAGATGATAGCCATTATGAAACCAAAAAACCAAGCATGTCACGTTTTTCATCTCCCAATGTCAACAAGCTTGCTCATAGAACATCTGTCAGCATTTTGAGAAGTCAACAATCGAGTTATTCACAACTTTTCCGTGGAGATTCAAAGAAAAAAGCAAGAGAGCAACAAAATCGTTGGAAACGAATTCTCTCGATTCAAGCTAGTATTGCCTCACTGCGAATCATTTCATGGATCTTTGAAGAAGACAAGAACTCAACGGATGATCTCATTTCCGATATCTCTTACATTAAGCTGTTCTTGGAATTCTTCTTTACTCATATGGAAGTCGAACAATCAGAAACAACGTATAACATTGTGTTCCAACTTTTAGCTCTCTTTGTTAAAATTTACAAAATTAATGGATTTTATTACTCGAGAGAGGAGGTTGTGAAAAAAGTGAACGAGTTTGGTACACGATCTCCAGTGGAGACCATGAAAATGTTAGCTCTCTCTTTCACCAAATGGATGAAACTTGTTCAACAAAACGAACCCGTTCCCTTCTCTAATGCTGTGAATCGACAAGCGTCGTATAATTTTACTGTGAAACCTCTCGATCGAACCAAATCATCGGTGGCAACAAAATTCGATGGAACTCTCAACATTTCTGATTTATTGTGGAATATTAAAATTCGATACAAGGAGAGACAATATGTAGAACAATTGAAATCATGGCTAAATAGTCAACCGCCAGATGTGATCACTGCTGTCGAATTTTTGGAAAAGGAATTTGTCAAGTACATGTATCCTGATGATTTTGCTTCCAATAATGAACCAAGTACAAACGCTGAAGAACAGGGAGATGATCAAGAAGATGTGCTGAGTGTTAATTCAGAAGATGGTGGCGAAGAAATTTCTATTTTCCAAGCCTTACGACAACTGTAATCGTGAAAATGTGCCCAAATAAATTCCTTTATTGGCCTTGTGATTGGATTTCGGAGGTGTTTTTCTTCGAATAGGTCTAAGCGAATCAAAGGTAGCTTGCCCGATTCAGTAATTTGCAAATTTCTAGCCTTACTAATTTGGTTTTTTACTAAGCCCGTAGAATGCAAATTCCAAAATAAAATTTGACCATTGTTTTTCTCAAACGCTAACACGAAGAAAAACAACCAACACAACTAGTCAAAATGCTCTCTCGTTACAATCGTGGTTTTAACGATTTCTTTGATGATCCTTTCTTCAGTACTTCCCTCATGCGTCCATGGACTGGAGTAGGTGGTGATATAATGGGAACCCAAATGAGTACCTTCAATCCAGCCACTGATGTCTCTGAAACCGATCGTGCCATTTGTTTAAGATCCAATCTACCAGGGTTGAGAAAGGAAGATATTAGAATTGATGTTGATGATCAGAACAGAACTCTAACCTTCTCTGGTGAAACTCATTCTGAAAAGACCGATGAGAATGAAGTGTATCATAGAACTGAGAGATCCTATGGTAAATTCTCAAGAACCTTCCGTCTTCCACAAAACGTTGATTTGGATAATATTAAGGCAAATATGGATCATGGAGTATTGAAGATTAACATTCCAAAATTGGAGCAACAACAAAAACAAACACGTTCCATTGGAGTTGAGTAAACGTCTTGTGGAGCGCTACCACCTGTGTAGTGAATATTGCTGATATCAGTAAATATTTCTCGTGTTGTTGTGATAACAATGGTCTTTCTGTCCTATTCCAAAAGCAATGAGCGCACAATTCGTAATGATGCTCCTTTTTGCTCACAAATCGAAGACGCATTCCGCCAACAGCCCAGCTCAGAGACATTCAGCTATGAATGTATGATCATGAATGACTATAATTTGTTGAGAATTTTTTCTTTACAAAGATCACTCTCCAAAAATCTTAAATAAGTATCCATAATGGAATCGGCTTCCATATTTCGAATGAGTTCATCAAACAAATGAATCACACTGCCTTCTTTTTCATATCGATTCAGAACTAATTGTTTCATGGTGGATGATGTATTAATTTCTAATGGAGAATTTGAATCTAAATACGTGTCCAGAATCATTCGCGCTAATTTCACTCGTGTTTTGTCATTTTGCGTTTTTTGATAACGTGTGGCATGTTCCCAAAACAATAAACTCTCCACAGCATACAATTTCGCAGCAAATAATTTGAATACCTTTCGATAATCGTTATTGACTAAGACTTGTTCGAGTGTTAATAATTTAGTTGGATCCATCGTGAGAGTTGTGTTTGAATTTCTACTTGGAGAAAAACACAAACATGAAGATGATTCTTTGTTTCTCGAGCGCTTGTTGTTGTTCTTGTTCTTCTTCGAGTCATTGGTTGACTGAGTGGTGTTCGTCCATTCTGCAACAATATTCTTAGCCGTTGGAAAATTCATTTCCAATTCCTTAATATTTGAAACGAGAGAATTATTAGTAGATATTTCTTGACATGACGTAAATCCATCATTCTCCCCTTCCTTAATACTAATCTTTGAAATTTCAGAATCACTCTCTTGTGATAAGGACATCAAGTCAAAAACATTATCACTCGATTTCCCTTCCAAATCCAACAAAATTTCCAACACGTCGGGGACTTGATACGCCGTCGCGTTCAAAAATTGATTGACAATCTTACCCTGAGCGATCACAAAAGTTGCTGCGAGTTGGGTACGTGAGGCTCTCTCAGAAATATTGGAACCAATTTTATAACCCTGAGTAATTGCTATTCGGAAGGTCTCTATGGTTGTCTTGAGAGTGGCTGGTATATCACTCGCTGCACTTGTTTTTACTCCAAATTGTTGATAGTAATAGTTTCCTTCGGGATCAGCCACTCGGAGAAACTTTTTCATCAACTCGCCTCGAGTATGAGAGGCTTTCAATGGAGTAGTATTGTTGTGATGTTCTTCCTTTTCCTGTACGGAACCAGCACTTGAACGTTGTTGATAGGAAGCCTCAGTAGCCTCTTCATAATCAGCTGTTTTCAAAGGATGAGGCATTCCTTCTTCGGAAAAGAATGCATTCGCTTCTTCCTCACTTTCCTGATGAACAAATACAGGTAAACAATTGAATTTGATTAAACTTGAAAGGCTATTGACAATATCAACGATATTTCTCTGACAAAAGACACATCCGAAATATCGGAGAAAAACGAGAAGAACCACATGCTTTTTGGATAATTCAGCAACACTCACGCCAATGTTGGTGTACATTTCAGACAATAGATGATGAGGCAGATGATCCAATCCTTGTACGGAACCACTAGGAGTAGACATGATGGTGGTCCTGTTCGTCGTTGTAGCAGTGGTGATGGTGGTATGGTCGTTGGTTGGATGATTCGAATTGAATGTTGGGGATGGCATTGTGGACATTTGTGAGAGGCAAAGGATGATGTGTCCACCCAATTTTAAACTACGTCGTTTTTTTCTGTTGTTGTGCAGTATGAACTTGCGACTGATGATTCGGAGAGGACATTTTGAATCGTCGTCCGGACTTGAACTTCAAGGACGGAAAGAGTGGGCGATTGTTATTTCACTCACTGAATATGTTTCAATTACAGATCTTTAATCATAAACAGAAAGGGCAGCATGAAGTGGCTACACTTGAAGTACTTGAATCACACAATTCCTAAGATTCATGATCTGTTTATTCTGAATCGTCAGCAGAGTCTGAATCTGTCAGCATTCCATTCTCTCCATTTTCATTGATGGTTTGCTCATTTTCTTCTTCCTCTTCGTCGTCGACAAATTCAACAGTGTCACCACCGAATAAGTTTGCAAAAAGTGTAGTTGCAGATTCTGGAATTTCATTATCAAGGTTGGGTGCCATAAAGTTAACAAGCTCGTTATGCACAGTGTATCGAATGGTTTTTCCCTTTGTCTTTCCACTGTATTGTGCCTTTTTCGTCTTGTTCTTTGAGAGAGCTCTACGGAATGAAATTTCTGATCCTAAACTGGCTCCACCAACTTCAGAAATTAAATCTTTCAGTAACACTTGATAAAAGTCCTTATCATCGAAAATTTCAGAATCAACTTCTAGGCCTGTTTCTTCGTGATATTTCATGTCTCGTTCCCTTTTTCCAAGAACACTCCCTTCAAATTGTTTCAAATGGGTACGGTCAACAAGTTTCTGTTTTTCTTTTGGATTGGACAGTGCGTTTTGTACTTGCTGTATGATTCCAGTGTTGATGACTTTGAGATTTAACTTTGAAGAGCTACCTCCCACGTTTGATTGAATTTTGGTTTTTGTTGCCCATCGTTCAATGGATTCATTTCTGAATTTTTCAATGCTCTTGTTGGACTCATTCAAAACATTCCAAATTCTTTCATAGACATCTCCTTCCTTGTTATTGCTTAAATTATCCTGTAAATACAAGCCATCAATTTTTTGAGAATTCTCTCCAATCATTCCCTTTTCTTTTAACTCACTTTGAAGGGAAAGCATGTCAGCAATCATGTGTACTAAATCTTTTTGCAAGGTTGAAACTCGTTTCGGTATAGACAAGTTTTCAGACTTCTCTGGAATGGCTTCGCCATTTTCCTCCTCACCAGAATTACTATCCTCCTTTTTCTCAATTGGTGATTCGTTTGAAGTATTGTTGCTTCCTAAAATGTCATCTACTGTTTCAACAAAGTCCCAAAAGTGTTCATTTTGAGGGAATCTGTTACAAGCTGTGAGCGGCTTTTGCAACAAGATTCTTATCTTTAACAAGTGATCGTAGAGTAATTTTTGATTTAACACGCTCGTTGCTTTTTTCTTTTCCAAATTTCGAGACTTCTTTAAAGATTCCACATTATCAGTGACATCATTTAAATCTTCGTCCACAATGTCCTGAATTTGTTGCATGATATCCTCTTGGTCCATATTTTCATCGTGTTCGTCGTCATGCTCTTGTTCTTCGTCACTGTCTTGCAATTGTTGAAGTCGTTTAATTTCTTCAAGATAGTCTTCTTGTTCTTTAAGTTCTCTCAAATCATCACCGTCATCAAACAAATCTTCTTTCCGAACGGTGTGACCCTTGTATATACCTTGAGTGAGGGATTCATCCAATGACCTAAGCATGGAAATTCTATTCTGTTCACTCACACCATCATCTGCACTATTTTCATCATCATCATGATACTTGTTTCGAGCTTGTTGATCCTCAAAAGTAGCCTCATCATTCTCAGGATCAATTTCCCTCTTGTTATATCGTTGAGATAATTTATCTAATAATGCCTTTTTCTTTTCCGAGCTCACCGGTTGAGTGCTTGATGATTCCGATGATGGAGTTGTTGTTATTTTTCTCTTCTTCAAGAGTGAAATGGAGTTGTTGAGAGAAGTATTTGTTGTCGATGACTTTGGTTTCATTTTTTTTTTGAATTTCCCTTTTAAGAATGGGCTTGCTTCTCGAGTCAAACCCAGAATCTGTGAATTCCAAAGCACAGTCACTAAACACACACCACAATGTTCATTGGTCATGTACATGATCAGAAAGTGTTACGGAATATTTATTGCAATATAAATTTATCGTTTCGGAGTCACACAAGAACACTTCTCTCCGGACACATCAAGCCAATGTTCATCGTACAAAAAAAAATTTCACTCTGAGCTCGTTCGAGTTTGCCTTGTTGAAATCAAAATGATGAACAACAGTCTGCCTTTCACGCACAACCATCATCTCCTTGATGATGTCATCTGGAATGAATCAAGTACAACGACTACTACTACTCGCAGAAGAAGAACTCAAATGGTCGTACAACATCTCTTTCCAGACTCTTCCTTGAATTCTTCCGTGCTCTCATTGAATATGGAACTGAATCAGTGCTCGGGAAAGCATCAAGAAGAAGAAGAAGAAGAGGATAATCATATCCGATTAGTTCCAAAAGAAGTGTCATTGCCAGTGAAAATTGTAGGAATGGGTCGTTATCTACCTCCTCATGTGGTTCCGAGCAGTACCATTGATGTTTTGTGTGGAAAACCAAAAGGTTTCACTGAGAAGACAACTGGAATTAAAGAGAGAAGGTAAGTAACCACTTGATTTATGAGAACCATATTGAACTATTTTGCATGACAATGTCTTTGTGTGAACATTTATAATAGATGGGCCAACAGTGTCGAACACGTGTTAAAAGTGAGAAAACAGAAATTTGCAAAGAATGTCGATAAATTTCTTTCAAAGGAAGAATTAAACCTTACCTCTGAACAAGCTAAAGAATTGAAAGAAAAGGAAGTCACCATTTCATGGATGGGAGCTCAGGCAGCGTTGGAAGCTTTGAAAAATGCTGGAATGACTACGAATGATATTGATCTCATTGTCAATGCATCTGGAACACCTCAAAGAACGATACCAGGTGAGTGTGTGAATTTGAAAAATTTCAATCCATAGAATATTGTTAATTCCATCATAACTATTCTCTACAATTTGATGAAATGTTAGATACTTCATGTTTTTTACATAAGGAACTTGGTTTGAGTGAGAGTGGAAAACCTTCATTATCCGTTCACTCGACATGTTTATCTTTTATGAGTGCTTTTCATATGTGTGCAGGATTAATTTCAAGTGGAATGTATCAAACGATTTTAATTGTTTCTGCTGAGATTAGTACTGTGGGATTGAATTTTGAGGAAAATCCACGTATGTTTTGAATTTTTTGTAATTTTTTTAAGGAAATTAACAATACAACTACAAATAGATGCTGGAGGATTAATTGGAGATGGTGCAGCTGCTGTAGTATTAACACGATCTAAACCTGGAGAAAAGAGTCAACTCTCAAAATATTTATTTTCTACTTATAGCGACGGAGCTGATTATACATCAATTCGATCTGGAGGAAGTGAATTTCATCCTAATCATGTCTATACACCATCCAATTACATGTATTTTGATATGAATGGAAAAAAGATTTTAGAATTTACTGCATCAAGAATGATTCGAGTCATGGAAGATTATCAACCTGGTCTTTCGAGTGGCAACTTGAAAGATATTGATTGGGTAGTTCCTCATCAGGCGAGTTATGCAGCATTTCACGTGATGGTAGGTGTTATTTTCAAAGTTGAAAACAAGTACTTGATGTAACATATTCGAAATAGTCCGATGTGCTAGGTTGGCCTTCTGAGAAAATTGTAAAAACTTTGGAAAAGTTTGGCAACACAATTTCTGCAAGTATTCCAATGGCTCTTTATGAGGCCATTCAAGATGGAAGAATTAAAAGAGGAGACAATGTTTTTATGATTGGAACTGGAGCAGGCTTAACAACAGGCATGATTACATTCACCTATTAGTGAAAGAGAAACACTACTAGTAGTAACCACCCTGTTACAAGATTGAGATGGTATTTTGAAAATGCCAACCATATAATTATTGTAAACGAATTTTTGAGAATTTTAATTACACACCATTTTAGAGAACATGCTTTATCTGGAACTATAAAACAACATTGCCTTGGTAGATTCATTTTGAAAAGGCTGAATTTGGGTTGTTATTGTTTGATTTTTCCATTGCTCAGCCATCTCTTTGATCTTGGGGTTTTGTTTCTTTAATCTGTTATAAATATCTGTCAGATTTTGCATGGATAACAGATACACCTCGTCAAACAACGTGTCAGGTAACATATCACAGGTGTGAATTTTGAATAGAATTTCTTCGTGGATGGCAACAACATTCGGTAAGTTCAACTCTTCAGCGCCTCCCTCACTTAGATATGTCTCAACAATATAGAGAGCAAGTTGCTTTTTGTGTTTGCATTTCTTATACTTGTCAATTTCTCTGAAAATCGTCACTGATTCAGGACAATAACTTTTCCTGCTGAAATCCAGTAAAATTTCAAACGTCTCTTGTTGGTTCAGAATCATTTCCAACTCATTTTGAAAGGTACACACAGGTTTCGTTCGATCAGTGTGAATGGCATAACACACTGGTAAAAACACTGTAATAAATAGTTCAATGGCTGAATACGTCATAATGATCAATCCTTTTGGAACAATACGATCCAAATAACCAAAATACACCACTTGTTCAGAAGTGACATAACATACAGTGAGTATGAATTGAATGGGAATTAATAACAGTGCTTCCTTCTTCATGTTCCAAGTATCCTTATCCGTTTTAAAGATGAGAATAAAGGCACAAATACATTCCACAACAAAATAAATAAAAAAAAGACTCAAACTCATAAAGGATGGCACAAACGTCGCTGCACATCCTTTAAAGCTAAACATGGATTCTTTCATAAAGATGGGACGTTCTGAAAAGAATGTGTTTTCAATCACACCTGCCCAAAACCATAGATTGACATGAGCAATGACCACTAGGAGCAATAAGAAGGTGCAGATTCCATGACTCGAAAGTAACGAGTGAATCTTGAAATAGAGTCGTTCTCGATCTTTCATCTTGTGAGTTGTTAATAATAATGGAGAATTTGTGTTGTCAAGAATGTTTGAATCTTTCAATTGTCCAGTTGAAACGGTTTGCTTTTCATTGAATTCGCCACCAAGAGTGGACAATGTTCCACTCGGAATTACCACACTTTCTCTCGTTTTACAAAATACAGTGGCATGAACCTTTTCCATCTCTTTAAAATAATTTGCTTTCAATAAATTCACTTTGAACTGAATATACAGTGTCAAGAATCGCATGGCACTTGTGACAGTCATATTCGCTGGTATCACAAAAAAGCAAACACTATACAGTAAACAAGGATAAACCTCTCTACCAGCAATGAAGCGACTTGCCAAACCAAGTACAAAACACACACTATTGACCAAGGTAAAAACCATACCAGCTGAGGTTCGTGCTTTGATATGTGCATTTTGTCGTTTCCAAAACAAACCAAAGGCACATGCAACCACGAGCAGCAAATACATCAATAGGAATATTCCAGTCGAGATGGGAACAAAAATGGTGTCGAAGGGACATTCTCGAGCAGTGCTGTTGAGAGCTGAGGGATCTTTGAAAGGCACACGAGGAAGTGTAAGGATCCATTCTGGACAGGAAGGCAGGCTTTGGGATGGAATTGATGGAGGAGTTTGCTGGGTGGTTGAATTCCGATTGGACTCAGTTTGTGTGTCATGATGTTGTTCAGCTGAAACGTCGTCTAAAGTATACAAACCAAAAGAAATGGTTGCAATTATGAGTGCTGATAACAGATCGAGCACTTGACGTAGATATCGCTGTTGCCAAGTTGAACGAGATTGGAGAAGAGGCTTCGAACTGAAAAGTATGGACATATTTTGTTTGAGCGTTGATGAATTGTTGTCAAATTCCATGATGGAATTGAGAAGGAGATGATAATATCTCTGATTCTTTTGGCAGATGATTCATAGTATAATTATGATTGGTTTTGGAATGCATCATGGATGACGCGGGGATCTCAACAGCAGAGAGGTCATTAAAACAATGATTAACACGTTCTTTTCAGACATCATGTTAAGGACCAAGGGTTATTCCCATCCAAGCACCTTAATAAAACGTATGAGAGTACTATTATGTTCTACTTCTGTCAATAGATGTAGTCTTTACAAACTGGAGGAAATTTTTGAGTTGCCCTTCTTTCATTCATGCTTCCATGTAACCCCAAACAAATACGGATTACGAGAAGACACGTGTCCCTAATTTCATCATCCCGAATTTATTTTTATTAATAATTAAAAAAAATAATCTTCATTCCGTCATTCCGAAGGATTGATTTTTGTAGTACTACAACGATGCTCGGCTTTACTTTAACACGGAGGAGGAAACATCCAAGCTTCGGAGTGAGTACATTCATTTCCGTAGCACTGCTCGTTACGATTTTGGCATATCTTTTGGTTGAGCCATCTCATCAAGGACCAATCGTAGGCATTGATCTTGGCTCGAGATGGTTGAAAGTTGGTATTGCCAAGTCTGGTTCTCCAATTGATTTAGTACTCAACGAACAATCTAAACGCAAAACTTCAAATATCATTGGATTTAGAGGACAAGACAGGTACATCGGAGAAGCTGGATATACCATGGTTGCTCGTTTCCCTGACAAGATGTTGCGTTTTTTAAATTTTGTACTTGGAAAGAGTTATGACTTGGAACTCAAACAGACTTGGAGTCGCTACAATGAATTGAAGGTTCCAGTTACGCTAGTGAAGAATGACGCTCGAGGAACTGTGGATGTCAAATTTTCAAACGATGTTATATATTCACCTGAGGAACTTCTCTCCATGATTTTCTTGTATATCAAACAATTAGCAGATGACGGAAAGAGTGCAGCTGTCACTGATGCCATTGTATCAATTCCACATTTTTTCACAAAGTTGCAACGACAGGCGATTTTGGATGCTGCCGCCATTGCTAATATCAAAATATTAGCATTAATGCACGACCATACTGCCACTGCTTTACAATATGGAATTAAGAGTGCCAAAACCATTAAGGAATTGACCAAACCACGCCATGTCGCCTTGTTCTACGATATTGGCTCAGTTAGTACTACTGTGAGTGTTGCTGAGTATACCCAGAGCAAAGAGAAGACCTCCCTTGGAAACATCAAGGTATTGGGTTTTGCATCTGACGAAAACTTGGGTGGTGTTCATTTTGATAATGTATTGGCAGATTATTTTGCTGAAAAATTCATTGAAAAGTACAAGGCCGATCCTAGAAAGGAAGTTAGACCAGTCACACGACTTGTTGAAGAGTCTCAAAAAATCAAACAAATCCTTAGCGCAAATAATGATGCCTATCTCTCGATTGAAAACTTGTACAATGACCGCGATTTGTCGCTCAGGATTACTAGAGAAGAATTTGAAAAATTGAGCGAACCATTACTCAATAGACTGGCTAAACCTATAACAGCTGCGTTGGCTATGGCCAATTTAACGTTGGATGACATTGATGCTTTTGAAATGTCTGGAGGATCTTCTAGAATTCCAGCAGTTCAAGATAGAATTTCTAAATTTGTAGGATCCAAGTTAACCTTGGGATATAGTCTTAACGCTGATGAAGCAATCGCTATGGGCTCTAGTTTTTATGGTGCCATGCTCTCTCCATCATTCAAGGTTACTGCATTCAAAATTGTTGATATCGTTCCACACAAGGTTGATTTCCTGTTGTCGGGAAATGACAAAGAAATGAACCTTTTCAATCACAAGGATGAAATTGATGCAAAGAAGACAATCACTGTTCCCAGAACGGATGACTTTACAATTACTCTCAAGTACGCTCCAGAATATCTTCCATCTGGTTTCGCAGCTGAACATGCTACCTTTGCCACTTATGAAATCACTGGAGTTGGTAAGGCCATGTCCAATTGGACCTTTGAAGATGAACGTGGAAAGAAGAAGAAGGTTAAGGCAACATTCAAGGTCAACAAGTTTGGTTTGCCTGAATTAGACTCCGTCAATGCCATTCTCGAAGAAACAATTACCGTGAGAGTTGATAACGCCAATGACACCAAAAACGGAAATGAAACAGCAAAGGCCGAACCAGTTTATAAGAAGGACACACGAGTTACAAAGGTCGCTCTCGATGTCAAGCTTATTGACAATTCTGTGATCAAGCCACTCACTCCAGAGCAATTAAAGGCATCTCAAGAAAAGGTGAAACAAGTTGAAGATTTTGAGGCTTTGAAGAGAAGAATTTCTGCAGCAAGAAACAATTTGGAATCTGCGCTATACTCTACCAGAGAGAAGTTGCTTGAGAACGTAGACT
Organism: Naegleria lovaniensis; assembly: GCF_003324165.1. NCBI lineage: Eukaryota > Heterolobosea > Eutetramitea > Acrasida > Naegleriidae > Naegleria > Naegleria lovaniensis. The sequence continues at coordinate 367,424 of NW_025407859.1, read as the reverse complement.
ATAAGGGCTTTTTCACTCTCAAGGAAAAGGATGACATTAACTCTGTCATTGATGAACTCGAAGTATGGCTCAGTGAGAATGATGACGAAGGAATTGTTGAGCCATCTCGAGTGGATCTCTTTAAATCCAAGCTCAAGACTCTCACCGATTTGACTGACCCCATTCAAGATCGATTGCGTGAGCATAAGGGAAGAAAAGAAGCACTCAAGTATTGTAAGAGTGTTTTCAATGCCACCAGCTATACTATTCACTACATGAGAGAACATCAAAAACATATCACGGAAGAGGAATTGAGCGAGCTTAACCAATTTAACAAGGAAACTGAGATGAACATTACCACCATTCTTGCCAAGCAGGATAGAACTCCACTCTATGAACCACCAACAATTCTTGCAGCAGATATTAAGAAGCAATGTACTAGGGTTTCTGAACGAGCTTTCTTGTTATCAAAGAAGCCCGTTCCAAAACCTGAAAAATCTGCAGCAAACGAAACCACCATACCAGCCACTAATGAAGAGACAAAGACTGAGGAAAGTAGTACTGCAGACTCACAGGAACAATCAGAACGAACAACAGAAGAACAAAAGAAGAAGGATGAATTGTAAACGTGCCACACCTTTTATTTATTAAATCAATTACTAGTTTTGAAAAATTTCCTTAGCCAACTTATCATGCATTCAAAAACATTGACGTTAAAAGTCAACATCTTTGTAAAGCTTGAAACATTTCATCTGTTCAGCATTCTCCAGACATTTTGCAAACGATCTATGTGAAGTATGTGTTGTGACACAATTTTGAAATTGTCTCTTGCAAACAGAAGCAAATAAACAAAGGTGAGCTCTAAACATGGAGTAAGCTTGACTATCCATGGATTGAGCAGTTTCAATTTCACCAAAAGTATCTGCACAATTCATTTCTACAGCACTCCGAACCTTATTTCGAATGATATCCACCGAGTCCGATTCCTCTAATTGCAAATTATTTTTAATGGAACTAATTCGGTTCAAATGAGAAAGAGCTTGAGCTGGTTTTTGAGAAACAACTCTGTCTAATTCTTCGAGGTAATGTGTTGTTGTTTGAATATCCATTCCAATACACTCATTGACTTTTTTCAATTTTGTTATCGACCATTCATCATCTATTTTTTCATCCTGCAAAGGCTTGTTATCTGAAGTATTAGTAGATGATGTTGTCATTGGATCATGTGGTACTTTTATAAACGAGGGTAAACAATAATTCAGTGGATCCGATGGTTTGGTTAACATTTTCAATAAACATCCGACATAAAGCGTATGAAAGCCTCCTTCTACTCCTTTTAATTGCTTTTCTTGTTGAGCACCTCTGAATAATCCAGAGCATGCATCAGGCGAATTATGAGCAAATAAAGAACGAAGATATAAATCCTCATCTCCGGTAATACTATTTGATGATGGCAATGTCGAGGAGGTGTTTTCATACATTTTTTTTAATGGTCTTGATGTAATTTCGATTTTTTCAACTCAAGCAAAGTACAAATGAAAAAGCCATGATCATTCAGCCACAATTTACAAGCAATTACATTCTACAAGAAGATTAAATCATCTCCAAATGAATTTCATCTTTTGACCATTTCCTTTTAAATTCGAAACTTCAAAAAAATGTCATCATCACGCCAACATTTTCAAGACAACACAAATGTCAAATGTTCGAATCGTATCATTTTCCTATGGATCATCCTCTTCTTCATCACACTCTCTACCACATGTTGGATAGTTTTTATATATTCATTCCGAACCAATCATTCCCAAACGAGCTGGAAACAACTCGCCATGGAATGGATCGAACCATATTTCATCTCTTCCACTCCATCACCTCTCTTTTCCAAAATTCTTCAACGAGACAAACATATTCATGAGCGACTGAAACAGAAATTTTACTCACGGAGACAATTCTTGAATCATTTCTCTCAAGATGATTCTTCGACGAGTCGAGAGGGACCATCATCATTGATCCCAACATCCACTCACTCAACTGGTGCTTCTATGGATATTAGCAGCACAACATCATCACGACCTTGGTATTTGAAACAATCCATTATTCAAGTCTTGTCACAAAAAAATCTGAGTTCACTTTGTGAATGTGTGAATTCAACTTCGACTGCTCGATGGATGGCAGAACATTATGAACAACTCAAAAATAAGACCCTTAATCAAGTATTACTTCCTGGAACACATGACTCACTCACCTATGATATTAATTTTTATAATAATCGATCAGCGCTCATGTTTTCCAATGATATTGATTCAATGCTTCTTAAATTATTCAATCTACCCTTTGTTTCAAAACCATTCATGTACATGATTATGGTTCCTTGGGCCAACACTCAGAGTTGTCATGTGACTCAACAATTAATGCATGGAATTCGATATTTTGATATTCGAATTTGTAAAGATGAAAGAGAGCCACTAGTTCAGAATCGATTCAAATCTTGTCACAATTATTTTGGATCCTACATTTCAGAAGTTTTGGAACAAGTAGTGGATTTTTTGACCAACGTTTCACCGTATGAATTTCTCGTATTGGATTTTAATCATTTTTATGGAATGGATGCGGACGATCATGAATTTTTTGCCAATTATATTGCAACTACTCTGAATCATTTACTTGTTCAACCTTCACAATTTGAAATGCAAACGAAATTGGAAAATTTATGGAAAACTTCAAAACGAATCTATGCCTTCTACAGTGAAAATGTCATTCCCAAATCTGTCACAGGTTATCTATGGAACAGCAGCAATATTGATTACGCTTGGGCAGATACAACCAGCATGGATTATCTCAATGAATATAATATTGCTGTTTTGGTGGAGAGACAACAAGTCATGCATCATTTCTTAAATTTACAACTCGTGTTAACTCCAGGCATGATCGATTTTGTGAACGGATTTACCAAACGACCCTATTCTGTGCTAGATCTCTCATATATGGTCGCTCAACAATTACCAAAATGGATTTCTCAAGATTACAACAGTACACTCCTCAACGTGATCACTTGTGATTTTTATCACTTGTTTAATTTCACAGAGGTGGTTATTGCAAGAAATTTTCAGAACTAATAATTACATGATAGGTTCAAAGACGTCCGTATATATTATCAAACCACCAATGACCTGAAAAATCTTTCATGAACGATCGGCTATAATCATGACGCTAGGTCCTATTGAAATCATGAATTTCCAAAATAAAAAAATGGAGGAATCTGAAATTCGCGAACATTCCTCCACAACCAGTCATCATAACCTCGGAGGGTGGTCCTTGCCAGAACACTCGCACTCTTACGGAAATAATGAAGAGAATGATGGACAAAGAGTGTCTGAAAACGCCATCCATGATCATGGCGGAAATTCATCCTTTCGTCATCATCATCATGAATCAAACAAGATGGATACTTCATCCCGAATATTTCCAATCATTCTTTCTACTTTTTTCATCATCATTTGCATGGTCGGAACCATGTTTGGAGCTTTTATTTTTTTCAATATTTGGAAAATTCAAAATCATCATGATGGGCCGTACAATCAGGTTGAAATCTTAATGAACTCTGCACTTGAGAAGATAAGTGCATTGTTTCAGTCCAATACAAACTCGACTTCAAAATCCGTTGGTCCACGTGTTCTAACAGATCCATCTAAATTGTGGCAAAATTGTTCCTATGTTACTAACTTTACACAAAGTAGCCTTCTTTATGATTCTCTATTTCAATATGCTTTAAATACTTCTTCCACTGGAGTGCAATATAATAACTTTTTCAATGATCGATTGCTGTCTCCTGTAATAGGAAAGATAGAGTGTGAAAAAATCATGTATTTTCAATCTCCTGCAGATGTGAAACGTTCGAATTTGGGAATTTTTTATCGTCAAGTCGTGGAAGCCATTGAACAAGAAACAAGAAATTTATTCGTTGAAGGAGTGCATTTGTTTTATCCTATTATGAGCGTCTTTCAAGTGGCTCATGCAGAAAATACGAAATTTGATATTTGTGAAAAAGATGATGCTCTGTTTAAGGAAAGTTTAATCCAGTTGAGGGGAAATAATTCTACATTGTTACAATTGATAGGATCTATTGATTTTCAATCGTGCGAACAATTTTTTTGCCAGCTTGACACACCACAAAACGCAATCATGGATCCATTTAAGGAATATTTAAGCAAGCTCCATTTTCATTCAATTTACACAAACAGCACTGAGAGAATGCATTTTTATAATGATCTCTATACACTCTCTGCAATTACCAATCGATGTCAATATTGCTCTTCACAATCAAATTTCAGACAAAAAACACGTGATTTACAATGTCCTTTCATGATTAATTATCCAACAAGAGCTGCAGAAAGATCTTGTTTGGGAAAGAGAGGTTTTCCAATATTTTACCCTTCATTGGCATTGGATCAATATTTACAATTTTCGGGAAATCCATTTCTATGCTATTGCTATGACTATGATCAATACGCCTCTAGATGCGACACTCTTTCAAATTTTATTTTCCCCTTCTACTTGTTCTTTAAGGAATATTATATTGAGGCGTTTGCAGAAGGTCTTCTTTTTGTAATGGTTTTCACAATTTTAATATTACCACTCTTGTACGAAGTTTTCAAGAGAGGACGATATTTCTATAAGGACATTCAGCTCATGTTAAAACTCTTGTCAGCATTGCCACTTTGGTTCAGTCGATTGGCATTTGTTATCTTTTTAAGTTTACCAGATCCAGAATTATTGTGGGACAAACCAAGCATGATGTTTGTGTTTGAATTAATTAGACATGTTATGGATTCTCTTGGATTTGAATATGTTTTTGTTCCAGTCTTGATATCATGGAATCAATTATATGAAAAGTTGAAACTGTATACCTTACCTCAGAACATGGACTCTCAATCTGTCAAAAACAATGCCGTTCATGATTTCACAAAACCAAAACTATTTAAGAGCTCTATTGTGCTCATCATTTTGAGCTATTCACTCCTAATCGTCAATACTTTGGGTATATTTGTCATTTCCATGATTTTATTAACAAGTCCCAGTGTTTTTTACGAGCAAGAACAACAATCATTTCGTCTAGCAAGTAGCTCAGCAGGTGATGTTTTAATTCCGTTGGTTATTTCATTAGTGGCATTACCACCTGTTTTCACAAATTTAGGATTTATGGTCTTGTCTTTCCTCATTAGCAAGCAAATGCAGAAGGCATCTGATGTCTCGTTTAGAAAAACCAATTACGTTTCCATTTCGACCAAGTATTTTATCATGTCCACGTGTCAATTAATACCAGCCATTCTCTCAGTAGTCACTCTCTATTTTGGATATGACTCAGTGACAGCATTGATTTTCTACATCTCAACTTTTGCAGGTTTTGTACTATCTGATTTATTTGAGATTTATGTCCTGTATTTGTTGCATGATAAGGAAAATCTCAAATTGTTGTATGTGGATGGAATTTGGAAACCCATTTTCTTGAAAGCATGGAATTCATGTCTCAAATTACGAAAAAGCAAGAGGAATGTTTCGAACAATTATGATGAGGCTAATGAGATTCAAATTGAAAAGATTGAAATTCATCAGATGCTGAACGACCCTTCTAATACGACGTCAACTTCTAATACCTATTATTCTCAAATGGACTGAAAAAAGCAAGAAGGTTCATGTGGAAAGTTCAGAATTCTTTTCCAAATGCTTTTCGAACGATGCAAATAATGGTGACCACGTGAGGTATGGCCTTTGAATGTCACAGAACCGAAATATGGAAAACTGAAGACATATCAGTCTTTTATCTTGCAATCTTCACAATGAATTGGAATATAATTTTCTTTTTATTCAATAAATAAATTCTGTGAGGTTTCTCACATACATGTTCTTAATAGTCAGTCTGAGGATTGTATCCGTCCCTTCTACTCTTTGTTTGGAATATTTGAATCACTCCCTTAATGGAAACTACAAGAAGTGTTAAAACAGAAATGGTTCCTGTAGTGGCCCACATGGCAATTGTAGGTGTCAACATGACATCACATTGTGGATATTGGGATAAAAATCTCACACTGAATGGTGACATGACTCCATCCTTCAAAATTTCTTCAGCTGATTGCTCAATAAGATAAATCAAAGTTCCATTAATTGCATGAATCTTATACTTGGATGGAGAAACGACATTAATTCCTGAGCTTTTAAGGCCCTGATAAGGGAAGTGAATAGATGCCACAACACCACTCTCATTAATAAATGGAACAGTATAATTATTGATGAGCGGAAATTCAAGAGTATTAATTTCTGTACGATTTCCAGAATCTCTCACAGTACTATTTGTCAAATATTTGATCATTCCCATGACTTGAATGGAAATTTCAAATCGTTGTGGGTTTGTAAAATTCTTGTAATAGTTAAATTTGAGTTGTGAAAGTTTGACAGGAGGATTAACAGAATTGTCATAGGTAATAATTTCTGGTTCCACATCGAAAATGTTTTCAACTTGAGTACCGTTGTGATAATTCATGTGCTTTGGAGCGAGATACTTGTAGGATGGAATGGATGAAACTGGAAGTTTTGGTGTCATGAACACTTGAACACCATCGGATCCTATAGAATGGCGTTGTGGTGGCATTTGGTTGCACGACAAATAGTGAAACGAGATGAAATTATTTTGGGAATCATAGGATGACACGTGTGAAATTATTGTGGTCATTCAATTTCATTATTTTCAATTATCATAAATAACAATGAGCTCAATTCTCAACCTACCTTGCTTATCAGATGGATTCATTGGAGGCATATCTACAGTAATATATTGATTAAAGATAAAATTGCAATAGGCAACTCCTGGAAACACATAGGTCGTGCAAGAACTCTGACTTTGTTGTAAAAATTCCAAATCAACATGATATTCTTTATAAGGAGGAATATTCAGAATATTGTTATCATCATCGGCCGATACCAAAACTATGGATATCATCATCATCAAGATGACAGCAGCAAATAAAAATCTGCCCAAACTCGGAGGAGCCATTATTGTTTTTTTAAGTGTGTGTTAGAAAATGAAAATCAAAGAGAATGAAAACAAGAGAAAGAAGGAGGTGCAATATCGCAAATGAAAATCTTTCTAGAATGTACAATTGAGCGATAATAGGACGGAAAATGAAAAAATCTGCACCTAGAGAATTGAATCGTTTTTTTTCGGAGTCGCTGGGAGTTTTCTCGGATCATCAGCTACAAACACGAGCTCAACATTTTACATGGAAACCTGTAAAAAATTATTGAATAAAACCATTCACGATGAGAGCATTCAAAGAAGATGAAATTTCATAAGTTACACTTCACCTTCAACTAAACTTTCATAAAAACATTCAAAGGCAAGAACAACAAGACTTCAAATCCAAAAAAAATGAGTTCAACATCAGATATTGAGAAGGAAATTAAAAATATGACCTTGAAGGAAGGTGATAATTGGGCAGATAGCGTCGTTATCCCTTCATCCTCTGTTACTGGTAGGTGTTGGTTCGTAGGTTTGGTAATTCAGGTGTATCGGTGCGTTGGGATTTTGGTGCCTGTGGATTAAATGGATTTTGGTCTTTTATGCGAATGATGATTTCGTGATGATGATGATACAAATTTCAAATGGATTTGGAAACAAATTCCAATGTATTTACATGTGTCATTGATGATGATGATACAATGTACACTTTTCATGAAAATGGTTGTTGTTGTATTTAATATACACATACCAAAAATACGATCATCATCACGATGTGGCTTACCTTCAATACTCGTGTTGATTGACAACATGATGTTCATGACATTACATCATGACATTATCGTGGCTTTGAAATATGAATGACAACACTCGTAGCTGTGGATCTTACCGAGCAACAACATGATCCAAACAATCCACTCTATAGCGAACAAACTACCTTCGAAAGCATGAAACTAAAACCAGAGCTTTTGCAGGGTATTTATTCTACCGGATTCAAAGAACCATCCAATATTCAAGCTAAAACTCTTCCTATCATTCTCGAGCAGTCCATCAACTTGATTGCACAATCTCAAAGTGGTACCGGTAAGACTGCTTGTTTTGGCTTGGGTATGCTTCAACATGTTGACGAAAGCATCGCAGCACCACAAGCCATTTGTATTTGTCCAACTTTTGAATTAGCCACTCAAATTCATGATGTTGTGAACGAACTAGGACAACACACAAAAATTAAATCCTTATTGGTTTCCAAAGGAGATCGATTCAGCGGTGCTATTACTCACCAAATTGTGATTGGTACCCCAGGAAAAGTTGAAGAGTTGATAAGACGAAAAAACATTCCTGTCTCTGCTATCAAGTTGTTCGTTTTGGATGAGGCAGACCAAATGTTAGAAAGTCAACAATTGAAAGATCAAGCCATGATGATTAAAGGGGCCCTTCCAAAGCAATGCCGAGTTTTACTCTTTTCAGCCACCTACCAAGAAGAAGATGACGGAAACCAAGGTAAAAAAGAAGAGGAAAATTCAGCTGAAAAGGAAAAAAAGATTTTAGAATTTGCTGAAAAGATTGTTCCACCACCTGTAAAGTCAATTCTCATTCCAAAGGAAAAGCTCACCCTCAAGCAAATGAAACAATTTGCAGTCAGATGTAAAGATGAAGAAGAAAAAATTAAGCTCATTCAAAATATTTATGAAACCCTAAAGATTGGTCAAAGTATCATTTTCGTCAACCAAAAGGCCTATGCTGACAAGTTGGGAGAAATTCTTAAACAGAGAGATTTCACTGTCAGTGTCACACATGCCAACATGGAAATTGCTGAAAGAAAGAGAGTTTTGGGTGACTTTAGAAAAGGAAAAGCCAAGATTTTGATTACCACAAACGTTTTCTCTCGTGGATTGGACATTTCTACTGTTACACACGTCATTAACTATGACTTGCCTATCATGTTTCAAGAAGATCGAACTAAAAAGCAAGAACCAGACTACGCAACCTACTTGCATCGTATTGGTAGAACAGCAAGATTTGGTAAGAAGGGTTATGCCATCAACTTGGTGAGATCAAGAAGTGATGAAGAGGTTCTCGAGCAAATTAGAAAGTACTTCCAAACTGAAATTGAAGAAATTGACAAGGAAGACATTGATGAAAAAATTAAATAAAACAAGAACGTCAGAGACTATCATCTTGCAACCTTACTTGCATGATCAATTTCCAAAAAAATGAAGCAAAAATCAGATCGCAGAATTCTGGGCCTTCTACCCACTGAATTATTATGCGAGATTTTGAGCAAATTATCTGCGAAAGAAATTTTCAAATTATGCCTCGTTTGTAGGAGTTGGTATGATTGCATTATGCAGGATGAAACTTTTATGAACATTGTTTGGAAAAATGCTTCGGAAAAGCTTGTTCATGATTTTTATTACATGTTCATTCGGAATGATGATGGTAACAACCTATCGTCATCCTCTCTTCGTATTGACATGATCAAAAACGATCAACAATGTAAATTAGTGGATGGAGACTTTATTGACGACGATGATCTCTTTATTAATTCTCCTCTCAAGACAACAACCACATTCAGTAAATTTAAAAAGGAGAGTGTTGTACGGAAAATATTAAGATTATCACCATCAGCAATTCGTTCAAAATTATTTTACATGCACATTACTGAAAATACCAAGAATGCTGCATTAATGAACACATCACTGGTGAAAACCATAGCTGATTTAATTACAAACAAAAGCATCACGATTAGCATGTGGTTTAAATTGCACTCTCATTCAACCGGTGGAGTGTTATTTGGAGTTCAAAATTCACCATTCTCTGTCGGTACTGCTTTTGTGCCGGTTATATATGTTACCAATACTTTAACGCTACGAGCTGGATTTTGGGGAGCACAATTTATGGAATTTTCAGGAATACTCACAGATGACAAGTGGCAGCATGTGGCCTTAACGCAGTCCAAGAACAAATCCACATTGTATTTCAATGGAAAGGTTGTTGGTACAACCATGCCTGATCATGGCACTTTTGATCACCATACTCACAAGCTCTATCACGGACAAATTGGAAGTGGGTTGTGTGATAGGTGGCCTGGAAGCTCCATGAACTATTCTTGTAATTGTTATACGTTTGTTGGAGACATTTCCGAAGTTAATATTTACAGCAAAGAGTTGAATGCTCAGCAAGTAGAGGAAGAAATGATTTGTGCTCATCCCCAACCCTCTCTATTAGCAAGTTGGAGTTTCACAAATGCGGTTCCATCGCAACACTATAAGAACAACGAAGTGGCCACAGTACCATCATGCAACAAATGCTCTGCACCACCTCTCACTGTTATTGGGTCGAGCCACTCGATTTGTTTTGAACACTTGGATTTGTAAATGAACGAGTAAAGGTTGGGTGGGAATTTCAACCGTTATAAAACTTCTCCCGCGTTAGATGAACGTTGGTGTTACCGCCAAAATTTGAAATCTAAATAGCGCCAAAACCTAAAATTCACAACGAGCCAACCAAACAAAAGCCAGGCCTGTCACTTGCCAAACAACATTCTTCAACAAAAAAAAACAAACAAATTTCACACTAACGACTATTCTTAACGAATAATCATCACCCCACTACCATCATCACAAAATGAGAGAAATCGTATCCATCTCCGTCGGTCAATGTGGTAACCAAATCGGTCAAGCCTTCTGGGAAACCATCCGTAACGAGCATTGTCTCAACACTGAAGGTGAATTCACCGGTACTAACTCTGTGCTCAAGGAAAACTTGAGTGTCTACTTCTCTGAAACCCAAAACAACCGCTACGTACCAAGAAGTGTTTTGGTTGATTTAGAATCCTCTGTTTTGGATAATGTAAAATCCTCCAAGAATGGAACTCTCTTCAGACCAGACAACTTTATTGCCTCCGAAGGAAGTGCTGGTAACAATTGGGCCAAGGGACACTACACTGAAGGTGCTGAACTTGCTGATCAAATTATGGATGTGTTGAGAAAGGAAGTTGAACAATGTGAAGCTTTACAAGGATTCCAATTGACTCATTCTCTTGGAGGAGGTACTGGTTCTGGTTTAGGTACTTTACTCTTGTCCAAATTGAAGGAAGATTATCCTGATCGAATGCTTGCTGCCTTCTCTGTCTTGCCATCTCCTAAAATGTCAGATGCTGTGGTTGAACCATACAATGCTACTTTGAGTTTGCATCAATTGATTGAAGCTGCTGATGAAGTGTTTTGTTTGGACAATGAAGCTCTCTTTGATATCTGTACCAAGACTTTGAAGATGCCATCTCCATCCTTTGCTGATTTGAATTCACTTGTTGCTGGTGTCATGTCTGGTGTCACTTGTTCATTGAGATTCCCTGGACAATTGAATTCTGATTTGAGAAAATTGGCTGTCAATTTGATTCCATTCCCTCGTTTGCACTTCTTTGTGGTTGGAACTGCTCCATTGGCTGCTGTTTCCTCACAACAATATCATGCCATGACTGTTTCTGAATTGACTTCTCAAATGTTCAACAAGAAGAACATGATGGCTGCTTGCGATCCAACCATGGGCAAGTATTTGGCTGCTAGTGCTATTTTCAGAGGTCCAGATTTGTCCACTAAGGAAATTGATGATCAAATGGTCAACATGCAACGAAAGTTCTCTCAAAACTTTGTCGAATGGATTCCAAACAATATCAAATCCTCAGTGTGTGATGTTGCTCCAGTCGGTCAAAAGATTTCTGGTACTTTTATTGGTAACTCGACTGCCATTCAAGAAGTCTTTAAGAGAATTGGTACTCAATTCCAACAAATGTACAAGAGAAAGGCTTTCCTTCATACCTATATTGATCAAGGAATGGATGAAATGGAATTTACTGAAGCTGAATCCAATTTGACTGATTTGGTGAGTGAATATCAACAATATCAAGATGCTACCATTGAGGATCAAGTCGATTCCAATGATGCTGAACAAGAACCAATCATGGAATAATTTGAATCTTTAGTGTGCCAATCATGATGATGTTCATCAACTATCAAGTTGGATGTGGCATTTGTCTCTCACTAGGTTTTTGAAAACCAAATGTCCATGACATACCTCTCTCCACAATCGTGGTTGTTACAATTTTTTGACAAATCTTTGAATTGGCCTTTCCTAAGAGTGAATTGATGAACAACTCTAGAGTTTTCATCTTGATGGTTTTAAATCTCTCTCGTCGACTCTCATTACCTTGTACGTAATGAAAGTGTAAATAAATATTGTTATTATTTATCAAATGAATGCAAATCTTTCATGAATTTGAACAATAGCCAGGGTTGCATTTTCAAAATTGCAATAATTATTAACATGATCATTCGTTTCCAAGAATAAATTAAAAAAATGTCTCATCGTAAAGAACGTATTCGGGAAATGGTCTTGTCGTTGAATGCCATGTTTCCCGAAGTGAATTTACAAGTCTTGCATCAAGCAGTGATTGAGAGTGATCTTGATGAGAGTTTGGCAATTGAAAAGGTCTTATTGTATTGTGATTCTCAGAATATAGAAGTGTTGGATGAGAATGCGGCAGAGTCTTTGGTGGATCATGAAGAAAGCAAGGAATTGTCGGAACATGATGAGGAAGAAGAGGAATGTTATGATGATCAAGATCTCGAGGAAGAACAAGTCTATGATGAAGAAATGATTTATGAAGAAGATTTTGGAGATGATTCTGCGTTTGTAGTTGAAGAGCCAACAAGGACTGAAAAGGAAGAAAAAGCTCCAAAGCAGTACTTTAAAATTCTTGGATTTAAAGAATTGTTACAAGATCAAGAAGTTGAAGTGAAACAAGTGGCGGAAACGATTCAACTGAAAAGTACAATTTTTGTGGAAGTATTGTTGAAACATTATCGATGGAATTCAGAAAAATTAATTAGAGATTATGGTGAATATGGAATGAGCTACTTGCTTGAAAAATGTGGATTGAGCAATGATGTGAGTGGAGATCAGAATCAAATTGGCATGTGTGATGCATGTTATTCAGATGATGTCAAGTTATTCTCTTACGATATGTGCGGTCACACCTTTTGTTATAATTGTTGGAAGGATTACATTTCCACTTTTGTAACAGAAAATTCCTTTAATCATTTAAATATCAAGTGTATGGCGTATGGTTGTAAATCCGTATTGACTGAAACCTACATGATGTCTTTCTTGGATCAAGGCAAGGATGCAGAGCTGATCAATCGATTTTACAAGGCCAAAGTGGATTCCTATGTTGCAGATCACTTTCGTTTGAAGTGGTGTCCGAATCCAAAATGCGGACGTGTCATCAAGAAGCTCTGTGACGAGAATTTATTCTATGTACAATGTAAATGTGGAGAAGAGTGTTGCTTCCACTGTGACAAGGAGCCACATTTTCCTTGCCCTTGCAGTGTATATGCCAAGTTTATTGATGATGTTAAGAATGAGACAGCATCTATGCAACTGATCAAAAAGAGTTGTCAGCAGTGTCCCAAATGCAAAACTTATGTTTTTAAGAATGTAGGATGCGATCACATTAACTGTGTATGCGGTAACGAATTTTGCTATCGATGGTATGTTTTCAATTGTAACACTTTTTGCAAGATTATTATGTAATGAATTGACTTTATAGTGGAGGTGACTTTACAGGGTATAGACATGATTATGAAGAATGTATGAAACATGATATTAAGAATGTGGACCTGGATCACGTTGAATTTGAATTTTCTATTGTCGAAACCTTATACCATAAAATTTCTCAACTATGGAAAAAGCATCGAGATTGGTTGGATGAGCAAAAGACATCACAACATTATCAACTCTTAATTGATAACACAAGGATTCACACCGAGTATACGATTTTCTCTGACGACGACTTTAAATTCTTAAACTCAACGTTAAAGACTGTAATTCGTTCCAGAAGATTATTGCGCTCCTGCTACGTTTATGCATTCATGTATTTTGGTTTTGACAAGGTAAAGCTCGAGAAAAAGGCACTTGGTCAATTTAGGAATGACTTTAAAAAAGAAGTTGCAGCCTTAGAAACATATGGATTGTTGTTTGATTCTCATTTACAACGATTGGAAACATTTGTCTCTCAATTATTGGTGAATCTTGACCTCACACTTAACACCAAGCAGAGAGATAAGGCAATTTTCTTAGAAATGACAAACAAGACAAATCTTGTCACCAAAGAACAACAAAACATTGTCGACTTTATTAACAATAGAATGCTCATGAAAGAAATTTCGTATGAATAAACACCAAGGTTGGTTTCATTCACTGTTATTACCATCTCTTGCTTCTAGTAAACAAACTGGAAGGTGATCACGGTCAAATGAAATTACTATCCTTCCTGACGCTTAGTTCTGGTGCTTTTCACACGCAAAAAAACCCAAACACACCCAAAGCTCGATGACTGAAAATGAACAAGAAGTCGGAACAAACCATAATCACGTTTCGCCTCATGCATCTAAAAGCGTAGAAGATATCAACAAAGCATACAATTCTGAGCCATGGTGGTACGATGTTCGAGGTTTCTGTATTCTTACGTTTGCATATCGAAGTACGCTGTGGCATCAATTGAAATTCTTTGGTTCTCATATGGGATCTCATCATTTAGAAGTTGCATGTGGTACAGGAACGTTGTTGAAAATGATTCTCAATTGGAGAACCCGAAAAGGAATGCCCAGTCTTCAACATGTGGTTGGCATTGATTACGCTGAGAACATGTTGGAAGGAGCGAAACATCGTTTTCGTTCAGGCAATAATGATACTAGTAGTGGTAATGACACCACGACTACTTTTGAGTTCTTACGTGTGGATGCCGCTCACATGCCCTTCCCTGATGACCATTTTGAAAGTGTGAATATTGCCAACTCCATGCATTGCTTACCAGATTTTGAAGGGTCTTTGAAAGAAATGGTTCGGGTGCTGAAACCATACAGCTGCAGTCAAAATTCAACCACTCACGAATCGACGACGTCAGCAATTGGAACGTTGACTGGAAATGTTTTACTTGTGCCAACTGGAATATGGCCTTTCAAACAGATTGCAGAGCGAATCAATCGATGGGGTATCGAAAAAGGAATACTTGTGGCTGTGTACACAAAGGAATTTGTTTTGGAAAAGTTGATGCAACAAGGTTTGGAAATTTTGCATTTCCAAGTGCATGGAAATTGTTTAGACTTTGTGGCAAGAAAAAAATGTCCAGTGAATTAATATTCTTGTGATCAGTTATATCCAAACATGAGTGTTGTCACATTGAAATTATTTGTTATTCATTGTCACTGGTTTGTCTTCCACTCCCTTAAACTCTTCCATGAAGCAATACTTCAACTCGTCCGACAATAGTGGTTGAACGAAAATGTTTTCTTTCAAAAAGATTCGAAGTGGATCAGAAAAGTTCTCAGCATCTTGCTTAATTTCCAATAAATGATTTACGTTTTGTTCCATTTTCCCTTCAAACAATAGAGTGTGCATGCCTTTTTTCACATTCATTAATTCAGTTCGCTTTCCAACAAGGTTCTGTAATTTGCTCCAAGATGATGATTTCCATAACTTGGCTCGTTCTAATCGTTGAATAATATTCCACAACATGTAAATACTGTCTTGAAATGCAAAATCAAGTAAATTATTAGAGACAACCTTGACCATTTCATGAAGTCGATTCAAACCCAAATCTTTGAAGAAAACTATTTTCATCCCTCACCAGGAAAACAAAGGTGTGAAGTTTGAATATTAACGATAATACTGCAGTTTGAAAATAGGTACATACATTCTTGAATGAGATCATAGAATAGAGCAGAGGTCAACAAGTCATACAGTCGGTATTCTTCTCGCTGATCTTCATGATATCTGAACGTCCAATTTTCAGCATGAGATATAATTGTATCGCTGTAACTCTCTGTTAATATTTGTAGTTTTCGTTGTACAGATAATGAACAGAGCAGGGTGAAGAAAATTGAAAAGAACTTGGAATTTGTGTAGAATGTGACTGTCTTGTGAATATGAATCTTTTCATCTTCGAGGTTTCCAAAATTTGGTAAAATGTACAATCTATTAAGAGGTTGACAACGAAATACTTGTTGAAAGATCTTTTCAAACTGGATTTACATACCTATCAATGCAGCTCATAGGTGCTAGAGAGCGGTAACTGGCGTCTCCTAACTTTGTTTTTGTGAAGCCCTTTTTCTGTACATTGAAATTAGTGGTATTTAGTCTAAACAGTTTGCTAGGGTGTTGTTCTCTTAATTTTGAAATAAATTCATTACACTTTTTCAAAAAGGCATCTTCGGTTGGTGTGGAAAATACGCTCAAGCCATACGAGAGTGATTTCTCATCAATTTCTACCTGAGTAGCACATGAAAATAAATGATTAATGATTGCTGTAGATTCTGGTCCATTCACAACAATAAATCCAGAATCACCATTACTAATATGTGAAATAATATCTTGTGTGTCAATAAAACTAAAAAGTTCTTCACAAAGTTTTTCTTGCTGTCGTTTGTATTCTTCCTCTATCTGTTTTTGATCAACATGCTGTGAAGTGGTTTCTCCTGAATGACGAGAACTTGGTTGCCGTTGTGAATCGACGTCGATGGATCCTCGAATCAGGTCGCCCTCTTGTGACACGAGAATAAAATCATTTTCAATTTCAGAGAGTGACGTGGTTGGCTTGTGCCTTGAAAGACGTGAAATGGTCTCACCAGATTCAGATACTAATGGAAACATGATGACCTTTCCAGAGAATGCCTTCAGCCATTTAGTTGATTGTTTTTCGTTTGTTCCATTCACTCTACTAAATCCGTTTTGTTTAGAAATGTCCCAATAATTGCAATTCAATCCTAATCCATCTATAATACTTTGATATTTTAAAAATTCGTTCTTTCTCATCGATGGATGCATGACAAAGAGTAAATCAAATTCGTTGGAACTTGATTCAATGTAGTGTGGAGTGATTTGAATACTATTAGATCGAGAATGAATCATGCAATACTCGGTCTCATTTTCATACAATACGTAAAGTTCAATTTTCCAGAGCTTGTCTACAAAGAACGATGCCTTATCGTCGACCACAATATCAAAGGTAACGTCTTGTGTGTCACCAGGATCTACATCTAGAGTCTCTTCAAAATGATCTCTGAATGCTTCAACATTGGTAGCAATCGATCGAACAATTCTTGTCTTTAAATGTGGGTCAATCATGGAGACTCTGACCTTGGCCGATCTTTTCTTCTTTTGACCAAATTTCGAAATGCTCACGTTTCTCACATCGAATCGACATGTACATGATTGTGTTCTTCCAAGAGTATTTGGATATTCGAGATTGTTCAACACAATTGGCAATCCACAAGGAATTGATTTTTCTAGACATCCATCATTTGAGAGTTTTCGTCCCAGCACTGTTACTTGTGAGCTAATTGTCATGACCGATTCTGAACTGATTTTGAAATTAAACTTATCACGAATGGTAGCTCTCTCCCCTGGCCGAAGGCGTGGTAGAAGTGTCTCTTGTGAAGAAATGCTTGGAAACGAGAGTTTGGCTTTCATTGGTGGAAGAGTGAGCTTTCCATTGTTTTCAATAACTATATCTGACAAATAGCAAGGTTCTCCTGGAGAGAAGATGCCGTCATCAACCATTGCATAAACTGCAAAGTCCTTCACAGCAATGTTAAATATGTCATCGCTATATTCGATCACATTGCCATTCTCGTCTGTTACAATAAATAAATGCTTTCCGCTTGAGCGTGAAGAGCCGTTTTGTGAAACAGGAGGAGATGTGCCATCAGCTCCAGATGCTCTGGTCATTATGCATTGTGACGTCGTTATATTGAAATGTAGCATTGATTACAAACAGTTATGAGATATAATACTTAATTATTTGATACAAACCCATTCTTTCCGTTGTATCGTTGATCGTCTAATCGTCCGCATCCAGCATTGCCTCCAAATCCACCTATACCAGGTCTTCCATTAAATCCTGCCTCTCCTGGTTTTCCGCAACTTGTCAGAGCTTTAAATAATATAAAACATTCCTAAAAGATGAATAAAAATTTCAATAAGATCAGATCTATGAATGAATCTAGATGAAATTACATACGCTGTTACTAGACTCAATAACCACATTTCCACCTTGACCACTATTGCCTCCATTTCCGCTGAAAGTAATAACTATATGAATACGTAATGTTGTTAGTTGTGCCACTTACCCTCTTCCAGAGTTGGCTCCTTTTCCACCATTACCACCATCTCCACCTCTTCCATTTTCATTATTTGCTCCACTTCCTCCATTACCTAACAAGTTTGGTGAAAAGTAATTAACAAACAAGAGTTGTAGAAATATTTCACTCACCTCCGTTACCACCATGCCCGCCTATTTCATTAATTGTTGAAACATTTTTTCATTGATGTTTCATATGTTCATATTTTTCATAAGGATACATACCATTGCCTCCGCGTCCTCCGTCTCCACCTCGTGAGTCGACCAATATTGAAACTTGCTCCATACTGTTATTAATTTCCACTTCAATACTTCCACTCATTTTCAATAAATGATCGTCCACAAGAGAAACCTTCAGATAAATGTCAGAGGCATCTTCACCATGAGAACCATTTCCTCCGTCTTGCCCTTCTGTTCCATCCTCTCCGTCACATCCGTTTAATCTTCTTCGATCTATGAATTCTCTTTCATTCAAATCTTTATATCCTGCAATAACTCCCGTTTTACCACTTGTGAAAGTTGAATGTTGTGCCATTAATATTTCATTGTGAATCGCATTGCTCGACTTACTTTGATCCAAATCGGCCATCCTTTCCACTTTTCCCGTTTACTCCACATACTCCTGGTTTTCCACGGCTTGTGATCTGATGGAATGTCGTCAACTTGTTGTCTCTATTCGATGTAGCTTGAAATTGAAAATATTTCACGGTACCATCACATTCCTTTGCATGTCTATCAATTAAATATTTCAATACGTTATATTTGGTAAATAATTCGTCCAATGATTTTTCATATTTTAACGAAAAGTATTCATTGCTATCTGATGATGATGGACAATCTTTTGTTTGATAATGATTCAATAATAATGTCAAATATTGATCGGGAATGGCAGAATTTTTGTTCTTTTGATTTTCATAATATTGTGATCGGTCCAAAACTGGCTGTTCATCATGATTCCTAATATTTTCAGTCATTTCAGGTGAAGATGAATAATTCATAGCTTGTTGATTATTATTTTCGTCGACAACATTGAGCTCCGAAACAGCAGCCTCTTCATTTGAGTTGTCATTTTGGCTCATTTTTTTCTTTTATCATTCTTTTGAGCTTTCCACTAATGCATCCAAAGGTAATGGATGTATCAGCACAACAATTCATTGATTTAGAAAGTATTGCAGTAGAAAATGAATCATTGATTCAAGAGGAGAGATTTGTTCTTTCAAAAAAAATTGATTTCACTTCACCACAGTCAGACCCACACTTTGAAAGAAAACACAGACATGATCACGCAAGCAACTCTATCATCGGAATCGTCATCCTCACAACAACAAGAGGAGGATTCATTGATTGCCAGTGTTGAACAACAATTATCCAATTTAACGATCCATACTCACACTCTTTCCGAGCAGGAAGAACAACTCGTTGAGCTCTCTCAGAAACAATACTTGGCAAACAAATTTGAAGGTGCTTCTCCCAACGTCAAATGGAAAGCTATTTATCACGAACAAGTGCTTGAAGAATTTCCAACACGATACATTCCTCTGGAATATCTTGATGAGTACACTCCTGTGATCGAGGATAATTCACATCTCGTGCCACAACGTTCGCAAAGATGGCGTGAATTACGACAAAATCGATTGACAGCCTCTAACATTAGTCGAGCTTTGGGATTTTTCAATCCAAAGGCTGCAAAAAAACTTGGTCTTTCATTCTCTCAAAATTCAAACGAGTTAACCACAGGGGAAATGTACAAATCATTATTGAGTCGAGAAGAATTGAGAACACTGTTCAAGATGAGTGACGAAGATATTGAGAAATTAAAAAATCCAACATTGAGTGAGGAGTCCTATGATGAGATTGTGAAGAGAGTGTTTACAGAGTGGGGAAGTTTACACGAATTGAATTGTGTTAGCACATTGTTGGAGAGTGACTTGTTGGATAAGGATGTAACATTTTGTGAGACTGGTTTTTATGTCATTACAGAAAAGCGGCTATTGAAAGTCTTTACACAACAAGAATTGGAAGAATATCAATTGAGCTTTGAGAAGATACCTCCTTTGGGTGCTTCGCCTGATGGTCTTTTGAAGAAATTGAGCAATTCCAATGGTTCTAAGAATGATCCATCAGAGACATCCACAGAAGCAGAGGAATACTTTTCGTGTGTTGAAATCAAATGCCCCACTTGCTTTGTTCCAAAATATGTGAAAAAAGGAACACCCATCCCAGCTAAACCTACGTTTAGTTACATTTCCAAGAAACCACACGATGCTGTTCCCGTCTATTACTTGACTCAAATGTACACACAAATGATAGCAACAAACACTCGTCAATGTTATTATTGCAGCTGGACCGCTACAAAGGGCTGTCGTGTATTTAAGGTTGAATTTGACAAAAAGTATGCTCTCGAAATGTTGTTTTGGTTGAGCAAGTATTATCAAGTTGTAAAATACAAGGGAGTGGATATTGCAGACGATTACTTTATCACGTCTGAGAGATATTTGAAATTCTTGGACTGGAGTTTACAAATTGTGAGCAGCATTCCAATGGAGATGGAGATTCCAAAGAGTAAGGTCCATGAAGGACAAGACCCAGAGAGGAAACATATGTTTAACAATTAATGATGTGAGTGTAGTAAATATTGAAATGAGACTAGTACTATAATCCAAACCCTCTCTGTACTACTCTTTTACTTGTTCTAACTTTTCCTTAATGTGACTCAGGGCACTTTCCAAATGATCGTGTTGGATGAGAATGTAATCAGTAACAAACGTGGAAAAGTAAATTACTGCCAACTTGTCAGAATGGCTCAGTAAACTTCCAGTGAGCTTGGACTATTAAAATAATGTTGAACAAAGACGGTCATAATTAAGAAAGAGGAGTCACCCATATGATCATGTGTGTCAAATACCAAAACGCAACAACATACCACTACACCAATTTGTGCCTCATCAAAACCCAATCCTTCACTCGTATGAATCATGACTGGTACAAATTGAAGTTGTTCTGCACTCTCCGTAACAGCAGTACTTTCAATTTCATCCTCTCCAAGTGACAACATTTCAAACACTTGTTCATTTCCCACAATAATGTTTTCGTCCTCAAAAGAAGCCAAAGCAAAGAAATCTCCAATATTCTTGTACTCAAACCACAGAGTGTTTAGCAAATCCTTGATGTGAAATTGATATTGCTTGCTTGAAAGTCTGCACATGAATAATTTAGTATCTAGCGTGGTCAATTCGTCTGCCTCAGCATCATAGCTGTCATCATTTTCAGATGGCTTTTTTCTTAAAAACATTGAAGGTGGTACAAGTTCTTCTTCCTTCACTGATTGGTCGCTATTTTCAACTTTTTTCTGAATTAATTCAACAGCTTTTTCAAAATTCTCCTCCTCTACCAAGAGCAAATCATGGCTCCATAAACTGTGGTAGAAAATTGAAATGTTATTGCTTGACAAAATGCTTGCATAACGATAGATGGATCTTGCTGTTGATTTCTCCAATAGTGCTTTTGAGCTGTTATTTGCATAATCCGATGCATTCTCATGGTTAACTACGGATTTTATCAAAATTCCTCTCCATGTTGAGCCTTGTTCAAGCATGATGGCATCCATATTTAATTGATATGACTGAATGATTTCCTTATATCGTTTTACTTCTTCAAGACTGCTCTCATCCAATATGATGGATATTTCATCAGCAGTTTCAATGAAACTAATAAATCTATCGGGAGAGTCCAACTTGACGAAAAGCGTTTTCAACAAGGCTTTGCTGTAGAAATGGAATTGTTTCCTCTGAATAGAAATTAGAAACAAATTCATTGGAAGAATTTTGAATGTGTCCACAGTCATGATGTGTCTGAATTCAATTGTGGTTGTACGACGTGTATGATTTATTTGCTGCGGCAGCAATGATGACAATGAATGATGATGGCTGAATTCCGAGGAACGGAAACAAATGACTACACGTTTTTTTTGAAATTGTTTCCAATCATGAAAACATCGTTGTGGTGGTGCGCCTTACGGCTTGATAGTTACATACTGTGTACTATTGCCACGCATCGATAGTGGATTTCACTGTTTCCTTGTCTGCTCGGTTCTATCAATGCGTGGCAAAACTGCTGGCTTGCAAAATGTAAATTTAAAACTTTAAAAAAATCCGAGCGTTATTGTCCCACGGAACAAAGTTCATTTGTTAATTTAAATTTATGTGTTGTTGTTGTTGATAATTTCGGTCATGTCTCAATATTTGTATGATTTGTTCTCTTGGTTGATGAGCAAAATTTCGGGATTGCTTCCCTTTAAACTTGCCGTGAATCCGAGCGAAAAAGTGATCAGGGAACAGTTACGAACCCATTCTGTGGCGACCAATAACCAACCATTACAAGATTTGATTGTAGATATTATTTCTCATTTGCCATCATTGGACGAATTTGGAGAACATCATGATCAGGAAGCACATCATCATCAACATCATCCTAACGTGATGGAAATGATTCCTCATCTATTTGAAGGAACCTTTAAAGAAGCTGTTGACTTTTGTAAAAACAATGATCAATTATTATTTGTATATTTACACTCACCCGGACATGATGATAGCTATGAATTTATTCAGCATGTTTTTTGTCGAAAGGAGTTCATTGAATTTGTAAATGCTAATTTTGTAGTTTTCGCGAGCTCTATCAAATCCTCAGAAGGCTTTGCAGTTTCTAATCAAATTCAAGCAACTTCATTTCCTTTCCTTGCCATATTAATGGGAAGCAAAGTATACTGGAAAATGGATGGACTCTCTGAATTGATGACTTCTTCACAACAAAGTGGCATTCATCTCATTGACGCTTTACTTACACAATTAATTAGCGAGCATGAACGATTGGATGCTCAATTAGTCATTCAACGAAATGAAAAACAAATGAGAGAATTCGAACGAAGAGCAAGAGAAGAGCAAGATAGAGCTTATGAGGAATCTTTAAGAATAGACAGAGAAAAAGAAGAAAAAAGGCTTCAAATTGAACGCGAAAAAGAGAGAGCTCTTAATCAATTCAAACTCAAGCTCTTCGAAAACGAGACAAAGCGAAATGAAATCAGACAGAACTTGGTTTTTTATAGCAATGAGCCAAATTATAAGAATATCAAGCTTAAATTGCCCAACGGAACAGAAACACAAAACAAATTTTCACTACACTTAACTTTTGGAGATCTACATAGATTTATTCATGCATATTCAGGCTCATGGCAACCTTCAAGGTTTAGCAAGCTTGAAACTGACTATGAATTGACCCTTAACTCTTTCCCAAAACGACAAATTCCGTTCGATGACTCACAATCTCTTGCTTCCATCGAAGGAAAAGCGTTATTGATCTATGTAAGAGAGTCAGAGCATGACGAGGATGAACAATTTGCTCTTCAACACTCTTTGTAAATGTTTGCACGTGCAATCATTAACAATTCCAAAAAGAAATAAATTATTTTAATATTTTCAGTCGACGAACCTTCTATTTTGCAACAAGAAGGTTTGCCACAAGGTCGACCTTCATGTGATGTTTGCAGAAACCATTTTTAAAAAAAAATGTCATCAAGTGCAGACTCCACGCCCACCAGTAATGATCAACAGGAAACGGAAAGCAACTCAACAACAGAAACACCCACAACAGACGAAGGCGGTGAAAGAAAGATCACTCTTCTTTTCCAAGCTGTGGGTAACGCTCCGATTTTGAAAAAGAAGAAATTCAAGATCAATGCTTCTAGCTCTTTCAATGAAGTGATATATTTTCTTCGGGATAAACTGTTACGAATCAACAATCCAAACCAAAGCCTATTTTTATATTGTGGACAGGCGTTTTGTCCAAATCCTGATGATTTTGTTGGAGATTTATATGATCATTTTAATACGAATAACATGTTAGTGATCAATTATTCTTTGAAAATTGCTTGGGGATAATTGCTATAGTTTTTCCATTCCAATGCAATTACATCACCAATAGTATGACGATTAGCACATGTCATTCACAAGTAGCAATGTCATTTGTTGCATCATGGATATCAATGATGAGCAAGTAAAATGTAAATACATTTCGATTTTAATTTGATAATTAGAGAACAATATTATCATGGCTCACAGATTCAATTTTCAAGTATAGAGCATTTCTTTCGTGTGTGCTATTCACACAGGTCTTTACATTTTCAAGCCATGAAGCAATGCAGCTGTCGAATACAGAACGATTTTCTTCGTACAACTCGGTTGGAATTACAAATTGCAAAATATATGGATCATCCACCAATAGTGAGGAGTGCAAGGAATACCGTTGAAGATTTAAATGATTCAAGCAATGATTTGCCACAAAGTCCGTTTTGTCACTCAACGTGTTAAAGCGAGAGCCATAAAAGAGAATAATTGGATAGTTCAGTAGCAGAGCATTCATCATGGTAGCATCAAACGGAATGAATGAAAGTATGTTGCTTTCAAAGGATTCCTTCAGGAATTTTAAATCAACACTTGTTGAACCTTGAGGGTTTTGTGACTGATGGTCACAATTGCCAAATACTCGTAGACAAATTTCCTTAAATATTTGTTTCGAGAATGCATCAATGTCATTCAACCGATGAGATGACTCTATACATGGAACAGGTGTATTTTCGGCTTCTAAGCAGTCAATATTGACAAACAATCGTTTCTCTATCGGCATTAGTCTTTCGTGTGAAATTATTTGTTCAGCTCTGGTTCGTAATTGCTTCTCATTAATCAAATAGGTGAATGTCATCTCTTCCCAATTCCCTCCCAACAATGTCACAAACTCAATTTTCATCAATCCTAGTCGTGTCGTATGATCTAATGATTGTTGATTCCATTCTTTTGAAAAATCAACTAATAATTGACATAATTTTTCTTCCTTTGCAAACATCATGTAATCCAACAAGACACATTGCCTCAAGCCTAGGGACAAGAAATATAAATCATAAATAAATCGAAGAGAATGTTGTTGGGATGTAGAACTAGCCGGCCGAAACAATTGTTTGAAAAGAGTACAATGTTGAATATCATGAATATATTTCATTCGATCGATTCGCACGGATGGATTTGGTGGTGTTGAATTTAATGATTTGATTGTTGTTGTTGCGCTCGTGAATGAATGGTGTTGAGTTGCCCTGTGAAGACATGACAAAAACTCGATAAATGTTTCCGGTTGACGATCAGATTGTATCATTTTTCTTTTTCAATCGAACCATGATAAATTTCCGATTCACATTTTTCTGTATTTCCTAAATATTCGTTATTCAAAAAGAAGTAACTTTTCATTGTTCAATTCCTTCCTAACTATAATAATGCTGAATTTAATTTAAATATTGAAATTTAATTCAAAAACCTTCAAAAAAAACAACACAAAATTGTTGAAGTGAAAAATTTGAAAAAAAAAATGAGAGGTTTCACACAGTCGCAACAAGAATCCTATGCCGAGCATCAGCTTGACCAAGCAAACAAAGGAAAGATGGGTATCGGTTTTAAAAAGGCCAGTAGCACTACTTCATCTTCGTCCTCGATGCCTCACGGAAAGCACACAATTTTGAATCCAGTGAGTTCTCAGACTTTCCGTGTCCTTCCTTCCAAAACTCAACAACAGGAAAAGTTGAAAAAGTTGTATCCGGCAATTTATGACTTTTTGGTGTATTGTGAATTGGATCAAGTTGCTAAAGTATTTGCAAAGGAAACGCAAATGGTAAGTTTGATTTTTGTAAATATCCACATTCCGATGACATGATCATTCAATGGATGAACATGAAACCATGAATTTTTCATGTTCACTAATTTCATTATATCAGGAAAACTTTACTGAATTGACCATTCCAAAAGTTAAAGAAGTCTATGAAACCTATTTTGCAAATTATGGAATTGATTTTTATGGAGATTACAATTTAGGAGCTGCATTGAAGGCTGCTAAATCTTCAAATACTCACAACAACATGGTTTATCAAAATAATCATGCAATGACTGATGAAGAAGTTCCAGCAGTTGCTAAGAGTGAAAAGAAGTCATCCTCTGATTCTTCTTCACCAAAGAAAAAGTTCAGAAAAACCAAATCTTCTTCATCCTCTTCTTCGGACTCAGACAGTGATGAGGAAATGAAAGATGCCTCTCCAAAAGCTGTCGAAAAGAAGGATGAATCCTCTAGCAGTAGTAGTAGTAGCAGTTCTGATAGCGATAAGAAGACTTCTACAAAACCAGCAATCACAAGAACCAACACAGAAAACCTCAAACCCGCCTCTAAACCTGCTTCAGCCACGAAAGAGTCATCCTCGGATAGTTCCGATAGTTCAAGCGAAGATGACAAGATGAAAGCTAATCAAAACAAAGTCACCACTTCACAACCATCAAAGAAACCAGCTAGTAGCTCTTCTTCCTCGTCCTCTTCGGATGACTCTGATAGTAATCAAAAGAAGAAGAAACAAGTCACTCCTCAGCCAGCAACCACCACTAAATCTAATCTTGCTTCAACCAAGAAAGCAGCAAGCTCGTCCGATGATAGTTCTGATAGTTCGAGTGAAGATGAAAAGAAATCAACCACAACAACAACAGCAACCTCAAAACCATCAACTGCTTTGAAGTCTACACCAGCAGTGGTAGCAACCTCAAAGAAATCTTCCTCAGACGATTCTTCAAGTTCAGATGACAGTAGCGAAGATGAAAAGAAGAAGCCAACTACGATCGCTAAACCAGCAGCTACTGCAGTATCCACAACAACTTCAAAGAAGGTTGAATCTTCCTCTGACAGTTCCGATAGTTCGAGCTCTTCTGAGGATGAAAAGAAACCTGCTACAACCTCCAAGCCCACAACAACAACCACATCAGTGAAAGCAATTCCAGCAACTAAAAAGCAAGACTCTTCATCATCAGAGGATAGTAGTAGCTCGTCGAGCGATGATGAAGCGAAGTCTGTGGCTGCAGTAGTGAAATCAACCCCAACTACCACGACATCCAATGGCACTGCTGCTTCTTCAGATTCTGATAGTTCCGATAGTTCGAGTGCTTCTGAGGAAGAAGAAAAGAAACCAAAACCAACTCCAGTTGTGCTTAAAAAGCAAACAGCACCATATGCTGATTCTTCATCCAGTGATAGTTCAAGTGAGGACGAAAAGAAGCCTGTCGTTAAGCCTACACCATCACCATCGAGCGTTGTCGCCTCCAAGAAGAAGGCTAGCTCAAGTGATGACTCTTCTGATAGCAGTAGTAGCTCTTCAGATGACGAAAAGACAACCAAGCCAGTTCAGAAAACCACACCTGCTGTTTCCAATGCCGGTAAGAAATCATCCTCTTCTTCTTCTTCTTCTGAGGATTCATCAGACAGCTCAGATGACGAGAATACAAAGAAAGCTGCAACCACCACTCAGCCTGCCAAAGCACAGCCTGCCTCGAAACCTGAGACTGTAGCATTATCAACGAAGAAGAAGGATGCATCCTCCTCAGATGACTCTGATAGCAGTAGTAGCTCTAGTGACGACAAGAACTCTGGTTCTATGATGAAGGATGAAGACGAGGAAGATGATTCATCGGATTTGAAGAGAAAGAGAAATGATGAAGAACGTTCATCCACTGCACCCATGCTGAAAAAGACCAAAATTCAAAACAACGATGATGACAATCACTACAATAATGGATCACAAAGTAAGGGAGTTCCATTCCAACGAGTGAAGAGAGACGGTGTTAAATTTGCTGATGAAAGACTTGCTCAAAGAGCTTACAATTTTGGAGCTCATGGTGAAAAAGCCTTAAAAGATTTAGCTCCAACCAGAGGTAAAGATTTTAGAGCTGCCAAGACCAAGAAGAAGAGATCTTACAGAGGTGGACCTATTGATATTCATGCTGTGAGAAGTATCAAATTCAACAATAACAAGTAAATTATTCATTCTCGAGAAGGCAACAATGTATTTTTCATCAGAGGTACCTGGATTTCCATTCAATCGCTAGTATGGTTCAGTTTAGGACCTCCCCAAAAAAATGTCATTTCACAATTTTAACAGCACAACGTGTCTGTTGCTCGTCATCTTTGCAGCAACTTTGACACTTTTTACTGTGGAAACATTTTCACAATCACCATCGGGAACACAACACAATCATGAACCCAGTTTAAAGAAGAAAAAGAATTTCAATGATCATCCAAGTTTTGAATTTGATCCTCATCCATTCCGATATGTTTTTCCCGATTTTTTTGAATGTGATTCCAACGTTACCTCCATTCGAACCTTTCTCGTGGTGTTAACAGGAAAAACCAAAGACAAACAAGAGAAGAGACAACTCATTGAAAAACAAAAATCAAAATTTTCAACCATGTTAGTGAGTAGCATTGAGGAATTGCGAGAACAGCCACATCGAGTGAAGGAGCATGAAGAACAATTTAACAAATTAGTAGATTTGATTTTTAATGTGGATTTAACACCTGCCAAAGTATGTCAATACGTCTATGACACAGTATTTGAATATGACATGAAGAAATTGGGAAAAACAGTGGTGCATTCGAAGGAAGAATATGAGCGAGTGGTGAAAGAGAAGCAACGAGAGAGGGAACAGCGAGGGAAGAGCGCTCAAGAAGGTAAATCAAATAAAGAGAAGAATGAACTGTAGAAACAAGCAACAATTTTTTTCAACAGCTCTGTCCCAGCAAAGAAACGTATGCGGCGGGCTCAAATAAAAATAAAAATTGTTGCTGGGGAGCAGTGGGAATCGAACCCACGGCCTCCTGCACCCAAAGCAGGAATCATACCACTAGACCATGCTCCCATTCGATAATGAATTATATCCATCTAACAAAAATGTTTTCTTTCCTTTTCTTTTGCAGTCGCGTCTGTAAATTCACTGCTTTCAACTAGTACCCCTGTCCGTGAGTCGAAGAAAAGATTCAGTCAGTTTTGCGATAGTAAATTTGAAGCCGCCGCCCCGAAGTGGCCGGTCGCAGTTGGTCAACCGTCTTACAACAAAAAAAAAGCCATAACGCTGTAGTACCTGCTGCTCTTGCTCTCACAAATATCGATCGGAACCTTTAACTCAAAATTAGTTTGCTTCGATGTAAGGTAATCTGCACTGAAACAACAATTTCAACATGTTATAGATGGATTTGTACAAAATAATAATCACAACCGAAGCTGCCACCTGATGATCATTTTTTGAGAAGCACTGTGATGGCTGATCGTATGAAAAGAATATGTAAACCGTTTTGAACGAGTAAAATTAAAGATTATTGCATCTCAAATCTCTTTTATTATTCAAATCGTTTGGTTGAAAAGTGCGCATTGAAATAGTGTTTTGAGCGGGAGAAGTAAGTGTGGATTCATTTTTTTTCATTCGTTGAAACTAAAAAAACCAATTTAGGGCCTTTTTACTGGTTGACCAACTGCGACTCAACCAAAGCGTAGCGTTGGCACAAGTTGCGGCAAGTAAAACTGACTGAATCTTTTCTTCGACTCGCAGACAGGGTACTTTCAACTACAGTTGTGTGAAAAAATTTTTCTGAATTACGTCAATAAATTGGCCCTTTTTAAATATATTTAATCCTTGAACGCTCGAACGTCAGCGAGAAATGTCCATTGCCGATCTGAATTACGCATCTCAGTGTTCCCAAATCAAAGGATCTCTACATTTTGAGACAGTTGGAACGCTAAAACAAATGTCCGTTTGCGCCACCTGGAAGGAACAAGCACATTAACTTGGCCTAAAGCGCACATTTTTTTTAAGTTTGGCATGTGAGGAAATTTAACAACTTGGAAATCTCCGGAGCTGAATAACCTAAACTTTTGTGATTTAAGGACATTATGAATGCATGATGTCATATCTCATCCAAAAAACTAACGCCACTACTCTGTACACCAAAATGAATAATATCAGAATTACTGAATCCAACCAACACGAAGCGAGCAGCAATAAAGAACTGCAACAGGACTATGCATCACTGAAAGCTTTCATTCATGCAAAAGATGTCTATCATCAACAGCTGTCCAATGACGTAAAACGAGATATTCGACATCTCATTACAAAATTGTATCGTCACTTTTCCAACCTCGATGCATACACTTCTACACTTCAACAACTTACTCGTAAACACTTGGCTCTTCATTTCACATGGAACACATTCATCAAGGCAATCCAACAAGAGAATGCAAATCTCACTGCAAATGAAATTGAAACTCTTGGTCGACTCTTCCTTCAACATGGTATCATGGCTCCTTCCATGAAAAAGAAACAGCATGCATTGTCACAACATGAGAAGAATTCCTCTCAATGGGTTCAATCGTTGAAAGAACAAGAAACTCCTCTTCGATTTTTGCAACCCTTTCTTCCACGAATGATTCTATTGGGAGGTGGAGATTGTGGTATTGGATGTGCTAAAAATCTTTCTCAATACTTTTCACTCATCATGATTGATCGCAGTGACACTTACTATGTGAAACCTGCCATGGCTTTTATTTTGGAAGACGCTCAAAAGTATTTGAAACGAGTGTGTTTGCCCATAAAAGATATTATGGAAGATTGTGGAATTTTCATCCAAGGAGAAGTACAACAAGTCACTGAACAGGGAGTTTACTTGACAATCATGCAAAAGGATCATCACTCGGAATGGGATCATCTCTTTGATGAACCACCCAACAAGAATGAAATTGTCTTGTCAAGTGACAACACGATGAAATTAGAGTCTGTGTCTGTGGAAAATTGTCATTATTTAACCTATGATTATTTGGTGGTTGCGACAGGAACTTGTCTTTCTAAAAACACAGCTCTTCCCAAAATGCTTTCTCAAGAAAGTACACGCTCTCCCAACAATCATCCTCAAGATGGAGAGGACATTCAACAGCAAGGTATGACCTGTGTTGAGAATCAAATCTCATTCATTGATGCCTATTCTCCAACCGATATTGTTCATGCCACTCAAATTCTAAACCAATTGACCAATTCTGAAAAAACAGTTCTTCTCGTAGGTGGAGGTTATATTGGAGTTGAATTTGCATGCGCCCTCTCACAGTCGTATCCTCATCTTCAATTTATTCTTGTACAGCGATCACACATGTTGATGAGACCATTCACTCGAGCTCATGAATTCGTATCACGAAAAATTGAAAGCAAATTTCAAAAGAATTTGAAAGTATTATTGAACAGTCAAGTGATTGGACAGAGTCAACCAAAAACATTGATCATTGAGACTCGTCGACAAGCACATGACACGAGTAGTGTTCAACAACAAGAAATTACGTGTTCTCTATGTTTTATGTGTTGTGGATTTAAACCAAATTCAGAAATGATGAAACCAAACTTTTCTCATGCCTTGAATTCCAATGGTTACATTCAAGTGAATTCACATTTTCAAGTATTAAGGTCGAGCCATGCGCATTGTGCATTGTATTACCAAAATATATTTGCATTGGGTGATGTCAACACTTTGGATCAAGACAAGTTATTGATTCATGGCCTCCGACAAGTAGAAGTATTTACACAGATTGCGAAACAAGTCTTGTTGAGGAATTTATTGAGAACTTCAAAGAAGAAGAAGGAGGAGGAGGTTGATGATGAACAACAATTAGTAGAC
Source organism: Naegleria lovaniensis (assembly GCF_003324165.1). Lineage (NCBI taxonomy): Eukaryota > Heterolobosea > Eutetramitea > Acrasida > Naegleriidae > Naegleria > Naegleria lovaniensis. The sequence goes on along the minus strand of NW_025407859.1, from coordinate 335,676 downwards.
ACCACCGAGGACCTTCCTTCCTACATGGAAAATACTCCTCATAAAATCATTTTGATGAGTTCCAAGTTGGGATTTATGATGCGAGGGGAGAAGGTCTTGTTTTCTTCTTCTCTCTTGCCCAAAATGAAACACTTTCTTCAGAAGAAGGTGATTAAAGAATACAAGAAGAAGAAGTAAATAAATGTTCTATTGAATCGGATCCGATTGTTACATGACACTATTTATTGGATTTCATTCTCTCATGAAGTGTTTGTTTATCATCAAGGAGATGATCATCTCTGAGGTGTGTTTCATCTCTCTCAAGATTTGAACTTGAAACCGGCAACGGTTAAAAAAAATTGTAAATAATCAATTTGGGATTCTGGTTTCATCAAGCCTTATTGGACCGAGTCGTTGTTATTGATGGTACTGGTCCGAGCTATTATTCATAATTGAAAGAATTATTATTGTATACAACATACTTCTGTAATGACAAAACATTCCCTAGCTTCCAATCGCTCTACAACCTTGTCAGATGCTTTGAATATTTCGGGAATTTCAGAGCATGCGTTTGGAGAGGACAGGAAGAACCCGCTGAAACGACCTCAATCAGCGCTCTCCACAGGAAGGTCAAAAAGGGCGTGCGATAATTTAGAAGATGACATGTTGTCTATAAAGTCGCTCCATAGCCCAGCGAGACCTGGATCTGCACTTCCTCAAAAATCATCCCGAACCCCCGCAGAAAAAGATCTCTTACACGTTACGAATAGAATTGATACTGATTTGCTCAGCGAGCCGATTAGTTCGAGGTCATCTCATAGAAGTATTCATTCGTCCATGTCAGTTCGTCATGAAAACGACGAACCAAAATCATACATTTATACAATTGCTAAAAAAGCTCCCATAGTGGAGCGACCTGGATCTGCACCCTTATTTAAAAAAGGAAGAGGTGATCTTCGTTCTAAAACACCGTCAGAACATTATAATGAAAGCTTTAACTCGATGGTTAAAAAAGATGAGTCAAATCAAGCAATAAGCAACCCTTGGCACCAAATGCTATCAGCAGAAAACAATCGACCACTGATTCAAACAGTGCTTCATAACTATGCTAGCTCAAGGCCCTCATCATCGGCAAGTCATACAAGCGAAAAACAAAAAACAGATTTCATTAAGAAAAATATGGATGCAATTCATGAAATTGCATTAACTAAGAGTCCAAAAAACAATATCACATCGAGACCTCGCTCCTTTATTCTAGATCACTCGAATGGAGGAGAATCATCCTACTATGACAATCCCTCCATTCCTTTTGAACATGAGGAACTTCGAAAGTCACACTCTTCACTACTCCGAAAATATTCTAAGCGGCAAGGATTACCTAGGAATGTAAACTCTAGAACTGTTTTCAATCCAAACAGTAGTTCCTCGAATGAAATGTCCTTTAAAAATCGTCCACAATCAGCCATGTCACAAATTCGATATACCACTACTCCCCGCCATGTGGAGGTAGTAACAGAGGCCACTGGCTTAATGCGACCTAGATCCGCTTTGAACACAAAATACTCTAAAAAACAAAAGGCTAAACTTTCGGCAAGACCTACCACAGAAGAACCTTTCAAGAAGGCAGCTTTCCTAAATGTTCAGGGGTTTAGCATTAATTCAACAAAAATTGTACATGAAGGTCATTATGAAGAACAAAGAAAATTGCAAAGAGGAGCTCCAAAGCCAACACCACCTGATCATTGTGTCGTGTTGGCAAAACATAACTCTAGGTTTTCCATTGAGCATTAAATTATTGCACGTTCACTCCATGATACCACAAACACTCTCGTAACTTTAACAATCTAAGTGAATGAAAAAATATGAAACTTCATTATCTCTACATTTCTATATTACTAGATATCACGTCTCTGAGTGGTTTAGACAGTTTCCATAACGATCTCTGCTTGTTCTAAATAGTCCTTCATGATTTTAATCCTTTGACGGACACTACTCGACAGATTCAATGATTGTTCTTTTACAGCCAATTGCTCGTTGATGCTATCAATCAGTGCAGCTCTAAAATCGAACATGGATTCCGTGGCTTGATGAAGATAAAATTTGGTATTGCTTGTCATTTGTTTGTAGGCCTTGAACAATATTTCAAAATCGCTCTCATTTCTTGCCGCACGAATCAACAGCTCCAAAGTGTTGAGATCTGGACGGATGGAGAAGCTTTTTGTTGATACTATCTCGTGATAGAAATTCCAAGCAGAGTCTTGACTTTCTGTTGTCAATATACATTGGAGAGCTACGTTAAAGCTCCGCACATCAAGCTTGTTATTTCCCGCTGATAATAATTCAAATAATGAACGAACTTTTCCGCTTCCACCTTCTTTTTGAACGAGCAAGAGCATCAAATGAGCCGCTTGTTCAAAAATACGACATTTCAGATCCGCAAACAAGTCCACAAGTATTTCCACAAATGTTTGAGCAGCCTTCAGACCTAAATTTTGTTTCTGAGCATTCATCAATAGAAAGCAAGCATGTCTGTTCATGTGGTGATTTCTGGAATGCATGTGCACTTTTGTTTGAAATTGTTGGAAATTAATCTTTGCTAGCACATTCTTCAAAATGACAAGTCCAAGGCCATGGTCCATCTCTTTGGTAAAGAGAGCATCTCTTATATGGTCTAACTTTCCCTCTTCCCTTTGTTCCACATATTGAGTTACAAATGACTCATCTGGATGAAGAATATGAAGTAAATCAAACGCATCCATGTATCCCACCATTCGTTGAATCATATGACTAAAGGTTCGAATGGTTGGTGTAATTCCCTTGTCCAAGAGCTGCAATATTACTCGAGCTGCCTTATTCCAATCCTGAAATCGAGTATAAAAGAGAACTAAATGTTCGTACACTTTTGGTGTATACTCATCTCGATGTCTATCTACGACTTTTAATACGTCTAACAATTGTTTTTCATCTTCTGTTCTAGCAGCATAATAGAACACTATGGATCCAATTAAATGGTCTTCCATATTAATACCATCTTGTTTCATGTGTTGCATGATTAATGGCAGACAATCTTGTCCTACAAGAATCATACCCTCAATTAATACCTTATAGGTCACAACAGTTGGACGAATGGAAAGTTCTTTCATCCTTTTAAACGTGTCCAAAGCAGAGTCAAATTGGCGATTGGAGCACAGGTGCTTGATGATTGTAGTAAATGTGATAGCATTTAAAAAACCAGCATATTTTCCATCCTCGTTAAAGTCATCCACTAGGATTTGGAAATATTTGAGCATGGTTGGTAATTTGTTTGTTAAACCATAAATGTTAATCAAGGTATTCAACGTGATACCATCAAATTCTACTTTTTCGTCGTTCAATAACTGCAAAGCTCTTTCAATGCATGTTTGGATGTAATCGTCTGTGTAATTACTTTTCAAGTTGGGAAGACACATGGTTGCGATTGTTTTCAGCAACACATTTCCCGTTGCAGCTGTAATTTTCTTCATTTGCGTTGCAAGAGCCAAGGCTTTTTCAAAATCGCCCATAATGGAATAGGCATTAATTAATGCATGATGGAAATAGTATTTTTCAGAGTTTGTTGTGGAATGGAGAAGCGCGCTTTCATAAATTTCTAAACATTTCTTTTCGTTTCTAGTGTGTGAAAAAATAACAAGCAAGCAATAATACATTTCAGCACTCAACGAGATATTGTTTGCTAGCAATTGCTCATATACGTATTCAGCTTCTCTTGAGCTGGAAATGTCAAAGGCAGATTCCTGAGTCAGACGAGCATATAAATATAAAAACCTTACGGACACGTAGGCAAATGTTCCTGCGTTGGCTACATCTCCATGCAAGTTCCAAAAGTGTGAAACAAAATTCAAATAGAGCGAAAAGTAATGATGCAAAGGTTGTAACGGGTGGAGAGGTGTTACCTCGAAATGTTCCACAAAGCTTACAATAAAATTGCCGCTCAAGCTTCGAATGAACGCTTGATCCACAGTTGGGTCTGCTTTGGCCATGTCGAAAAACTCCACAGCTAGAATCGAAAGCCTCGCTGCAGTATTAATTAGTGCAACCGAACGCGAGACATGAGTCAATAACGAATGAATAGTGACGAATAAAGGAGCTCCCTTAAGTATTGCTTTGCTTCTCTTCAGTAGGTTGAAATGTATTGTCATGTTGTCTGCATAAATTTCGTATAAATAATCTAGTTGGTCCATTTCAATGAGCACGGACGTAAGCGTGTTATACAATGTACATATAGATGTTGGATGAGACATGTATTTATGAATCAAGGGTTTTAGCTGGTTCTCAAAGTACTTTTTCAGGCCATAAAAATCTGAAGAATGTTTAAACATTTTGACTCGTAATGCCAAAATAAAAACAAAAACATCTACATTATTATAATGCACAAAATTATAGCTATTGGCAATGATTAGATCAATACACTTCGAGCACGTAGTAAACATTTCTTTAGTGTTAAATCCGTGATAATATTCTTTGTGCTTGGCAATACTATTTCCTTTTCTCTCAATACTCAATGCCACGTCCCGTATATACCGTGCGGAAATGATTGGATGCTTGCTGCTCTTGGTTGCAATATCCAGTAGAGGAGGTATATATTGAATTTGATTGACACGAATGAGTGCATCAAATATATCCGCCTTATTTTCTAAAGGTTGTTTTTGAAACGCTTTTTCAACACGCGCTAAAACATGCTCGTCAATGGTGGTGGGTGGCAAGCGCATAACTTGTTGTACGCTCATTCCAGGAAACAATAATTCGACGTAGCCAAGAAGGTGCTTGGGTATGACGCTGGTTGCTGATGATTTTTGCTGTGTGGTTGTGTGGTTTTCTGATGCTTGAATGTTTTGTTTAGGAATGTTGTTTGAATTTGGGAATAGGCTTTGATGATACCACGCTACTGACGAGAAAGAAGGAGTCGATAATGAACCATTATTCATGATTTTAGGTATCAGTACCGATGATGATTCTGAAAGAAGGTTCAACCTCGGAGAGTGGTTCGTCTTGATGGCGTGGTGATTCTTTCCCAACACATCCAAAAATTTTCGTTTCCACATTTTTTTTGATAGGACATCCAAGCTAATCTACGAGAAGTGAAAACAAACAAAATAGGTACTTTGAGAACCAAGATACGTATTTGCTCTCACATGGTTTTTGTAACTGCTTAAATTTGAGCGAACAGCTCTTTACGAAATTAAGAGTGACACACAGTGGTTAACCCGAGCCAAAATACTCCAGCGAGTTTGTTGGCGAGTTGGCGAGGGTCAACGTTTCTTGATGCATCATTTGAGTGCTTTTGTTTATGTACTTTATTGCACAACAACTCTTGCCTCAATTCCAACCGAGAGAGTGTATGCCTTGTAAAGCTTTAGGCAGATCCGCCCGGAATTGCATAACGATTTTTGGCAAAATACAAATAGTACATGCAGAACATTTGCAACTCGTGAGAACAACAATATTTGGATGAAACATGATAATAAGGGACTGATAAATGGCAGCAACAACAACAACCGATGAAACTTGAAAATAAGGTACTACTCAATAACGAGCCATGAGGGGCAGAAGTATGGAACGGATCACGATTACGAGCGGGTGGGTGATGAATACAGTGATACTTCTTCTGATGAAGAGTCAGATGAGTCCTAGGAAATGGCATCATTGGTTCGTATTGAATCTCTCAAAAGGGCATCATTGGTTCGGAAGGCTTGCTGTTGTTCATTATCATCACCAACCAACCCAAACGATAGAAAATATTTATTATTATTAAGAATATTTTAAAAAAAATAATTCATCATGAACAACCAGAGTCGTGAGGAGAATAATTCAAACAACCCTCGTTTCACCTCCTCCCATCATCCATTCCTTCAACCTATATTCCCACCAAATCCCAATCTTTTCACTCAATTATATCCAATCATTCCACCATTTCCTCCAAGAATTTCAGAGCAAACATCAACAAAGGACCAAGAATCACCCAAGTTGGAACATGTTGACAAGTCATCGGTTACCAATATCAACCCCATCAAATCACCCAATCCTACCAGAGAAATTGAAAAAGCCTTTCAAAATTCAAAGAGAGTCTTGGCGATAAAGAAGCAACTACAAATGATATACAAGCATCCTTATCAAAAACGTTCCATGATGGAACGTATTGATAAATGGTGTAAATTGAAAGGCGTTGGTGGTTTTGATGGTTTCTCTATCCCTCCATACATACCAATGGCGCAAATTAAATTTTCGCCATGTGAACATATTTTGAGTAATCATTATAAGTGTGAGGAAGAAAGAGCAAAGAAGAAGATTGCTTTTCATTGGCAGAGATTGGAAGTATTGAAAGACGTATCTACTGTTGATAAATTTGGAGACTTATTAAGGACTGCTTATTTGGAGCGTGGAATTAGTATTGAATCTCTCTCTCGATCAAGGAAAAGCATACGCAACCCAAAAACATTACATGTTATTATTTTTAAAATAATTCAATATGGAATGGAGTAAGATTGGTACTTTCTTTTTTGATAGATCTATCAACTCATTAAAGAAAAAGTACAAGAAATTGAAAAGAAAGATTAATCGTGCCAGAATGGAAGGAGTGTATGACGTTTCAGATGTAACAAATTTTATTAAGATTTTGTAATAATGGTCAGAATTGGTCTATGTTTCTGGAAAAGAATGAATGATCTATAATTTCCAGAAACATGGACCAATTCTGACCATTATCACACAATGATTATGAAAATTGGTCAATTAAGTCCATCCAAACCTTTACCATTAAGACAAGCACAACCATCATCGAACAAGTCCAATGTATCAACGACTCCAGGAGAACTTATTCACATTCGGAAGAGGATTTAATTGTGACATCCTTGCGGAAGGGAATGAATTTGGAACAAATGAGGGCCCTTTCAAACATGCAGCCGCAGCAAACAGCCATTCAGCCAGGATAGTCCTCGCTGCCGAAATTATTTTCAGATGCAATCAACAGAATCCTTTGGCATTTGCTTCTGGTTTTTCAATTTGTTGTTTGTGATAGGTAATTCCTCCAATGGTGATATGTGCGTTGGATTGTTTGTTTTTGAAATTTTGTAGCATGTTGTGTGGTTGATGTGTTCTGTTCCATTGCTGCTCCTATTTATCAAATTCCACAATGTCATTATTCGAATATTGTTTCAATTTGAATTCTTTTGTAAGTAAAACTTCAATACCAGGTATATTCAAATTAAACAATAGAGTATGAATGGTTGGAGCTTTATATTCAGTATCTGAAAGCATGGCAAAAGTGTGACATGCTCTTTCAAATTCACCAATAACAATATAATTAATATGTTCTGGTGATGAGAAGCAACAATAATACTCATATGGTAATCTTGTGGATTGATCTTTCTCTTTGTTGAATTGTAAGCCAACAATTAAGGCACTTAAAAAATTATTGAGAGCATTCAAGAAATTTTCAGCGTTCAGATTGGTGTTGGAGCCACAATATTGTCGAGCCACTCCATAAAAATTCTCGATCATATATTCTTGCAGTTGAAAAGGCAAAAATACTCTGTTGTTGGGTGATGATTGAACTCTATACATTGTCAAACACAAACCGATCATTAATAACAACAATAATGGATAATGACAATTTATCTACCTTGAAGTCGAACTATAAATTGACTCATCTTCGATGTCAGTATTGTTATGATTTGTTTCTTTTTCTTTGAGGAAGATGCGAGCGATTCCACAAAGCTCTTTTGTTATGAACATTTGTTTGACATCATCTTCATTCATAATCTTGTTTTTACGTGAAATCTTTGGTTTGGATTATCATTTTCGGGTTGCATTCGAAAAGAAATCACTGCTTTGATGATGGATTTTGGAAGTGCAAATGACATGATCTCTTCATCATCAAATAAAAGACTTTAGAACAAGCTATCTGATAGCATTTTCTTCAAAAATACGAATTACTGAATTGATGTCTGATGGTGTGAATTTTATATCGGTAAGATAGTCATAGAGAAGATGAAGATCAGAATTCGTTTCGTGGATGTATGTTGATGTGGTTGTTTAGCTCCACATTTGAATTCATTTCGGTCAAGGATAACATGCCAAAGCTTGTTCGGAATTGTTGTTGTTTTGCATTTTTATTGTTAAAAATTTTATTCGTTTTAAAGCCAAAAACAACCGCCAAAATCCATACACATCCGGATTCTGGAGGATTCTGGATTTCCACAAAGTTTGGGAAGTCAGCAGGAGCTGGCAGCCGTCCTTTTCGGCTGTTTGCTGCAGGTTTGAAAGGGCCCTCGAACAAATTTACCGAGATTACTTTAAACACCGAACATTTCAGTCGCTGAAAAATAAGGTTCAACGGTTAAGAAAAAGGCAACTCTATCACAAACAGCAACCAACAAAGAAGAGGTTGAATAAGAGAAAAATGGTTCTCAATTCCACTGTTTCAACTGTTTCAAAGGAGTTAAGAAAACCGTTTGTTCTTATGTCGAGTAATTTTCTCAGCCTTGACAGCAGATATTAAATTGAACGCAGGACTTTGTTAAGGCTGAGAAAATTACTCGACATAAGAACAAACAAGCAGCAGAAAAGGAATCCAAAGAGGCTGCCCGAAAGGCCAAAAACAAATTTCTTAAAGATGTTCAAAAAGGAAAGAAGGAAATTACTGATGAGGAATTGAACGAAAGATTTAATCCCAAGCATTTTGCTCGACAACCATGTGAATTCGAAATGAAAGGACGAAGCAATCAACATCCATATCAGTCGTTCAAGGTGAAAGACATTTCATTATCACAGGAAGGAGTGTTGTTAAAACCTACCTTTTTTAAAGGAAATGAAAGTGCATGTCCTTCCAAGAAATCTAAGGATCATCTTTTGAAATTTTATTATCCTACAAGAGCACGAAAGATGTTAAAGGAAGAGATTGGTATGTATATATATGTATTTCGATTTTACTTACATGCATGTGATTTGAATCTCTTATATGAATGTGATTGATTCATGTGATTGGAACTTTTCTGAATTCTAATTTTTCCATGATTGCCCAAACAAGACAACAAAAAATTTTCACACGAGACAACCTTTGTACGAGAAAGAGGAAGATATTTTGTTTGCCTTCCAGTCCGTTATCACAAAGCTTTAACTCGACAAGAATTCCAACGGTTTGAATATGACACGATATTTCTCAAGGACTGCCCATAACCTTCTCAAAATGAACTCAGAAAGGAATACATTACATTGGATCCAGGTGTTCGATGCTTCATGTATGGTTATGATAGTAATGAAGACGCGTTGGAGTTTGCCGCTCAAGAAGAAAACACTATACTCTTTTCCCTCTCTCTAAAGCAAGATCAGCTCAGGTCGGAAATTGCCAAGAACAAATTTCTAAAATACAATTCTCGGCAGGAACGAAAATTTTATAAGGGTTTAAGAAAAGCCTTAAAAAAGAAGATTAGAAGACTGGAAAGCAAAATTAGAAATAAGGTGAATGATATGCATAACAAAATCATTGACTATTTAACATTCCACTATTCTGAAATTATAATACCTGAATTTAATGTCAAGGCTATGATTGCTAGAAAACAAAAACAAAGGAAGCGTCAAGGAAAAGAGGATACTTCGTGTCAAGGACAAGAAGGTTATACTAATGGCCAAACGGAGAATATGGATGTGCGAACAGAACCTCTTGTTGCATCGTCTTCACCATTCGAAGGATGGGAATCAAGGGACACCACCACAAGTGAAACCACCACCAACACTTCCGAATGGGTTGGAAGAAAAATTACTAGAAAAACTGTTCGCCAAATGTTGCGATTTAGACACTATGATTGTCGAATGAAACTCTTGCAAAAGGCAGAAATGCGTGGATGCAAGGTACATGTTATCACAGAACAATATACATCGAAAACGTGAGGAAATTGTTCAGTGATCAAGGAAGACCTTTATGGAAGCAAATGGTTTCATTGTAATCATTGTCACTTCCACATCCCTCGTGACGGTAATGGAGCAAGAAATATTTTGATCAAGAATTACCATCATTTATTACATTGGTAAGTTGAAGAGACAACTAAAATGATTCATCATTCGGGCCATAGATCTATATAATAATAACAATGTGATTATCATTCTGTCAAGATGATAATTCCGTCTCTCGTGTGAGAGATGAGTATGTGATCGGAGCACTTTAAAACACCAAAAAATCATTGTTATCATTGATGGAGTATGGTGTGCTCTCCGAGAGTAAGTTGTTGTTGTTGTTCATTATTTTTAACGCGTGTGACTTTTTAATTTTGTAAAGAGCTTTGTTTCCAATTCAAAAAAACTCTGCCTCATGATCCTAGCTTACTAACGTTAATCGTCAGCCTTAATCTCACTCTTCCAATTTACTATAGCTAATATTGCGTACGAGCTAAGAACGGTTTTGTTTGCGTAATATCATTCTCTCCCGAATACTTAAGCATAACATTTTCAAGAATGAAAACTCACCATCATTGCAACGGATCCAATCAAAGGAGGAGCTCATTCTTTCATATTACAATCATAATAATAATGACCATTCTGGTCTCTCTTTCAGACTGGAAAGCTAGCAGCGGTAAAGTTTATGGTTCGGACGCCATTTTCCTCAATACCGAGCAAACATACATTCGAGATACCATCATGAAATCCTCTATTGATATATTCTCATCAGCGTTGAATATTACCGGGGTTGGTATTGAGAAGAACATTGTTCGGAATCTTGGTTCCATTGAGCGAGTATCAATTTACGACTACTCCACCTCAGTGGTTGGAAATCACAAAGCTCCCTCGAAATTAGAGACGTTTCAATTCACCAACAGCACAGCTTTAGCAAAAACAATAGACTATGCCATTGGTGTTGGAAACTATGCTTCTATCGGAATCGCTTTGCTTATTTTACTAATTGTACAAATTTTGTTTTGGGTGATAACATCTTGTTATGCAACATGGTCCATGTGTTGCTGTAAACCCAGTAAAAAAGATAGGGAGCGCAGAATGCAAGATCACGCGAAATGGGCCTTGGACCATAAGAAGAAAAAACGAGTGACCACATGCTGTCGAGTGTTTTTATTAGTCTTAGTGATTTTTAACATTTTGGCTGTACTGTAAGTAATTCTCTATCTCCTTTGGTGGTTATTCACAGTTCAAAAGTGTATGGTTTTTGTTTGCATTTCAGACCAATATTCTGTTCAGCAAGCTGTTTAATCAAGGTTTAATGATGTACAATGAGGTGGAGTCTCTTGCACAAGATGTGTTGGGGTTTGCAGGAAATATACCAACTACCATTGATCTAATTGAACAAAGCGTCAGTAGTTTAAAAACAAACATTTTGAACAAGCTACCCAGCGATGAAAAAAAGCAATCATGGTCCACCTGCCTTTCAGACATGATATCTTTGATTCCTGATTTTTCCACAACAACACAAGAGGTGGACACACTCAACTCGTACATTAATTCACACCTCAAAACTCCTCTCACCCCTCTCAAGCTGTCCATCTCGGGGTAAAATCTTCTATACTGGCCATTTCCGATACTGATATTCCAGAACTGCTCAACAGACTCTCGAGCGCTGAGTCGGTCATGACATCTGTGAACTTTGATCCCTTACTTACATCGATGACCTCGTCACAAACAACTCTCCAACAGATTAGCTACATTGCTTCAATTAAGAATTCTTTACAAATCATTTCACAAGAAAGATCGAGTACATTGACAGATACCTTCCTTTCAACTCTTGCCTACAATCTACAAAACTACAACACCGACCCCAACGTTGCCACTCAAACTTTGGCCTCACAACTCTCTACCATGTCAACATCTTTGTCACGCATCAAAGATAGTAATTTCAATCAAGCGTTAGATTATTTAAATATGTTGAACACTTCTCTCAGCTTTGTAACCGCCTCCAATTCGTTAATTGCTGTTATCAATGGTTTAGAAAGTGCTTTGAGTGTACTCGATTCGCCTCTTAGCAGTTCAGTTGCTCGTATTGACCTTCTCGATAATTCTCTGTTTTCAACTATTCCCAACACTTTGACGTCCATCAAGCAGAATGTAAGCAACTTCAATCAGTCCATTGCTACTATTCCTTCTTTGCAAATCATTGTTGAAACAATGGACGTTGTAACCTCTTTTGTTAAATTGTTCAATGGAACCAATTGCATTGACTCCATTCTGGCTGACTTGTCGGTTATTAATGCTACCATAATCGAAATCCCTCTTGGGGCAATACAATCCCAGTATAGAAGTGTAAAGGATGGAGTAATTTCAAAAACAAATGGACGATTGACCACATTGTTCAATGATTTGCACACCGCTCTCTTGTCCTCGCTTCCAAACGTCACTCAACAAGTGAATTCGTTTTATAATTCCAAGCTTGATTATGGACCCTCGGTTAATATTTCTGACTTGTGGACCTTGGTTCCCCTTAAAACATTTAGAACTCTGAACAGCTCTCTAAACCTTCAAGACTTACTTGCTTTGTACACTCGTTTTGATACCACACGCAACAGTCTCATGGATTTCTCAACTCTCTCTCGCGACTTGTCTCCTCTCAACAGCTCTGTGGAAGCTTTTGATTTAAATCTAACCAGAACAGTTATATCAACTCTCCAGTCGGCACCATCGACATGTGCTGGAAGCACGCATGCTTCGTGTACAGGTTTAAGCAACACCATGCCTTATCTTTCAACCCTTGTTTCAAATCTCAGACAGACCATCTCTGGTATACCATCTCTTTCAGTCGCAAACAGTTCATTATCCTCGGCAGAAAGCTTAATTGCATCCACTCTCTCTCCTCTGAGCACCATCAAATCTCTCATTGTTCAATTGAGAGCTTTGAAAAATTCGTTCAGGTTCAGTCAAGCTAGAACCTTATTGTCAAGTGACTTTATCCCTTCTATCCGTCAAGTAACAAGCACAGTGCCATTCCAGACAATTGTGGATTCTCTTGATTCCTGTCAAAACAGTTTAAACTCCCTCGATATGACGACCTTGTCGTCCCAGATATCTGCACTTAGCCCAACGTTTAACAGCCTTAACAGCATGGACGTTTCGTCTTATATGAATAATCTGAACACTGAAACGATTAATAGCGCCCTTAACTTTGATTCCATGTTTTCATCTGTAAAGAGCTTGGTGAACGGACTTAACATTGAAAGCTATACATGGTATGTGGATGAAGCTAATCATCAGCTCAACGATATTTTCCTTCCAGACCTGTTTACTGCTGACGGATATCGACTTTTAGCCGTTGTGGTTTTCATTTCTCTGATCTTATTTCTGCCTTGGCTTGCTGTTTTTCCCGTTTGCTTTCCAAAGTGCCCTTCTGTGTTGTTAATTGTTTCCCTGATCATGAGCTTATTCATTTTGCTGTCATGCATTGTGGTTGCACTGTTGCTTCCATTGAATATAGCACTTGTAGACACTTGCGATAGGGTTGAGGAATATGCTTTTCTTGCATTGCAAGAATTTGGTGGTAGCTCCCTCAATCAATCGATAGGTTTTTCACAAGAATTCATGGGATTCAAGTTGAATGTATCTATCGTTCCAACCACCACCATCAAGTCATATTTTGAATCACAGTGTGAAAATGATGTGATCAATTCCACTTTAACTCAAGTGGAATCTGTTGCACAATCACTGCCAAGCTTTGCTATGGAATATCTCAAAAAGTTTTTAGGTTCATTAGTTGTGAGAGATGAATTTGTGAATTTCATCAAAAACTCTTTGCAGACCACTGTAAACAATGTCTTTGATGAAGTTAGACCCATAGCCACTGTTCTGTCGTGCGCACGTGTCAATTCTTATTATAGACATGGTAGAAATTTAGTTTGTCAGGATATTGCTGGATTTTTAGCTAACTTTTGGTTTTTGTTTGCACTGCTAGCCTTACTGTTTTTGTTTGATACTTACTGCTTCACAATCATGTATATTGTCTTTAGAACGCAATGGTATGATAGAAAAGCATCAGTGGTTCAGGCTCAACAGTTCACACAGGACGAAGCAGCTCTTAAAGAAGCAAGATTAGCAAAGTTGAGATCCTATTCAACTCCTCGACGATTTAGTAAAATCAGAAAAGCAGAAAATATAGAGTTGGAAGATGTGTAATGAAAAGGCCAACGTGTTTGAAATCGTAACTCTTTGTTGTTGCTATGAAATAAAGCTTTATCCACAATTGTTTCCACAACTACAAAATTTTCAAATAAAATTAGTGTTCCATGCATTCTTTATATTTAGACAACTCTTGTGAACATTGTCTCAATCCGCTCACTCCAGCCAATCGATCACCCTTTTGTGTTTTAATTGATCGAGAGGAAAAACAATTAAAAAAGTTTTCAGCGACTTCCTTGCACTGCAAGATGTTCCGGAGTTGGCATGACCATCCCAAAAATTTTGAAACAATTATTATTGATAAATTACCTGTTGTTTATATGTTGGGAAATAGCTTGGCAATGTGATGCTTTCAATTTCTTTCCGAATTTCTTGTTCCGATAAAGTAGCCATTTTTTTCTCGCTTACCAAACTGCAGTCGCTGATTTAACAATGACTGTGCAATTTACTTTTCGAAAGGAGCCAATTTGAGTTTTGGAGAAATATTCATCGCTTGTAATTCCTGAATGAGTAATTTGAAGGCATAAGGCATTGGTAATAGAGACATATTTTGCTTTGATTTACAATAATTGCAATATCCCATATATCCAATCATACCACAACCTTCACAAACATGAACCTTATATTCGTCACTCGACAACATTAACCGTTCCAATAAAAGAGCACTTGCTCCATAACCAATCAAACAATCTCTCTCCATTTCTCCCAATCTCAAACCACCTTCTTTAGATCTACCTTCCAATGGTTGTCTTGTCAAAATTCTGACAGGTCCTTTGGAACGAGCGTGCATCTTGTCCAAGACCATGTGTTTCAATCTTTGATAATACACAGGTCCGAAATAAATATAACATGCCATGGTCTCTCCAGTGATTCCACTTGTGAGAATATCCTTTCCACAATATGAAAAACCATGTCGAATGAGTGTTTTACCAATATCTTCAACTCGATCACCTCCAAATGCAGTTCCATAGCCTTGTCTTCCGTCGAGAACGCCCGCCTTGCCACAAATTAATTCAATCATTTTACCGACAGTCATACGAGATGGGAAACCATGAGGATTCATAATCATGTCAGGGCATATTCCTTGATCATTGAATGGCATGTCCTGTTGATCCACAATGATACCACAGACTCCCTTCTGACCGTGACGAGATGAAAATTTGTCTCCCAATTCAGCCCTACGTGTTTGTCTTAATAAATATTTCACATAATAACCACCTCGATCATGATTGGGAGTAATGAGTACTTGATCGACATAGACACTACATGGGCCCTTATAGAAGGATGGAGAGGGTTTGTACTGTTGTTGAATTTGTTGCTGTTGCATTTGTTGTTGTTGATTCATTGATCCTAAAATGTCTTGACTGCTCTGGGTTGCAACAATAAATCGATTCACATACATGTCACCAGGGTAAATTCTCTCACCAACAGCACTCAAACCATCAGCATCCAGTCTCTGATACGATTTCAGACGTTTGGAATCGAGAGCACTCTCTACACCATTATTAGCAGTGCTCACAATGGCTTGAAGGGGTGGAGGTTGTAACACATCTTCAGCTCCATTAGGGTGTTTCTTCAATTCAGTCACATATTTCTTCAGATAAATACAACGTCCATAACCTCTGTCGATGGATGCCTTATTCACAACAACAGCATCTTCAATGTCATAACCACTGTATGACATGACAGCAATGGTTGCATTTTGACCTCCGTTCAATTTTTCAAATTGAATCAATTCAATTGTACGAGTCTTGACCATGGGTTTTTGTGGATAAACGAGTAAGAGTAACAGTGTATCTAAACGATTGAATTGATTGTATGCAATGGCACCCATGGCCTGTTTACCCATAGCACATTGATAAGTGTTACGAGGTGACTGATTGTGATGAGGATATGGAACTAGGCCTGCACAAACTCCCAAAATTGTGAATGGCTCGATTTCAAAGTGAGTAGTCTCTGGTTTGATATCTTCTTCTCTGAAAACAATATTAGAGTTGTTCTCTTCGTTCACATCAAGATATTCAATGAGCCCTTCTTTCAAAAAGTCATCCCATGTACGAATACCTTCTGCCAACTCATTGAGATGTTTTTGAGTGACTTTGAGCTTGGAATTTTCTACAATAATTACTGGTCGACACACTCTACCTCCATCACTTGCAATATAGATGGCTTTGTGGAGATCATTCTTGAAAATGGAAACGAATTCGTGAATTTTACCTGCTCTTCTCAACATTCTAAATAATTTCGTGAATTGAGATGGGAATCTGTGAATACCTAGGATGAGACCGTTCAAAAAAACTACATAACTACTTGGATGGTTCAATTCTTCTCCACTGATTAAGTTAATATCTTCAACTCCTAAATTATAAGCTAATCGAATAATAGGTTCTTCTTCATCATCGGTAGTGACGTGAGTGAGAAGAGCCAAGTTTTTAACGAGACCACATCCTTCACCTTCAGGTGTATCGCTCGGGCACAACAAACCCCATTGTGAAGGTTGTAAAGCTCGCGGACCTGAAACTTTTCTTGTCTTTTCAAATTGAGAACTGATTCTTGTCATCATACCTAATGCAGCAATAAATGAGAGACGGCTCAATACGTGTGTAACACCTGCCCGTTCCATCTTGAATCTTTGCACGTTCCAGTTACCTGAAGAGATGGAGTTTTTGAGACCTTCAGTAATCTTACTGCTATTGGTACTGAAAATTGATGCAATATCCTCGTGAGGTGTTGATATCGTTCTCCTTCCTCGCCTTCCAGTTTTCTTTTCTAATGTCTTTTTAATCTCATCATTAAATTTTTTAAATAAATCTTCAAATAAGAGAGATAGTAATTGACCTGCCATTTCCAATCTCTTGTTACCATAGTAATCCTTATCGTCGATATTGCTGGCGTCATGAATTGCATCAATCATTCTCTTGAGCATGATTGCAAAATATACAATTTTCATTTTAAAATTGAATTTGTAAACTGGAATGTGACATAAAATAATATTTGATAAAATTTCTCTTGTTTCTTCCGTCTTGGACTTGTTTTTTCTAAAGTCTGAAGGTTTCAAATATCGAGACATCCATTCGACAGCTTGATCTGCAGAAAAAACTCCCTCTCTAATACATTCTTCAAAAGAGGGACCTAACGCGTCAATATATTTTCTGTCGCTTCCAACAAGCTGAATAATTTCTTGGTCACTTTCGACACCCATTGCCTTCAATGCAATAATTATTGGTACGTCTTTAGTAAAACTGTTATGATCCAAATAAAATCTCTCATGCTTGATGATGATGTTAGTTTTTGATTTTCTGTAATGTGTAGATCCGGTCACAGAGGCCATTACTTGTTTGTCTTTATCCAAATCTATAATAATTCTGTTCTTTGATAATTGTTCTTGAATGAGACAAACTTTTTCTACTCCCTTTACAACAAAATAGCCACCAGGATCAAGTGGACATTCTCCCAACTTGGCCAACTCTTTTTCATCTTTGCCAAAGAGAACACATCTATCACATTGAAGCATAATTGGCATTCTTCCAATGGGTAACTCCTCAGACTTGATTAAAACTTCATTTCCAACCACTTGCGGATACTCAATATTAACAATGATATCAGCATCATAGGTTAAATCTCTCAATCTACACAATTGAGGAGTTAACTCTATAGAATCTGCAACCTCATCTAACCTAGGCTTGGCAATATAAATGTCATTATATTTAATATAGAATCTATCATCGGTATCGGGTGTTATCATATTATTGGCCTGTACTATCTTTTTAATATCTACATTGATAAAATAGTTGAATGAATCGATGTGTTGTCTGAACAAGCCTTTCACTTTCATAAAGGCAGGCAACAGCCTCCACTTATCTTCCACTTGTTTTATAGGTTCCGTTATTTTACTTGGATTTCCATAGAGAAGGTCATGAAGAGAAGATGATTCTGTTTGATTGGCCGATGATGATGATGAATTTGTTGTTGTTGTTGATGTTTCACTTGCTGGCAGAGCACTCAAAGACCCATCTTGTTGTTGTTGTCCGGCTCGTCCTTTCAAAAACATTTTTTTTGAATCGAAAAGAAAATTCAATTCAACAAATGCATTGCGAGTAAACTCGATTGGCTTGAAGCTGTACAGAGGAGCAAATCTGCTCTTTGAATTGAACAATTACTACTGACAATTTATTTGAAATTATCTACAGAGAGACAAATGTGATAAACTCCTCTCTCAATTGAATCAAAATTTGAACATGCTTTTTGTTGAACATGTTCTTTTTCACCTTTGAATACATCCTCAAACAAATTGAGAATGTTCAAGAGGCACATAATGTATTTGTATTCGAATACAAATACAAGCAATATCATGCAAACAGCTCCATCAGTTTAACGCTACCAACCACAGAAACCTCAATGTCATGTTATTTACAATTGTACATCACCAAATTCATATACTATGTACATTTTCTCAATGTTATTACATCATCATTGAATTGTTGTTGTTTTGAAATGATGTAGAGTTGCCTTGTTCAATTGGAACATTGTTAGCTCCTTGAGCAGCACTAGTGTTGTTATTGACAGCAAGGGCGTTTTTCATCTTGTTCGACTTTTGAATTCTATTCGACGATTTCTTTGAAATTTTTGTTGAGTAATCATGAAATTTCAAGAAACCACTGGTACCATAGTAAAAGTTTGCTGGATTGAGTTTGGTGTTGAAGAAGCCCTTAGTAGTGTTTGATTGAGCACTGGAAGAAGTTTGACTCGTATTGGTTGAGAAGGCATCCATCATCAAGTGATTTTGTTGAGACGACGATGAGAAATTCTTCTTAGTATTGTTGTTAGCATTTGTGGTGACATTAGAGGCGATCATAGTTGTTGTGGTTGTGGTGGTGGTATTCGAAGCAGTAGCAGCAGTAGAGGTAGAAGGAGGTAGTACATGCATTTGTTGTTGTGGAATAATGGGTTGTTGTTGCTGTGATGGAGAAGAGGATGATCCCATCACTTGTTGCAAACCTCCGCCACCATTGTTATTATTACTGCAATTCACTGCACCTCCTCGTGGTGAGAGTTGATTCATTAACACCATACTACCACCAGTGGTCGTATTCGATGGTGGTACCACGACCTGAGATGAAGGAGGAGACAATTGTGAAGTTGCATTGTTCATGGCAGATGCTGCCATCATGATATTTGCAGCAGCAGGCATGTTATGAAGAGATGGAGGTGCTTGTGCAGTCATCATCATGGGTGGACACATCTTTTTGGCGTTCAGTAAAACTCCCAAAATGGAAGCTCCATTGTTGTTGTTATTAGAAGTTGAATGAAAGAGAGTAGTAGGTGTTGTGTTCATGCCCATTGAATTTAAAGGAATGGGTTGTTGTGGAGTGGAAATTACACTACCACCTGGAAGTTGGAGAGGATTAGTACTATTCAAAGTATTGACAGCAGTCGCCACAGTATTAACACCGCCAGACATGATCATCATGGTATTTGGTGCCGATGAGGATGCTGTCATGGCTGACATTTCAGTCAAGGACTCGACCATTTGCATGTTATTTTGAATGACTTGATAGGGAGTATGAGTTTCACATTCAAAAACATCGTGTGGTGTTGCTTGTTGTGTCGAGTTATCATGTTGCAACCAAGGAATGGCATTTCCATTGTTGGTACCAGTGTTGGTGTTTGAAGTTAAAAAGTCCAAGTCAGCAGGAGAATTCAGTAATCCATTCACACTCGTTGGTGTATTTACACTCGTCAAGAAGATGGAGCTCGAACTCGTTTTGATTCTATCCACTTGTTTATCAAATAAGTGGTGATTCGAAGTGTTATGATTGAATCCGTTGTTGTGATTATTCATGATATCATCGTGAGGATTACTGTTATTGGTACCACCAATGATTAACCCAAATCCACCCGAAGTACTTGGAGAGAGTGTTGGAGTGGAAAGAAGGAAATTAGCACTTGCAGTGGTTGGTGTTGTGGCAGATGATAATTCAAACGTATCCATACGATGATGATGTTCATCCATTGAGTTGTAGAGTGGTTGAGAAGACTGTGAAGCTCCTGTCGAGGCTGAGGTAGCATTTATATAGGAAGTGAGTTGATTCAAAAGTGCTGTGGTTGGAGTGGTTGCTGTTGCGGGTGTTGTCGAGGTGTTCAAGTTCAACAAGTCATCCTCGTGATGATGATGATGATGCTGTTGTTTATTCAACTCTTGCACGAGTCCATTCAAGTCATCCAATGGAATGGGAGATGAGGTGGAAAGTGTTGTAGCTGTAGTGGGTTGTTTTGGAGAAGCCTTGTTAGGTCGAATGATGAGTGTAGGTGGTTCTGGAATGAAAAAATCATTGTTGGACGAACCCAAAGTGTTGTTGTGGTTGGAAGAATTTTCCGGATGGTGAGTCATCATGGTGGTTGTTTTGACCAAGATTCAAAGCAAAGTGTAGTAGAGAGTGGTTGGTGTTGTTTCAGGGTGCAGATGCTGTTGATTCACAACACACGTGAAGAGTTTTTGTTTGGTTGTTGTTATTATAATGTGTTTCGAGTCAGCTCAGTGGTTGATTGGCAGCAGGACTAATCACAGAGAAGTAGTTGGTTTTGTTTTTTTGTTTGAAAGCGAGTTTGACAGGGACGAGTGTTCGCCTTTTTCATACAAGACGAACCCCAAAGTAAAAGTTGCCTTGCGTTGCTTTGCAGAGAGAGAAAGGAAAGCAAGATCGAGGAATAGAAAGTGCTGTCATTTCGTGATGAGTATCGCTGTTTCACTCAACTGAAAATGGAGTATATTGTATTTTCCTTGAATTCTTTTCGATGGCTTTGTGTGCAACAAGGGAATTGGTGGCCTCTTGAAATCATATTCATGGTTTTATGTTTCCAATAGAGAAATTCATGAGAGCTCTCTCAAACTACAGAAACTGTAGCAACGTCCTGTAATATATGTTTGACCAATAATCACCAGAGCTATGAGACAATCGCTCACTCCCTTAGATTGGAATGAGAAGTGAAGGGTGCCCTTCTGTGATCAGCTGTTTCGCCATTGAGTTCTTCATGATGTTTCGACACCTGTTCTCATTGTCTGTTGATGGATTCTACTGAACTCTCAAATCATTCTATAATTATTGTACACCAAATGTGGTCTATTCAAACAATTCTTGACCAAATCCAAATCTTTGAAAATGTATTGCAGGAGATAGTATTTAACGACTTCTTGAGGTGTCATAATAGCAATGGTTCCTTTGGAAAGCGAACCCTGTGATGGTCGTTGTTGTTGTTCTTGAAGTTTCTTCTTATCAAGCTCTCCCTTCACCTTGTACACAATTTTCCTAAATATAATATTATGGCTCGTATGATCGAAAATGTATTGAGAAATTGCCTTAGCTGAGGGTAGTTGCAATGATACTGTTGATGGTACATTGGAATGAGTGTCTTGCGTCGAATTTAGAATCAATTTCGTATGAGCATGATGACTATTCATTGCCTCTTGAACCACTTTCATAGCACTCTCTGCACATTCATCAATAGCATTCCATACCTCATCGTTGAATCTTCTCAATTCTTGCTTTTCTTTCTCAGTGTTTAAGAATGGGAGAAAATCATCAACACTATCGTCCAACACTAATTTCCAAACGTGAGAAGGAGATGGGTTCGAATCGGTAATGAGTTGT
This sequence comes from Naegleria lovaniensis, assembly GCF_003324165.1. Classification (NCBI taxonomy): domain Eukaryota; phylum Heterolobosea; class Eutetramitea; order Acrasida; family Naegleriidae; genus Naegleria; species Naegleria lovaniensis. The sequence continues at coordinate 313,909 of NW_025407859.1, read as the reverse complement.
TTCTTTTTGTGAAGTTCAGAATACCAATGGGTTTTGAGTTTGTACATTTCTCCTGATTGTTTGTGCCTCAATACCACTCCTTCAATTCCATGTAATTCATTGACTTTGGTTTTCAATTCTTCAAAGGTGTGAATGATAATAGTAGATGTGTTTGATGGTTGTGTGTTCAATATGGTTGAATGGAGATGACCTCCATTGAAGATGCATTTCACATACGGAATGTTAAATTTCTCACACAACTCACACATCTCTTCATAGGGCATGTAGCTTCCATGACAAGTAGATCGTATGGCAATAAGTGTGAGAAATGTTTCAGAGTATTCAACTACTACCATGTTTTGTTTGGAATAGAATTCAAAGATGGGAGTGAGACCTTGATTCATGGTATACTCACAAAATTCCAAATATTGAATACTATTCTTTTCATTGTGTGTGTTAGAATTCCTTGATTCGCGTTGAGCTTTCACAAACAAATCTGCTTCATTTGTTACATTATTGAAATAACCTCGTTTTGTTCGAAATACAATGTTATTGTTGACATAAATTGGCATGACCATGGAGCCATCTAATTTTTCCAAGACTAGAAAAATGTCTAACAAGTTAATCGATTTAGAATGAGTATTGAATCTGGATTCTAAAGTTTGAATGGATGACTCTTCATTTTCGTCCACTAAATATTTCAATATTCCATTCATAGCACGTTCAAATAATGATTTCATTGACACGTGCATGAAAAGTTTCATCACTTACAATTAAAGAATTTATGTAAACATCGGCTCACTAATTTTCCACTCGATTTTTCAAAAGTTAAGCCTCTAATTTCTCTTCTAATTTTTCTTCTTTGCAATTCTTCGTCCGATATCATGGATGAATGAGATGATTCGATGAGTGGAGGAAATGTTGTGCTCTTCACTCTTCCATAACAATAAAACAGATATTCGTCTTGTTCCATAAATTTAAAGTCATCCGTGTCGGTGCCAATAGCTTCAACCACTTGTGAGAGGTGAGTAATCGATGGAAAGAGAGAGCTTTGTTTGTTTGTTTCTGATGATGAAACTAGTTCGGAATTAGAGTAGTCGACAATCATTTTCGTGGTGACAATTTTTTCTCAAGTTCTTTAGTTTTCACCGAGTTTGTTTCAATGTGCAATCTTGAATTAACATGGAGTGAAATTTCAAACATGCATTATCCTCAAGTTCATTGTATACAGAATTTTGGTGACGGGTGTCGTGTGAGTTGGTGTACCTTCAACTTTACATTTTGTTCTAAAAAATGGCCACTCAACATCAGCAAAGACATATCATCATTGTAGGAGGTGGATATTCGGGTATCAGTCTCATTCAATCCATTCGTGAATATGAAAGCAAAAAACTGAGTAGTACTGCTAATGCAAATCCTTCCGTACCACTTTACATTACTCTTATCAGCAATGAAGATTTCTGTAGTAGACCCAATTTATTTTTCCGATTTAAATTTTTGCAAGCCTCTCCTTCTTCAAAATTGCTGGATTATCATGGTGGTATACATTTGCATGATTCAAGCAATTCCGATAGTAATACCACTGATTTATCAAAAAATTTCATTCAAAAATATAATATCAATCAAGTGATATTGAATAGTGTGGTTACAAGCGTAAATGCAAACGAAAAAACAATTAAATATAAAAGAAATGACGGAGATGACAAGGAAATAGAGTTGAAATATGACGATTTATGTTTGTGTTTGGGAGGTAGAGCTCATGTCGTAGAGTATCCTGTAACATTCTCCTTGCCAGAAGAACGCTCTGTAACATTTCCAAAACTAGAGTTTGAAAACATTTCTAAGAAGTATCACATTCATACAGGTGTTCCAAATTATATTTACGTGAGAAACGTTGAAGAGGTGGAATTGGTTTACAACATTATGAGGCAATTATATAGCTATTATACCACTACAAATACTCAAAGTTCGGAGCATAACCGAATTGTTGTGATTGGAAGTGGAACTCTTTCATTGGATATTGTGAGCCATATTATAGAAGGGTATGAGGCCATTGAGAAACAATTACAAACTACAACAACTAGTTCAACATCACAACCATCATTTTGGGATGTTACTCAGCCATCTCTGCTTCCTAAAATAACAATAATTTCGAGAAGTCAACACATTGGTAAATCTCTATTGAAAGACGACCGTGCATGTGAAATGCTTACCAATTTAGTGAAACAAAAATACTCTAAATATATTGAAATTGAGTTGAACAGTGAGATTGAAAGCATTCATGCTGATTCAACCTCCACTGAAGAGAAGAAGGGAATGGCTACCTCTGTTGCTATCGTCTCTAAAAGTAGAACAGACAATGAGCAGCACACTAAGAGGATTATTCCATGCTCATGCATCATTCAGGCCGTTGGTGTTAAAAGCGAAACTGATCTTGCTGAGAAACATCTCAATGCCTATATCGGAGCGAATGGCGGAATAACAGTGAACGAGCATTTTCAAGTCATGACCTTGCATGAAAATGTTTTGACCACAGTACCCAATGTATACAGCATTGGTGACTGTGCAGAGATTCCATTGAGTGAATTGATCGATGTCAGTACTCATGGTAATTCGAGTAGAGCTGTTTGGAAGAATTGGACAAGTGCTCGGGAACAAGCCATATTGTGCTCGCACTACTTGGTAGACCAAAATAGTGGAGGAATTGAAGACACCCAGCATCAATATGGTATGAAAACAAAGCTCTTCTTCAGCCAAACACCAAAATTCTTTGGCCTTTTTATCTCATGTCTTGGTCATTACGAAATATCTACAGAGAACTCAACAGATTTGTCCACATTTGCCACCTATTATTCACCCCAACCATTACTTGACAATAACAATATTTACATGAAGTTAGTATTTAAAAAGAGCAAGAAACAAGTAGAACCCAACCATGAACAACAACTCAAATTAATTGGTGCTCTCCTCATTGGTCCCACGATGAACGAATACAAATTAGGCGTACATTTTCTTCAACTTCTCAAAGAAGATGTGTATTTACCTCAATCCTTGGTGGAGTCTAAACAAATTCTACAAAACATGTCGTTCAACATGAACATGTGGAATCGATTGTTACAACTTGTAAGATCTAAAAGCCATGGAAGCAGTCATCATACGGTACCATTCGAAACCAAAGAGGAAATTGAAAAAGTGCTGACTGAATTGAATCAACTTGGTTCTACTGCTGCCAGCAATGCTACTGTTAAAAAGCCGTCATCGATCACACCTGGAGCTAAAAAGTTTGTCAACCCTCTGGAAAAGAAGAAGGCAGCAGCTGCAGCAACACAACAGGTTTCCCCATCAAGCAACAGTACAACCAAGGACCAAACTGAAGATTCCTTGTCCAAGCAAATGGATGAATTAACCCTTTCTCACACCAAGAAGGAGGTACAAGAGTAAAAACAAATATAGTCAATACACACAATTGTTCCTCTGTCATGCAAGTGATCGAATTAATTGAATTGATGCAATGAAACAAATTTAAAAAAATACTTGAACGAGAGAAACTGCATTTGTTGAAAATATTACACACTTAACTGCGCATTTGATTCTTCTAATTTGATTCATCATTCACAATATTAGCATCAAAAACATTGTAAATATATATCATAACAACTCTCATATAATGACTTCTCCAACAATTTCCTCACATTCCTCACTCGCAGCATCGTATCAATTTATTTCCGATCGCCACATTCCTTCTCTCCTTTTTCAAATGAAAACTCTTCCTCATAATCACAAGTATCATTCCAATATTAATTTATTGCAATCGGCCATGTCATCTTCGTCTTTATCAACAATGAATCGTGCGACAAGTACTACTACGGAAGAATCACATGAGCCACTTACTTGTCATCACATCAACTCCTCTTTGGATTTCTATCCCAATCAAACCAATCCCTTAAAATTATTAAAAACACATCCATCACTCATTTATCGATTGCATTTAGCTAAGGTGATTGATGAACCACATTTGGGTCATTCAGGTTGTGTCAATTCCGTTGCATGGATACCCCCAGAAGATTGTTTTCATTGTGCCTCGTCGTTGGGAGCCAGTCATTATTTGGGCAATGAGGACATGAGTAATATGGATTCTCTTCTCATTTCAGGAAGTGATGATTGTTGTATCAAAATATGGAACTCTCACTCCTCGGAATGTAAATGGACTATTTCAACTCCACACACTGGAAATATATTTTGTGTCAAATGGTTTCCTCATTGTAATTTAGATCGTATCATATCAAGTGCCGCAGACTCAAAGATTTGCATTTACGAGCACGGTAGACATACAAGAACTATTAAGGAGCACATGGGAATGGTCCATCGAGTATGTATTGAGAATTCATCTCCTCACGTCTTTATAAGCATTTCTCAAGATGGTTATGTGAAATTGTTTGATTTGAGACAACCAACTCATGAACATGTGAATTTGTTACATTTACAAACAGGTGGTGGTAGTAGTACTACTGGTACTAATTCTCGCCTTGTAAGGTTCAGCAGTTCCTCAGCAGCATCCATTGACATTAATAGTATTGACATGAATCCAAGAAATAGCAATGAAATCATTTTGGGATGTGATGATCCTTTCGTGAGATTATTCGATCGTAGAAAAATCATGACTTCGAGTAGCAGTGATACCACTACCATCAGCAGCAACAGAGATCAAGTGATTGAAGCATCCACTGTACAAAAATACTGTCCTGCTGGATTGTTGCCAAGTAATGACTCTTCTCAACGACCACACAGTCGAATACCTCTGCACGTCACTGGTGTTCGATTTAACAAGTACGGTGATGAAATTGTTGCCACCTATAGTGGTGATCATATTTATTTATTTGACAAGTGTGCCCATACTCGTAGCACAGCAGAGAATAGTCCAGTCATTGCTGCTGATGCTAAAATGTCTTATATAGGTCACTGTAACATTCGAACAGTCAAAGAAGTGAATTTCTTTGGTGAATGCTCCGAGTATATTCTTTCTGGTAGTGATTGTGGACATGTGTTTGTGTGGGATAAACACACGGGATGTATTATTAATGTCATTAAGGGAGATTCTCATGTTGTGAATTGTTTAGCACCTCATCCAATCTATCCAGGAGTATTGGCAACGAGTGGTATTGAACACAATATTAAACTCTTTGAGATGGGAGTGTTGGACTATATGGACGATAACCCAGAAACGAGTTGCTATGAGAAGAATATTGCATTTAGAGATGCCAACAAGATGAGTTCCATGTGGACCGATGAGGAGCATGAAGAGGAGCCTCACGCTGTGAGCACGAGTAGTACTAGTAGCAGCAGTAGTACTAGCACTAGTTCTAAGCATGATCGTGTGTCTCGTCTGATCAGTGAAAATGAACGAAAAACAAGAGAGGGTCATTCGAGTTTGATTTTACCTGCGAGTATGGTCTTTAATTTGATGCAATTGTTGGCTTCACAATCTGATGAAGAGGACGAGGAAGAGAATACTGGAAGAACATCCACAACGAATACAACAAATGCGGGTCAACAGCAGCAACAAAGGAGAAGAAGAAGAGCACAAGAAATCTTTCAATTATTGGAAGAGCTTGGAGGACATGATTCTAGCGGTGAGGAAGAGAATGAGAATCAGGAAGAAGAAGAAGAATCTCGTACCACAACTCGCAGTTGCAGAACCATGTAATGAATTAAGAGTGGACAACAATGTTTTTACACACGCATTGAAATAAATGCCAAATCGAAAGAACTTTGGGTACAACTCTTGTGTTGGAATTGAATACAAAAAATTCCCTGAATGTCAACTCATTCCACACGTGCACACAAAACTTCCTCACCGTTATCCTCATCAGCAAAGGCTGTTCGGAATGAACCACAGTGTGATTGTGCTAGTATGAGTACTTCATCTTCCGATGATGACCATGTTGCAGAGTTGATGAACAAGAACATTTCATCATTATCACCAAATAACAGCAACAACAGATCTGCCATCATTATGGAGCCATCATCATCCTCTTCATTGTCGTTTTTCCATCAATTCAAAATGTATCTTCATAGAAGAATCATGTCCGAGACTAGAACTGTGCGAGCCTTTCAAGAATTCTTTGGCGTCGTGCAAGTAAATACGAATACTACAACTACGAACATGACCACGAATACATCCCTACCATCATCTAATGAATCACAGCAAGTAGGATCAAAACCAACATTTAAATATTCAAAATTTTGGTATTACCTCTTTTTATGGAGTAGTGAATTGGGAAATGAAGGAATGTTCGCCTCCTTTCTTCCATTCATATTTTGGCATATTGACCAACATTTAGGAATTCGTATCATGATTGCATGGGCACTTTCATTTGGAATAGGTCAATATCTGAAAGATTTATTTGAGCTTCCTAGGCCTCAATTAGACTCAAGATTGGAATCTTGTTATGAGAATGAATTTGGATTTCCGTCCACACATGCAAGTGGTTCAACTGTACTTGCTATTTCTTTCTTTGGCTATTTCCTCAAATATTATTCATTTGAAAATGCACCATATTTAAAATATGTATTCATTATTGCGATGGTTGCATGGATTGTTTTATGTTGTATGAGTCGATTATACTTGGGAGTTCACTCCCTTACTGATATCTATGGAGGATTATTAATTGGATCATTTGTATTATTTATTTGTCACAAATATGTGTATGTGTACTTGGAACCGTTTTTCTTGATGGATTTGAATATGAGTAGCGACAATACCACAAACCTTGGAGACCTCATAACAAGTAGAAGCGCATTCATAACCCCTCTATTTATTGTTGCATTCACAGTGGGTATCATGACTTTCTATAGCACATCATTGAGAAAAGGTAAGGTAGTTGATAATTTCGAATTAGTTCACAACTTTAATTTAAAAGGCAATCCATGGCGATCGTCATATGGAGACACAGGAAGAGTATTCGGAGCATTTTGTGGAGCTTTACTGGGTATTTGGTGTGTCATTGTATTGAAAAAACCACAATACGTTTGTGAAAGAATATTACATGGTATAAATCATTCCATTCAAGATAATAACGAAATGGGATTCTTGCAAATGCTATTTTCAACCCCACCCTCTCTGATGCCATACGTGTCATCTCCAACACAGCATGTGTTGTATCCACAAGTACGGCTTCTCGAATTGCATATTCAAGATTGGGCAAAGATTGCATGGACAAGCGTTGTTGGAATTGTGTGGCTATTGATGAATAAGGAAATTACAAAAGTGGTCGTTTTTCGGTTACTCAAGACGTTTTATCTTCCAGAGAGAGAAACTAAGAACATGAAAGAGCTCATGCACTCACGATATGATGTCGAAATACCCGTGATTTTGACAGCATATACAATGATTGGATTTACTGCTACATGTCTCAACACGTTATTTGTTATTGGAGTTCAATAAAGTACTGAGTGTGAAGTATTGGACTCGACGAATGGCAAGAAAAGAAACAAGGAGAGCAAAATAAATTTTTTTTGCAAACAAAAAATGAATCGCCTTTCTCAAACATCTCGCTTCTCATTTCTGTTGAGAACATTACACCAACAACAACAAGCCTTGTCTTTCCATACTGCTCTCAACTTTAATCGTATAGGCTCAATTTTTGATGTCCCATCAGAAGATAGTAAATCCGATGATAATGCCATTTTCAAGTCTCTTACCAAAACAATTGATGAGGGAGTTATTCCTTCTCAACATCAACCACAGGGAAGACGTGCTCAAAAAGCAAACAAACAACAGAATCAACAACTCAACGCTGGTAGCAAAATTATGAGACATATTTTCGAAGAATTACAGAATAGTGAGGCCCAACAACAACAACAAGCTGCATCATCAACCTCGGATTCCACAGTAGACAAACATGCTTTTGATAGTTTTTTATTTGGTGATTCAAAGGCAGACATGAGCTCTCTTCAATCTCTCATGCAACAACAAGGAACAGCCAACATAGCTGAAGAGTATTTCTGTGGTGAAAAGATAGCTCATCAAGACCCTGTTACGAAAGAACAATTCATTAAAGGAAAAGTAAAACTAATTTCCGAAGCACTTGCAAAGGTTTCAGCAGAACAAATTGAAGCCTTGTCGAGCCAGACTTTGAAAATGGTGGAATTGTTGCGAGGCACGAAAGAAAACTCTGAAGTTAGCGAAATTGAAAAAGTTTTTCTCTCTATCGAAAAACCAACAAGCACTGATTTTAACTTGATGGCTAAAGCATATTCTAAGGATGTTAGCCAACGTGTTGGCTTGAAGCATGCTCTTGACAAACAATTACAGAGTCCTCAATCATTTGGAAGTGTATTAATGCAAGCATTTGCAAAATTAGGAGAGGTTGAAAACATGCAACAGCTTGTGGATGACGGTACTGTGAATAGGGATGCTATTGCATACATATTCTTACTCAAGAATTTGAAAGAGGCCAGAGCTAGCTTTGAAGTTCTTAAACAATTTTACGAATCTGTTCCACAAGAAATGAAAGAAGAGGGATCATTTATTTATGAAAGTCTGAAGAGAGAGGAACAGATTCATAGTATGGAACAAGTTCTAATGAAAGAGGGACCTCCATTAGAATCCACTTATTTCAACCCATACGTAACACCAGTGTATGGTTTCAATAGACCTTATCCTAAGAAGTAGTTCATTGTGTTTCATGATGTTGGGATTGATAAATGAATCAATGATTGTTGTGATCGTTTGTTTCTTTTCTTCAGAGAACCAACCTCACAAAAAATGCCAAATCCACAACCCTTGCCAGTGCCCAAAGTGAAGCCGCTTCCTCAAGTCAATCGCAACAACAACATTGTAACACGGGATCATCAAAATTCTTCATTGAAAAGCTCGCCATCATTATCAAACACCACTACCCTAAATACTGTATCGGATCATTTCACAAGATCCTTGTCCTCATCCACATCACTACATACCAACGCTACTGCTTCATCGAGCGTAGCAAGCGGGAGTTCAACACTCGGTTCGTCATCCTCACTCCATCATCATCATCACTCGCTCAGTACTAGTTCTTCCAACAGCAGCACCCCTGCTATCACACCATCGTTCCATACTGTTTCTCAAAATACAATCATTGGCGAATATTTATCAGCTCAGGATGTGATCGATGAATTAAAGCTGGATCAGTTTGGTGATAATCCCCTTGTGAATGAACTAAGTTATTTCTATGATTTAATTGATGATGAAGAAGACGATTATGGAGAATACATCCCTGCTTTTGTGAAAAATAGTCATCAACCTATGACATCATCGAGTAGTGAAACGGATCAACAACAACAATGGAGTGCTGCCTCCAATTTGGAACTTGAATCTAAAATTGATGAAAAGCTACTGATGAACCAATTAACCAGTTTCAATGAACAAGAAAGATTAACAGGAGTTAGAGATTTAAAGTTGCTGGTCAAGTATAAACAAGAATTCGCGATATTTATTTTACCTCAATTATTCTCAATATATGGAAGCACGTTGGAAGATGAAGATCACATCAAACAAAACTATGAAAAGAACTCTGCATTCCAAATTCTGCAGGTTATCACATACATCAGTGATCAATACCAAAATCAATGTAAATCCGAATATTCAAATCATTTTTATAACATGCTACATATTTTGGCAAAACGACAAATACCAAGATACATTTCAAACAAATTTGTATTGAAGTATTACATCAAACTATTATATATTTTCATGCCAAGTTATTATATGGCTACTAGTGGTACATCTAGCAGCAATAGCACAAACAATGTTGCAAAGAAAATCCCAAATACTAATGTCGATCAAGAATCAACATCATTACGCCGTCATGACGATTTGTATGAATTTAACAACATTTCATTTCCGAATTATATCAAATTCATCACGTTGAATTCAGTTCTATTCAATGCATGCTATTATCCGTTTCTTTTAAAGAGTCTACAACTTACGGATATAGAATTGAATACAGATGAAGTGAAATGCATATTGCAATATTTTTATGAAGCGTTTATCATGAGCGTTGGAAAAAGTGACAGTTCTATTTCTAACAATGCCAAAAAGAATGTGGACGAGGTCAATAGTGGCAACATTAAAATCAATAGCAGCACCAAGCAGATCTTACCTTCTGCTAGTAGTGTTGCTGCCATCAAATATCCTCGCAAATATATTTTGCAAAGCTTGAGTGATGTCATTCTATGCATTACTACGTATCACACCAAAAATTTCGATTCTGTAATGGAACACATCAAATGCCGTTTCAATCACCCAATTATTATTTTACATACCCTATATAGCATGAATAAGAAAGTATTTAAAACTAATTTTGGCTCCTTATTCGAAACATTCAACGATATTGTAAACAAATATATTGTGAATTTGACTGAATTTGATATATCAGAACAGTGTGTAATTTACTATTACTTGTATAATATTTTAAGTGAATTGGTGAAAAATATGAATGTCAATGTAACAGACACATCTGGCGTTGCCTCCACGAACAGTGTTTTCAAATTATTCTCCATTCTTCACAAATACTATTTCAACAATATTTACATCAAGTCTATTTCCATTCAAAATTTTATTAATCATAGAATCTCACATGAATACAGGGACACTTCGTCGACAATTTCATTGCAGTCCATTAGCGAGACATTGTTTCACTTAATCTATACTTGTATTGACAAATTCAACAGCCATATTAACACAGCAAGTGGAAATGGAAATCAAGGTGGTTCCGACACAAGTTTCACTCATTCCATGAATCAATCATTGTTGAGCATAATTTTAAATTATTACACTCATACACCAACGAGCTGCAGTAGTGGCATGATTAAGGACAACGGTATTTCTGCATCATCTTTTATGCTCAACAATAGATATTACATTCAATCACTCTATCGCTTATTGAAACTGAATACTAAAACTTGTTATTCGTTCCAACCAAGTAACCTTGATCATGAAGAGAGCATTGAAAATATTTTACAACCATTAGTGGAAGAGTTGAAACTCCTTTATTGCATTGAAGAAGTAGTGGACGACAACCTGTTGTCAAATCCAATCATTGAATTTATCATTAAGGAATTGAATCACCTCTCTTCCTCGTCATCCAAGTAAGAGTTCGCATCACGAAGAAGATCGTGAAGGAAAACTCTGATTCAGCAGTAGCCATTTGTTCGTGAACGTTGTTGCTCTTCCTTTCCAAATCTGAATTGGAACCCCAACACCAAACACACAGCAAAAACAATTTTAAAATTAAAAAAAATATTTCAACGATCACACACAAAGCTTATCTTGATTAAAAACTCTCGGGTCACGAGATCATTTGCAACAACAACACAAATTGCTAAACATAGTGTAGTTTACCTCAACACACAACACCATCATAACTCGACATCAATTTTCTATTTTCGTTTTAATACGAAACAATACCACTCAACAACAACAACAACGCCTGATCCACTCTCTAAACCGCAAATCTCACTCAGAAAATGTTAGAAGCAATATTCGGTAAAAAGAAAACACCAAAAGAACTCCTCCGTGAATATAAACGTAACATTGAACGAACCATCCGACAAATGGAACGAGAGCGAGTAAAATTACAAAATCAAGAAAAGAAGCTCATCAATGACATGCGAAGAATGGCCAGACAAAATCAAATGGACACAGTTAAAATTATGGCCAAAGATCTTGTTCGCACCCGAAAGCACGTGACTAAAATGCACAAAATGCAGGCTCAATTACAAGCTATTTCTCTCAAATTGACGACGCTCAACTCGACTAATGAAATGACACAAGCCATGAAAGGAATGACAAAAACAATGACAAGAATGAACAAACAATTGAATCTACCTGAAATGCAAAAGATTATGCAAGAATTTATGAAACAAAATGAAATGATGGATATGAAAGAAGAAATGATGAACGATATGGTTGACGATGTGATGGAAGACGATGAAGCTGAAGGTGAAGAAGAAGAATTAGTCACTCAAGTGTTAGATGAAATTGGTTTGGATATGAGCGGAAAGATGGGAAAAACACCAAATTCAAAACTTCTCGAAGAGGAAAATGTAGGAGCAACAGCTGAAGATGATGATCTGCAACAACGTTTAGAGAATTTGAGAAAGAATTAAGCGCAATCACAGATCTTTGATCATGACAACAATCATGATTTTGTCCATAATTTATGTATAAAACAAACAATATTTTTGTCACAAGATTTGCCGATAACTTTTACAAACTAGTTCACGAAAGTCAGCTCAATTGGTGGCCGTCCTCTTCCTGAAGATTGCTCCAAGTATTCGGTCTAGCAATGATTTGGTATGTTCTTCTTCGTACTTGGCGTTGAATCTTCGAATCATCAAGTTGAACATGCTTCCATAGAACAACACAATCACAGTACTTGTCAATGTAATAACGTTGTAAGGCATACTGAAATCTGGCGTTGGAAGATTGATGAGTAGACTGTCACTGTAGTAGTAATAGAGGTCATTGGGGTTTTCATTACTCGAGTGAATAATTATTGCACTTGACAAGTCAAATCCTCTATTAGCATCAGGAGCATGTTCAGTATATTTTAAATAAGTCTTTTCAAACTCAATGGACACCTGGATAGAAGTTGACGAACCGCTTTGACCTCGGCTTTTCCTAATAAATGACGTCAAGTTGAAGCATAAATTCATGACAAATGGATTCACTCTATCTTTTTGTGGTAAAATATTCATGCTTTTGATCATGTGATTCTTGTGAGCTTGATCAATAGACTGGCCATCAATTTTCAAAGTATGTATAAATGTTTTAAAGTACCATGGTATGACGTCATAGAGGCAATAATTTTCCTTTTCCAAACCAGTGTCGCTGTTATTGAATATTTCAATGTTGGTAATGAGCTTGTTATCAAGCTGATATCTCATAACGTGAACACGAGATGGAACTACTTGTTCAAAACCACTCTTAATATTATTCACATTGTATATATTGAGATTGAGTGGATGAGCATGATCACTCCCAGTATCATTCATTTCATTCACTATTCGTTTCAATAAATAATTATTGGTGGTACTGATAGAAATTGTTTTGTCAGCTGGAGAATTTGTAGCGATTTTCTGCGTGTCTTGCAGCTCGTTGTCGGCACCATTTACATAAATATGGCTGTTTCCATAGGGTATTTGTAATTTGGTCTTTTTAAACGTAATAAACTTGAAGTTTTCGTATTCATTTCCTTCATTATATTTAATCACTCGAAATACGTTCATGAATATGCCCCTTCTTGTAATATCCAATACCAAGCTCACATAATCGCTATCGAATAATAGTTTAGGTATCAATAGCGCACTGATTCCTCTATTTCCTCTATACGGTAATATAGATTTGAATGGAGTTAAATTTTCTGTACACACTGTCTCTTCACTCAGCGTTCCATAGATAGTAGTTGTCGAATGGTCATTCTTTCCAATATCATGGTTCATAAAATTAACAATTCCACTGTCATAGACTCTTCGAGAATCAAAAGTTAAAAAATTAATGCTGGCACAAAACAGACCGCTCAATTCATTGACAAGGTAATCCCATTTATGTTTGATGTTGCTACTCGTTGTTTGGTTAGAATTGTTAAATTGGGCTTTTACAGTCAAACCACTTGGTGGCATTGAAATAAATGGTGATTCATTGTGATCATTTTCACTACCATCCGTGGAATACTTTCTTTTCAGTAAGCCCCAATCCCGATAGTGGTATCTACCTCTTGTCATTGTGACTTGTAAATTCTTCAAATCATACTTGTCTAAAATATACGGATATAAATTAGATTGAGAGAATGAAACATCATCATCATGACGACCTGCCGATTCACGATGAAACTGATTCATTGAAAAATGATAAATTAAATATTTTGTATCGAGTGATTTTGTAATGCTAATATATTCATCATAGGAAGAAGATCCGGAAACCCATGAATGCCTACTACTCAATAAAACAACCATACAACCCATAATCAATGTTGTTGCCATTTTCAATGCAAACTGAGCCAACCTCCGTGTAGAGGCTATCTGTTGCTTGGAATGTGTTACCGATGAAGGATGATGACGATCACCATAGGGCTGATGAGATTGCAACCACAAGGACATTTTTAATTTAAAAAAAAAATGGCTAAAAACAAATCCAAAACGAAATCGAGTGCTCTTGTGATTCCAACCTCTGCTCCTCATGCCAAATCGGCATCTCAGCCCGCAACAACAAATGGATCATCATCCTCTGGAAGTAATAATAATGGGGCGGAACCGCTTTTAATGAGACTATGCAAGCATTGTTGTGAGGATTACAGTCAGGCTGTAGATCCGAATCGAATCAAGAAGACTTTTGCTTCTTTCAAGAGCAGTAGTAGTGGAGATGATGCGTCTTGTCATCATGCCCCAAAATGCAGTACATGCAAACAATTACAATCTACTGTTGAAGATGATGATTTGTTTTTGAATTGTTTCAATGGACTATTCTATTGCCCAAAGCATGCCTTTCAGAAAAAGAATACCCAACACGGAGGTGGTATTATCATCAATATTTCAACTCTGAAAAGTATTTGTTTATCATGTCCAAGTAGCACGGACATTGGATTTACACGAACAAAGAGCGTTTTTCATTTGAAACAACCAAATGATGAGCATATCAATCGATTTGTGAATGTTTTAAAATACGTAAAGAGTCAAGTTGAGACCTGTTTTGGATCAGAATCTATTTATACGAAGTCATTGAAGATGGAATTAGAAACTGCACCCCCACGAGATTATCAAATGATTCAAGCACTGCAAATTTTATCACAGACTATTGCCGCTAAATCTGCCGCCAGTCAATCAGATACAGATGCCAAATGGAATATTCAGAATAATCAATACTTGAGCACAATGAGAGGTTTATATAATTTGGGTAATACTTGCTTTTTCAACAGCACCATGCAAGCATTGACTCATACGCACACATTGGCATCTTTTTATTTGAATCTTAGTGCTGTTTATCCTACTCTGAATATACCAAAGAAGATTACATTTACTGACGCCAAGTCTCTGTCTTTTGCATTGACCTTGTTTTACAACTCAATTTACAAACTACCACAACAGCAAAAAGGCGAATTATTTGTGCCATACAATCCTAGCAAATTATTTGAGGCTATTTGTGATAAGTTTCCATTATTTAGAGGATACGGACAACACGATGCAACTGAATTGTTGAGATTTGTGTGTTCACATGTGAGAGATGAATATATTGACGATTTTAAGAAAAAGAATGCTGCTACAACTACCAACTCTAATGACTCCCAGAACGAAACTACAGAAACCTCTAGTGCAAGCACAACTGTGACATCAATTCAACCACCTCCAACAGTGATTGATGACTGTTTCAAAATCATTCTCAATAGCTCAGTATTTTGCAGTCACTGTGGTCATGTGAGCACTATTAAAGAAATGGCGCACGATTTGAGCATTCCAATTCCCAAAACTAAGGAGAACTTGTACTTGCACTTTAAAGAGTTATTTGAGCGAGAAAAGAAGACGTTTGAGCAGCATGCTATGGCCAATGGTAGTGACGACTCAAGCAGTACTGCTGCCACTTCTACGACGAACTCAATGATGCTAAACCCAGAAGAAGTATTGAGCACAATACCTCAACAGATGAACGGCGTTCACTTGGCTCATTGTCTTTGGGGATTTGTGACTCATGACTTACTCGAGGGTGACGACGGCTATCGATGCGAAAAATGTTCACATTTGATTGACGAAAATAATGAGGAAAAGACCTCCAGTAATGCATCCACCAATTCCAGTGATGTCGCCACAAGTTCTGAAACCTCGAACCATACAGGTACCACCTCTCCTACAACCGCTGACAACAACAGTAGTGCAAGTAACAAGCCAAAATACACCCTCAGAAATGCTTGCAAACAATTTTCCATTGCTCAATTGCCTCAAGTGCTCACAATTCATCTCAAGAGATTTGTGTCCATGCATCAAATGCTTCGAAAAAAGAAGAGATCCATTCTTGATGATTATCTCATGAGCACAGGAGCTCATTCATTTATGAAAGATAATGCTCAAATCATCTTCCCAACCTCCATTGATATGGCACCATATATCCATCCGTCACATCGTCAAGATGAAGAGAATAAGCAAACTGTTTACGATTTGTATGCCATTGTAGAGCACAGTGGTACCATGCACGGTGGACACTATGTCGCCTATGTCAAACAACTCATTATCGATGGTGGGCAACAATTCAAGAGAGGAGATTGGTTCTACATTAGTGACTCACACGTGAAGAAGGTCGTGAGTGAGAAACAAGTTCTCGAAGAGGCCAGACCTTATTTATTATTCTATGAGAAACGTAGAAAATAACACAAGAGTGAGTAAATTATTTATTTTCATATCTATTTAACTCCATGTCTTGTTTCAATCCCTATTGATTATCTCATGATGAACGGCAACAAATACAAGGCAATGATGTTGATTCTCAATATTTGAGCAAGTTTTTATAATTCCCGCCTTTGCACTACATGATTTGTATGTTGTTACATGGATTCGATACATCAAGAAAAATGAGCTCATCATCAACAAATGGACTTTCATCAGCCTCTTCAGCATACAACGTTGGATTGGTTTCGGGCTCATCCTTTCTCAATCACTCAGTAATTTATGAAAACTTTTCTTTGCAGGGCTCATCAAACAACAAATTTCATGCTCCAATTTGTCAACAATGGCACAGAAAGTATCCATTGCTTGCAATTTCTAAGGCTAACGGAGTTGTGTCAGTGTATGATGATCATGGAGAAAAGTTGGAACGAGTCAACTTGTCTCGCTCTTCGAATTGTACAGCACTCGCGTGGCATCCCTCCAAATTTATTCTGTGCACGGGTTGGAAAGATGGAGCTCTATTGATCTACAATGATAAGGATCACAATCAAAAAGAAGTAGAAATTGAGGAACATGGAAAAATTTGCGCTTTGAAATGGACACCCGATGGTGAACGATTAATTTCGACACATCAAGTAAGTTGTCAGGAATTAATGTCTGCATGTTACATGAATCGTTGGTCGGCTTTCTTGAACTTATTTAGGACGGAACAATCGGCGTATGGAAATATGAAGGTGGAAAGTTAAAGCATGTTGTGAACTATGAAAATCCAGGATCATGCGTCGAGTCAGCAGATCAAATTGTCTTCAAAACAAACAGGGATCCAACAACCGAATTGTCATGGATTTTCTTTTTACCTGTCTTGGCTGGGCAAGGATCCAAGGTTGTCGTAGGAGTTGCCGACGACCTTAATGAAACTACTCACAAATCTGCCAGTGGAGTTCGAGTTGACACTCTACATGACACTGGTATTCAATTTAATGGATCTCAAATCTGCTCGTTACTGTTCCACAGAGAAAAGTCTAATCTTGTGCTCTTGACGGATACTGCATTGCTTGTCGTTTACAAAATTAATGCGTCCATCACTAAGCCCAATGAAATTGGAATGAAACAAGTCATGAGAACCAAAATCAGTATATCCAATGGTTCCGGTACTACAATTAAAACTCTGTGGGTTGGATCTGGAGCAATTGCTACCATTACCAGCAATGAAAATATGATTCGAGTGTGGAACTTAGAAACAGACGAAAATACAACACTCATGCTCTCTCCAAACAATGACGGCGAAATTATACTTTCATTTTCTTTCAATCCTCAAAAACGAGCAATTGTTGGAGGTACCAGTTTAGGACGATTGGTGTTTTGGACATTCACAGGAAACCAAAAAGCAAGAGATCAGTGGGAAAAATATGGAGAATATCAAGTTCCAAGCAAACAACCTGTAAGAATGGTTCAATGGGGTCATGGTGAGCGAGTTCTGTGCTATGTCTGTGGAGAAAATAATGATATTGAAATTTTACAAGAAAATAACTTCCAGAGGAGAATGAAGAATAGTACAGTGGCCATACAAAACTCGTTGACTTCTGTAATCATTGGAAGATGTTTAAATAACGAAGAAAAGATACCGCCTCTAACCATCAAAACAGGAATTAATATTAGAAACTTTGATCATACAGAGACCCATTTAGTGGTTTCAAACAATTCAGTGATTGAATTATTTGAACACAAAGGCAAGGATCTCGTCAAAAAGTCAGAAACCTTTGAAATTCCATCTATTTGTGTTGGATTGCATTCTGAAAGCATTTTTGTTCCAACAGATGGATCAGCCAATTCGAACCCAAGAATAGAGGTTTACAGTTTTAAAGGAGTGAAAAAGCAAACATTACAACTCTCAGAAGAAGAAGGCATTCCTACTTCGATCGATGTGCAAGGTGATTTCATAACAATTGCTACCAATACCAATCATGTGAGAATGTGGCATGTACTTGGACGAGAGGCAAAACCAGTTTCAGTGTCAAAGAAAGTGTTCGATAACAATGAGAACGACCAATCCGAAAAAACCTACATTTCATCTGTAAAGTGTAACTGCAATGGAACCATGTTGGCATTGTTGGGAAAGATCAAGACAGAAGGTGAGATTGATTTATTGACACCTAGCACCAAGCTCTATGTCTACGATTTTGAGCATGACCGTTTACAGAGCTTTGATTTTGAAACCAAATTTAAGGGTGGAACACCAACTTCTGTATTTTGGGATTTGAGCGAACCAAATTTGCTCTCTGTAGAATTGAAAAATTCTGACAATGAGGTTTACATTTGTACTCTGTTTGCCACCCAGGAGCATGGTACACTCTTTCAAGATTATTTCAAAATTGACAGAAATGCACAATCGCTTGTTGGTCAAAGTGTTCCTAACCTTTTCTTTGTGAAGAATGACGCCTCTGGCTCAAACGGAGAGCTCTTTGAGAAGAGAGCCATGAAAGACTTTGAAGGAATTGATGAAGACCAATTGTCTTCCAAAACAAAGAGAGCTCTCTTGAACTTTAGCTTTTATCTCAACATTGGATCCATGGAAGAAGCTTACAAATCTGTCAAACAAATTGAATCAAAATCTTCTATTTGGTACAACATGGCCAAGATGTGTGTCAAAACTCGCAAAATGGAAATCTCTGAAATTTGTCTGGGCAACATGAAGAATGCTTTGGCGGCAAAGGCGCTACGAAAGGTGAAAGACAGTGAGCCCAACGAACCACTTGCATGGATTGCAACATTAGCGATTCAGCTAGGTATGATCGATGAAGCTGAAAAACTCTATGCAGAGTGTGAGAGGAATGATCTTCTCAACGAAATGTATCAATCTATTGGACAATGGGAAAAGGCTCTTGAAGTTGCCAAAACAAAAGATAGAATTCATTTGAAAACAACCTACTACAAGTATGCAAGATATTTGGAACAAGAAATTGGTGATTTGAAATTAGCAGAGAAATTCTACGAATTATCAAATACTCACAAATATGAAGTACCACGAATGTATTACAATGCAGCCGACATGACAAGTCTACAAAACTATATTCTCACTCGACCTGAGGACAAGGAGTTGAACAGATGGTGGGCCCAATACTGTGAAGGTAATACTGACTATGAGGAGGCTCTTAAATATTACATTCAATCCAATGATTTCCTATCTCAAGTGAGAATGTATTGTTTCATTGGAAACTTAAAGATGGCAGCTGATATTGTGAAAAAGTCTCAAGACAAGTCTGCTGCTTACTACTTTGCAAAGCAGTTGGAACACGAAAAGGATAACAAAAAGCTATTGGATCATGCCATCAAGTATTACAAATTTGCGGGATGTTTCAATGAAGCTGTGAGAGTGGCCAAGTTATTGGGTAATGACAATGAAGCATTGAACCTTTCATTGCAATCTTCGAATGAAAAGCTCATGATTGACGTTGCACACTACTTTGAATCCACAGGACAAACAGATAAGGCAGTGTTGTTGTATCAAAAAGGTGGTAATCTTTCTCGTGCCATCGATTTGTGTTTCAAGCATCAATTATTTGATACTCTTTCTACGATTGCTGACAATATTTTCAACGACAAATCCGATAGTGACGATCCAGAAGTGTTCATGAAATGTGGTCAATTCTTTATTGAACATTCCCAATTTGAAAGAGCTGTACAAATGTATATTCGGGCCAAGGAATACGAGTTGGCTTTAGAATTATGTATCAAGAAGAATGTCAAGCTCACAGAAGAAATGGCAGATCAAATGTCTCCTCCTTCAGAGGAAATTCCAACTTCCTCGTCGTTAACTTCTTCCAACAGTAGTAGTAGTCTCACATCCATGAGCAATAATGAAAGCACCACAACCAACACGAACACTTCGCCTGAGAATGAAGAAACCAATGAAAAGATTCTTCTCCTACGAAAGATTGCCAAAGTTGCATCCATTCAAGGCAGCTATGCGATTGCAACCAAGAAGTATGTTCAAGCTGGTGACAAGTTGAAAGCCATGAAAGTTCTCATCAAGTCTGGAGATACCGAAAAGATTATGCTCTTTGCTGTACTGAGTAGACAAAAACAATTGTACATATTAGCTGCTAATTATTTACAAAGCTTAGACTGGCATAACGAGCCTGAGATTATCAAATCTATCATTTCTTTCTACACAAAGGCAAAAGCATGGAAATTCCTTTCAAGTTTCTTTGAAACATGCTCTCAAGTGGAAATTGACGAATACAGAGATTACGAAAAAGCATTGGATGCTCTCCGAGAATCAGTCAAGTATTTAACCAAAGAAATTAAGCAAAACAAGAAGAGCAATCCAAATTATGATTTGCGATTGAAACAGCTTAATCAAAAGATTTTCTACATTGAAAAATTCATTTTGGCCAAATCCCTCATGAATTTGAAAACGAATGAGGTCCAATTTGTTTCCATTTGTAGAGAGTTGATCAACAATGTGAACAATTTAGAAGAAGAAAGTGTGATTGAAATCGACGAGGCCATACGAGTGGGAGACGTTTTTGCCATTCTCATTGAATATCATTTGCAAACATTGAATGACCCCAATGCTGCCTACAAGTTAATTTTGGAAATGAAACAAAAAGACATCACCCTAAATTATTTCCTTGATGAAGAAATGATCAAGTCCATTTGTAAACATGTTGGTGTCGATTTCAATGAAGTCATGCCGCCAGAAGACAATCATTCTACTAGAACCGGTGAGGATGAAGATATTCAAGAAGAAATTGAGGAGGATTAATTTATTTCAGAGACCAAACACATATGCTTTAGCAACATAAACTCCACTACCTCCATAATTCTCGGTCTATTGCCGAATTTTGTATGATATTAATAATAAAATACAATAACGTTAAAGTGTCAGAATTAAGGCATGAATAGGTGATGAATTCCACACAAGAATTGCGATGATCACGAAAATTTAGATGCATGTTATCCAATCAATTAATCCCAATGTGAATACGTACAAATTCAAATTTAACAAATTGTGCCTCCACAGGCTTTGTATTTTCATTCGAGTCGAAGATGTTCACTCTCTCCACTACACTGCTTAGTCCACAAATGTCATATAAATAATCTCCTGAACGTTGCTCAATTTCTGCGTCAACTACCTTTGTATATGAAACTCCATCACTGGAAACATGAATTTGTATATGTTTTGGATTTTGATTATTTTCTCCGTGAATGAAAATTCCCACTCTTTTCACTTGTGACAATTTTTGTAATTTAATAATGAAATGTTGTGGTACTGCATTGTCAAAAGTGCATGGAAAAGAGATTATTATTGTTAAGACATGTTCAATAAAACAAGTAATGCAACAGGTTGTTGATGAAAAGAAGCGGTAAGAGTATTGTTATATTCTTTTCGTGCTCATTCCGAAAATTCAAAACATACAAGGAGCCAAATTGTGAGAGAACCACACCAAACATGGGTCTCTATTCATCAAATTCAAACATCGGGATTCGTGATGGTATTGTGAGGAGAAGGATTCAATGCATCCTCCATTATCAGGCAT
Organism: Naegleria lovaniensis; assembly: GCF_003324165.1. Lineage (NCBI taxonomy): Eukaryota > Heterolobosea > Eutetramitea > Acrasida > Naegleriidae > Naegleria > Naegleria lovaniensis. Next base: position 291,974 of record NW_025407859.1, on the reverse strand, counting down.
GGCGAGGTTCTTCATTTTTTTATGTTGTTGATGGAATTGAAATCTGAAACTACCTTTAACACATTACCTTGTGGTTGAAAACAATCTTTTATATTAGATTCCATTCAAAAGAATTCTTCAGAGAGTTTCATTGCTTACGCGCTTTCTTTGACCTTGCTTCAGGCCAAATGCTGTGAGGAAAGCAAGAAAAAATTTTCATTGTAAAATCCAAAACCCAGGTTGACCATAATTTTTGAATTTTTTCGTTGAAAAAAATACAGCAACTTCGTCGCCACAATCGTTTCCTCTCACAATGAGCGTCGCCAAACCAGAAGTTAAACTTTTCGGAAAATGGTCCTTCAGCAACATTGAAGTTAAGGATCTTTCATTGAAGGATTACATTGCTTCCACTCCAGATCATGCTCAATACTTGCCACACAGTGCTGGTAGATACAACGTCAAGAGATTCAGAAAGCAACACTGCCCAGTTGTTGAGAGACTTGTCAACTCAATGATGATGCACGGTAGAAACAATGGTAAGAAATTGTTGGCCGTCAGAGTTGTTAAGCACGCCTTTGAATTGATCCACATCATGACCAAGGAAAATCCAATCCAAGTCTTGGTTGATGCTGTTCAAAACGGTGGTCCACGTGAAGACTCTACCAGAATTGGTACTGCTGGTGTTGTCAGAAGACAAGCTGTCGACGTTTCTCCATTGAGAAGAGTCAACGTTGCTATCTACTTGATCACTCAAGGAGCAAGAGAAGCTTCTTTCAGAACCATCAAGTCTTTGGCTGAATGTTTGGCTGACGAAATCATCAACTGTGCTAAGCTCTCACCAAACTCCTATGCCGTCAAAAAGAAGGATGAAGTCGAAAGAGTCTCCAAGGCTAACCGTTAAAACCTCGTTGTTGCTCCAAGCAATTGTGCTTTTTTACCTATAATAAAGAAAATATTAAATATTCATATCAATGTGTACTTGGTGAAAGAAAACGAAGAGAGAAACCAAAACGATCCCTCTAACCTGTCAATCGTCAACACACATTATCCACATACTCCAAAAAAATGGATCCAAGCATGGCCTCTATTCCGCAATCACAACAAAGCATTGATCATCATATGCAACATCACACTCAAGGAAATATGAGTACACAACAACAGCCATCACAAATGGGAGGTGACGAATTCGGTTACACATTATTAAATTATGATACGCCTAAAATTCCTCATCTTCTCCAAACTGCTCAACTCGATGTCAAACCAATCCTCTCATCAAATATAGGTATTTTAGAAGGACTTTCAAAGCCAGCAACCAATGCTCAAACCCTCTTGAATTTATCATCAACCTCATTGCCGACCTTGTTTCTGTGCGGAACAGAAAATCAAACACCAAGCATGATCAATGCACAGCAACAACCCATGCTTCCAAAAAATGGTTTGCTTTTTGGTAGAATCGATCCATCGACCAAACAACCCCTCCCTCTCAAATTACAAAATATTGAAGAACATGTGAGATATATTGAATGGCTACCAAAAGATCCGAGACGTATTGTTGTAGCCATGAATGCAGAATTGGGTATTGTCGTTCTCAATCCAGAATTGGATGAAATTCAAGAAATTGACACATTTCCAAAATTCCATCAAGACACCATTCGACAATTTGCAATTAATCCAATCAATCAATCTCTCGTCATTAGTGGTGGATTTGATGAAAAAGTTTTTGTCACAGACATTAGCAAGCTCGTTGATGACATTCAGAGTAATCAAATGAAATCTGAAAATTCCGTCTATTTGTGTCAAGATGTGGTCTCGAGTGTGAGATTTCATCCTTCGGATTCGAATGTTGCAAGTGCTACCACCGATCAAGGTGTCTTACACGTCTTTGATGTAAGAACTGGTAACACCTCAAAACCAGCATTTGTGTACGATACTGGAAAAATTGAATTATTTACTCATACCTATTTGGATGATTTCACAGTTTGTTTGGGATATGGAGACGGTCAAATTCAAGTCCATGACATTAGAACTGGAAGATCTCTACTGAATATTGTAGATAAGTGTTTGAGCGTGGTTGGAGATTTCCATTATGAACCCAGCAAGAGATTATTGATCTCACTCGGAATGCCCAAGTTTTCCTTGTATCAAGTGACAGCATCTTCGTTTGAGGTACTTCATGCAGCATCTCCAACATCCTATCAGAACAATACTACCAACCCAATTGGACCTACTGTGACTCATGGAACCTTTATTCCACAAACTTCTCAATTTTTGACCACAGATAATTTTGGAATGATTTCACTTTATGATTTGTAAATATACACAATGCACACGTGTGTGTGTATTCATGTTTGTTGAGACCATTGCATCTTATCATGAACATTAGGTAATGACAAGAAGAAATTATTTTCTTGTACTAAGTATTATTGTAAATTTTGATATTAAATGTCATTGCGATGATGAAGAGACATTTTTCTGAATTCAATTCATTGTACAGCATTTACAGTATTTTGAAATGTTCATAATTGGTGTGAAAAAGGTTAAAATTTGGTTCATTATTGACCCATTCTATAATTATTCAACTTGTTGGTAAATATCCATTTATTCTCCATTTACACCTCCAATTGTTCGACGAATTGTTACTTCTCATCTGCACCTGCAACTGGCGCTTTTGGTTTTGCAGCCAGAAAAAATGTCTCAAGATAACACAACTCCTCTCACCCAGCACATACCGCTGAGCCACAACAACATCAACCGGAGATGAGCAATAGCGGAGGAGGCAGCGGCGGCTTGCTCATAGCCTCGAGCCCTTCTCTGTCCAATGTTGTTTCAGTGAACGGAGAAGAGGATAAGAAGGCTTTACTCAATTCTAGTCATGTTCAATCCAAACACCATCATCATCATAAACACTCTCACCACCGTCATCATCATCACCATGACGATAACCATTCACATCATCATCATAGCGATGATGAGGAAGAGGATATTACTGACCAAACTCATCAACTCATCAATAACAACCATACAACCACGAGAACTAGTGATGATACGGAACAAGCAAGTCCATCTTCCAGCATTGAAGTACCCATTCTAAAACTTGATGATGAAACACTCCGTAAAATTTATTTATCAAAATCCAGACCTTTGTGGAAAGAGCCTGATTTTGTAAAATTAGTGATTATGATTACAATGGTGTTTTTAATGTTTTTGGGAGAAATCCAAGTGGGAATTATTGCAGAATCATTGACCTTATTGGCTGATGCCTTTCACATGTTAAGTGATGGTATTTCATTAGTTGTAGGAGCTGCCTGCATTTGGTTGGCAAAGAAGAGTGCAACCAACAACATGACTTATGGATTTGGACGTGCAGAGACATTGGGAGGACTTATTAACGCAGTGTTTTTAGTGAGTGTGGTCTTGTATGTGATTATGGAGAGTATTCAACGATTTTTCATTCCAGAGAGAATTGAAAATCCTTTATTGGTGTTGTGTGTAGGAGGAGCTGGTTTATTGGTGAATTTGGTAGGTTTTAATTGTAATTTTCAAAATGCATGAATTTGAATAACTTTGGTCTGCGGTTTCATCGTTCTCGTACTAATCGGAATCGTTGAATTTCCAAATTCCATATTTACTTTGATTTAATGATGCCAAAACTGCAAACAGATTGGACTTGTCATGTTCTGTGGTCACCATCCTCATCCTGGGCATGACCACGACCATGGACACGGTCACGGTCATCACCACGGTCATTCACATGGCAGTCATGATGAGCACCATTCTCATGACGAAGAAGAACATTCCCATGATCATGCACACGACCATGACCACTCGCACGACCATGAATTGCATGATGTTCATGCATCTTCTTCTTCACCTCATCAAGAAAAACCAAAACCCTCTAAACAACACCATCACCGTTCTGAGAACATTTTTGGTGTATTTTTGCACATTTTAGGAGATTTCTTAGGTTCCATTGCAGTCATGATTTCTGCCGGACTCTTAATGATTTTCGATAAGCCAGATGACCAAGGAAATTATACCACTAAATGGGTTCTCTACGTTGACCCTATTCTAAGCTTAATTATGAGCTGCATTATTCTATTCACAGCAGTTCCATTACTCAAATCGACAAGTAGAACCTTATTGCAATCTGTTCCAGCCAATGTGAAAATTACAGACTTGAAGGAAAAGATCATGAAAATTGAAGGTGTCATCTCGTGTCACGAGCTTCACGTTTGGCAATTCGTTGGAAAGAAATCAATTGCTAGTGTGCACGTTTTGACCTCACAAAATAGCAAAGGTTTCATGAAAATTGCTCGACAAATTCAAAACATTTTCCACAAGCATGACATTCACTCATCGACGATTCAACCTGAATTTACTGGAAATGTAATTTCCAGAGAAAACAGTAATCAAGAAGACTTAACTCAACCATGTCGTCTTATTTGCAACAAGTCATGTTATGAGCAATTTTGCTGTGCACCCGATGTGAAAGACTTGGATGTATCAAATAAGGTATAAGTGTGACGAGAATAAATTGCTGTAAATAATTATTGATTGTAAAAGAATTGCATTTGGAATTTCATCAAGATGTAGTTAATATCTGAAATTAATAATTTAATTGAGTGAATAATAATGGTTGTTACACTTTGATATCTTCCTGGAACACAGCAGTCCACAAATTAATTGAAGATAAAGTCATACAAGACAGTTTGGGCTTGTTTTGGACGAGTCATTGGTACCATGCTATTGAAATTTAAATAGAATCCATGGTGAAAACAAATGGGTGTGATTTTTGAGTGTGTGAAACAAACACAACAACCATCAACAACAAATACTTACTGTCCAGCTCCCTTAATCGTCTTAAAGGTCATGGTGGTTGATCCAGCGCTCCAAATTTGATAAAAACCAGCCACTTGTTTCTCCATCATCCATGACTGATAGGGTTTAACAATTTGTCCATTCATCACATTCATCAATGCATAAATACCATTCTGAGAACCCAATGAATTCACAGCAAGATCACAGTCACCCGAATAGAACAATCCTCGAATGCCATTCGACAATAATTCCTGATAAAATGGAATCATACTATCATAGGTTCGATTATAAAAACTATTCACAACATTGTTACACATTTGCCAACGATGATCTTGTGGAATGAGAGGTGAAGCATGAAGTGCCATTTTCACTTCATTCAAATTAAACCAATATTCTTGTGGTTTATAGGCAAGACATGGAGCACCACTTCCCACTCGTGCACTCAGAGTAAATAAGGGATGAATGGAAGATGATGATCCTTGTTTTTGAGTCAATGCTTTCATCCATCCATTACTCTTCATGGTTTCCAAAAATGATGCATTTTCTTCCTTCTCATTATTGGAAGCAAAAGGTCCAACATCTCCAACACAATTGGCATAAATATCATATGGATTCACACCTACAATGGAAGTATAATATTGTGAAATGACATTGGAACATTCTGGTAAATTTTGAAACTTGTAAAAATCTCCCTTGCATTTGGAGAGACCATCTTCATACGAGGATTTGGAAATTAATGAATGTTGATACATAAAGATTGGAACCGAGTTGGTATCTTCACGATCATCCATGATACCATTTGCAACAATGAAACCTTTCAAGTTGAATTTGAATGGAAATTGATTGTGTTGATTGGCACGTAAAACAGCTACGGCAGTAGTTGGACCACTATAGATATTGGTGTGAATGGTTATATTAAATAATTTAAATAATTCCAAAAATGGTAATTAATTATTATTGACATCGTTCAATTCGTCATGTTTTAAAAAATTCACATTCCATACAAATGATTAATAATAATAATAATAACAACACTTACTAATGTCCTCCATAAGATTCTGCAGCAATATAAAATGGATTTTTCAAATATTGTGGAAATAATTCCGAAAAGAAAATGGCCAAAAATTGCAACACATCATTCGCTGATTTTACATCATTCCAAACATGATCATTCTTATTGGTAGTAAAACTATATCCAACTTCAAAAGGAGATTCTAAATAAATAATATTTGCTCTCTTATTCCAAGCATGATCGTTGGATCTCAAAGTTTTTCCGTCATCATTGAGAAGAAATGGACCATGTTCGGTTACGAAACCATCCAAACTACTACAACCTGTGTGTGATTTTGTATGGAATGGTATGGTTGATGAATTCGAGAATTAGTGAATGATGAAAAAATTCAAAATTTACAAAAAATCATATATGATGATGATGAAAAATGTCATTCCATTATTGAATATATGCATTTCAAAATGATGATACTCACCTGGACCACCATTCATCCATAACACCACTGGATCTTCACTCGATGACGCACTTTGTGATTCCACAAACCAATAAAACAAAAATCTCTTTTCAGTACTATTCGTACTCACTGGAACGTAACCTGAATATTGAGCGAATGAAATGGGACCATTGAAACCAGGGAGAGAAGTGATACGTTGAGGAGGAGAAGATGTTGTTACTGCTGTTGTTGCATGAGTGTGGTCTACGAGAAGAGTAGAACAACAACAGAAGAACAAGATGCCAACAAGAAGCACGAGAGTGAATTTCATTGTTTTTTTTGAAGACAATGTTGTTGGAGTGAATGGTTGTGGAAATGCGGAGGAGAAATGGGAGTCGGAGTTTGGAAAGATGTTACTCCGAGTGGTGGTGGCGGCTTGGTCTTTAGAGTTTTCATCATGGCCCAACATGTTGCCACTGGTTAACGTTATCAATGGTTATCCTATTGAGATGATGATATCGTTATTCCTCGCTCAGCTCTTCATTTCTTTCCTTTCAGAAAACAAATCCCGCCTTTGAAGTTTTAAAAAATTTCTTTCAACAACAACAACTCGAGGCGATGGAATTGAGAAGTTCATCTTCGACAACATTAAATAATGGCACGACCACAACTACAATTCGAGAAGATATTAGGAGAGTTATTATAGAAACATCGGAGAGAGGATTAATTCATACATCCAAATGGCTCGGAGAGCAAGTAATATCACTTCCGATAGAGACTTTGAACTCGGTACAAACTTGTAAAACAATCACGACAAATACTATTCAACCAAACGAACAAATATTATATGATCATTTTGTTTTTGCTAAAACATTATTTGAATCCAAAGAATATGCTCGTTGTTCGTTTATATTACAAAAACAAACAAAACCTTTCACAGATGAATTATCCAAAAATTCGAAAGGATTATCATCATTTTGCAAAAAGTGTCTCTTTCTAGAATATTATTCGCTGTTTTTATCGGGTGAGCAAATGAAAGAACAGGAGGTATTGGAATATAGTTTAAATAATTCTTCCACCTCGACTACTGCTGGTGTTGGTGCTTCCGCAAATGCTCATCATCAAATGATTCATCAGCAACGGACCCAGCAAAAACACCACAACCAAACTCAAAACAAATATTTACGGACACTTCTTGCTGATTTGAAAGTGTTACACAACCTAGATCAAATGGACTCGTACCTGTATTACATTTTCGGAATTGTACTCAAAGAAATGGAGATGAAAATTAAGGCTTTAGATTGTTTTATCAAAAGTGTAAATTATGAACCTTTAATGTGGGGAAGTTGGATGGAAATTGTTTACATTTTAATCGATTTAATGCAAGACACGACACAAAACGATAACAATCAAGCAGGTCTTCTTCCAGCTACTTTTAAAAAATTTAAGAGCAATACAAAACAACATTGGATGATGAAGATGTTCAAATCTCGGCTGCAATTAGAGACGCTTTCCAATCAAGGAAGTTTCACTCAACTCGACTATGAAGAGACGACAAACAATGAAAATCAAACCTACAATCTCATTCAAGAACTATCCTCTCAGTTCCCATATTCCAATTATTTATTTTCTCAACTTGCCATGCTCAGTTACCATCAACAAGATTTCCAACAGGCACAAGAGTATTTTGAACACATCAAAAAGAATGACCCTTATCGATTGGAATGTCTAGATACCTACTCTAATATTTTGTACGTACGAGAAGAAAAGTCAAGTTTAAGCAAATTGGCTCATCAACTTCACTCGATTGACAAGTACCGTGTTGAGACATGTTGTGTCATTGGAAATTACTATAGCTTACGAGGGGAACATGAAAAGGCAGTATTGTATTTTAAGCGAGCTCTCTCATTGGATCCCAAATATTTATCAGCATGGACGCTCATGGGCCACGAATATATTGAAATGAAAAACACCAAAGCAGCAGTGAATGCCTACAGAAGCGCTGTTGAAATTCAATCGACAGACTATAGAGCTTGGTATGGATTAGGACAAACATATGAAATGCTTGACATGTCTGATTATGCTCTCTATTATTATAGCAAGTCGTGCAGCTTGAGACCATACGACGGAAGAATGTGGGCAGCTCTTGCCAATTGCTATGAATCGTTGGAACAGTACGATGATGCTCTCAAATGTTATCAACGTGCATTCGATAATAGAGGAGAACAATTAAGCACTCTATTGAAAATGGCAAATATCTACCGGAGATTGGATCAAAATGATCGAGCTGTGGAATTATATTTGAAATGTTTGGGTCATTCTCCCAGTAATAATGTTGACGAAGATAATGATCAACAACTACTCTCAACACAACTTCATCAACAATTAAGCTCGGCCGATGAGGCAGGAATTTTATTGTTCCTTGCTGACTATTATTATGAAGCGGCTCAACACGATGAACAATTTATTGAAAATGTGAAACAATATTGTATGTTATTAATGGACGATCGGTTCACTGGACTTCCTGAGAGAGATTCTGCAACTCAATTATTGCATTCCTTAAACGGAGGAGGAAGTCTCAATAACACCATGGCAACTACGTCCTCTCATCGTTCCACACTATTGGGTCAGGATTCACTATTGATGTCTCGAGATCAGCAACAACAACAACAATCAAGAATATTCGGTGGTGGCGTACTCAACCCACAAGACTATTCCATTGGTGGAAGTGACGCTTTGAATTTCTTGCAGTAGATGTTAACAAGCGTGTTGACAACAGTCACGAAGGCTTTGGAACAAGCTAAAAGCATTGTCGAAAGTGGTACCGGTTGCACTCCCACCTGGCAAGACATCACAAACATTCCAAACATGCATTCACGTGTTCGCTGTAACAAGTACATGTTATTGAGAGTCAAAAATACACACACAATTAACACTTTTATTGAGTGATCCAAATCTTTTTGTATTCATCTGGAATGTCTGTGACACACTTCTTATAAAGATCTGGTGACTCGTCAAACACGCTCTTAATAATCTTGAATTTGCCATTCAACGTCCAGTACGAGAAAAAGTAAAATAATTTAGGATATCGATCAAAAAAGTTTTTGTACGTGTGTCTCACTTGTTCTGAATGATTCTCCTTCTTCTCTGTGATAAATCTGTAATTAATAGAAATGTGTTTTTGCTTTCCTTCTGAGAAGTTCTTTTCAATATCCTGTAAATCTGTTAGCGATGGTAAGCCTTCATCCGCAATTTGTCGTATCTTTTCTGACCACTCTTTCATCTTTTTATCATCCTTAGGTTTGTCTTTTTTTTTTCTTTTTTTTTTCGATGGTGAAGATCCAACATCGGAAGATGAATTGTCTTCCATGCCCGCAGCTTCAACAATGGATGATAAATTTCGTTTTGTAGAAGATCCATCAATACGAGCGTTAGACAAATAACTCTCATTAAAGCGATCCACATCAACATTAGCACAAAACTGCATAAAATATGGATAGATTTGCTGATGACGTTGTTCCAAAGTCATGAATTTTGCATCTTCAAAAACTCTGTCCAACAATTGAGCCCATTTACTTTCTTGAGAAGTCTTCGGAAGGGTTTCTTCTGCATCGGTTGAAGTGACTATCTGAGGAGACGATGGAGTCGTGGTTGTATCAAATGAGGGAACTGGTAAAAAACCGTTCATAAGGGACATGTCGCTTGTTGTTTGCATTTTTTTTTGGAGTGTTTTTTTTTAAAACTTTACAACAATTTTTTTTCCTCCTTTTTTTGTACTTTTTTTCATTTTTGAAAAAAAACTTTATGGATATCGACGCAGCGTCATCAATGAGATTCAACCAAGAAACAACAGAGGCAACAAGTTGCAACGTTTTGGTTGTTAAATGTTTTTTTAGAAAACCATTCCAATCGAAATTAGAATAACTACAAGAATGAATAATTGTTTTGATATCAAGGTCCATTGGGAGAGTCTTCGTTCACTTGCTTGATTCACACGACTTGTTTTTGGTTGAGAAGAGTGCACTCCACTACTAAACTCGTGTTTCACACTAGCGGATGGCAGTAATGGTACTGGAGGAGAAGGAGGTGCAACTTGTCGTTCAATGGTGATGGTTGCTGTTGCAACGGATTCAATTTCCTTCAAAATCACACTGTATCGAAAAGTTGCCTTATTGGAAAGTGTCATTCGAAAAGTGACTTGATTTCTCTGTAAATTCATATCGGCTTGGCCTCCAGTGCCAGAAAAAACTGCTAGTAGTTGGACTCGACCTCTCATAGAGCTTGGAAATGAAGGGGAATTGAAAAGATCTTGTTCTGTTAATGTTAAATTATTGACATGAAATGGAATGGTAAATGTCAAATCGTTGACCAAAGGTAATTCAAACGATGTCACATTTAACTTGCCAATATTTGGAAAATACGTCGAATATACACTCGTATTGCTATGATCATAGACCATTTGTTTGGGAATGACCACTGCTTCAATCATTCTCTTCGCGTTCGTACTCACATTCTGAGAATACGAATTGTTAGTGAATTGAAATCTTTGTGCTGCATAGAGATGTGCAATTTGAATTCGACCATTTCCATTCAATAAGGCATTGGAAAACTTGTTGTATGCAATAACCATCATCTCTTGTTCATTGACACCAACATAGGAATTCAACGTCGAATTCGTAATGGTATTTCCAATCAAGAAAAAACTTCCATTCACTGGTGCAATGTACATGCCCCATCGTGCACTCGATAACAATGTATTTCCAGCAAAGACAATATTTGAAATTTCACGCCCAGTAATTCGAAACGAGTCCAAACATGCATCCATGATTAAATTATCCAAAAACATGATATTTTGTACACTTCCTGCATAACGAGAGTTTTGATTGTCCACTCCCATGGCTGGTAATGTGTTATTGGGATGACATTTTCCATGTAATCCATAAACACCTGGTCTCACTATGGTATTTCTTCGAACCATGACATGTTGAGCAGTTGAAGTATTATACGACGATTCAGAAGCAATCCACACACCAGAGCCAGCAGCCTTCTCAATCGTGTTATCTTCAATAATGATCGAATCTCCGCCAATAACAGTCATGCCACGTCCCCAACGATTGGATTTGACTCGATTCGAACGATAAATTAAATTACCACAATTTCGTGTCAAACGACGAAGGGTGTCCATGTCTGGTGCTGTTTTTGGTAAATACGTGACACATGCAATGCCATCATCTCCTGAATTTTCAATCATGTTGTTTTCAATGAGAATATCACGAGAACCTGCAGTCATGTGAATACCATCAGCAAAGGTATAATTCAGGCTATTGTTGGTTATCGTTCCATTAAAACATCCATATATGAAAATTCCACCCACTCCATGAATCTTTCGTGAGTCATCATTAAATTGTTTAATGGAATTTTTTGTGTGTTTTCACAAAGTTTTGAAATGCATCATCCACCCAGTTGTAAGACGAAATGTCAACAAGTGAACAAACAAGTTAAAGAGTTTCACACTCGAATGAATCCTTTACAACATTCCACTTACATGTGTATCATCATAGACATATCCCTCTCCTGGTAATGGTTGTGTCCAAATTCGATCCACACTGAAATTACTTGCTCTATTGCAATACACAGTCGAAGGTTGTGGTGTCGTTCTTCGTTCTTGTGCCACTGAGGTCAATCTTAAATTTGCAATTTGGACATTGGCACCAATCATTTGAATGGCAGTTGCATTCTCATTCGAACCATGTAACCATGACGAGTATCCATCTCCATACATGAGAACAGAATCTACAAGAATCATGCCATGATGAACAAATGGCCATGTACTGGATGGAATGTAGACCGATTTGGATGAACGTTTCGCTTCGGAAAGAGCCTTGTGAATGGCAGCGGTATTGTCAGTCTTACCATCTGGAAGAGCTCCAAAATCCAAAATGTTCAATGAATGGTTGAATGAGCATGAGGCGATTTGAGACAGACACAAATAAACCACAAGATGGGTCCATAGAAGTGCAAAAAGTACTAAGAGAGGTGAATGGAAGGCTTTCATGAGAGAGTTGATCGAATTGTGTGTGAATGAAGTGTTTGTTTTTTTTCCATGAGAGGCGAAATATCCACGAGATCTTGTATTCTGTTGATGGATGAAATTGTCGTTCACAATTTTCAACTATCATTATTCCCATTAACTTTTAGTTTCCTCTCCGCTTTCCTTGCACTAGAAGAAAACGAGTGGAAAAAAACAACAGAAAAAAATGATGCCACAACACTCTGCTTTATCCTACAACGGAACGTCCTCAGCTCCAATGATGACGACTCAAAGAAGTCAAAACGGAAGAGGAATGAACTCCGGAATGAATACAAATAGTGGTGTTGGTGCCGGCAATACATCATCATCATCGGTATCATCACAGCATCAACATCATGATCACTTTGCAAGAGAAGTCTTACAACGTGTCATTGCAGATGCTTGTAGATATCATGGATTTCATGCCATCAAGAGCAGTGCTAGTGATTTTTTGATTGATCTTATGCAAAGTTTAATTCAAAATATTGCTTCTTCAAGTGTTGAATACAGTACTCATTGCGGAAGAACGGAAGTGAATGTTTTTGATGTAGAGAGGGCTCTTAAGCATCGTATGAACATCGGAGTGAATGATTTACTTTCTTTTATGAACGTTTTACAGGATAAATCGCAGGATGATTCTGTTGATTTGGCTACTTTTGAATTTGGTACGTAGTGGCTATTATGAATTTTTATTCTTATCGATTGTTTGATTTTAATCGTTATCCTCATCAAACTTTTATCATTTCCGAATTGAATTTTTATATTGTTTCATTTACATATTAATCTTTAGACATTCCTGATATTCCAAAAGCGACATCATCGAGTCTCATGTCATGCCCACAAACACATTTTCATTTACTCTATAAAAACAAAGGCAAGACGATCATGTTTGATGAAGAAGAGGAAGAAGAACACGAAAGACAAATTCAACTTATTGAGCAACAAAAACCCAAGTTTTTACCATCACTACCTCCAAAGCATACATTTAGATTTACGCCAATTATGAATAAGAGAACAAGAGACCAATATAAAATTCAGCTTGAAAAAACAAGACAAAGAAGACATATTGAGGAGTCCCTCACTCGTTTGCACGAAGCTGAGCTTATTCAAGTACATGATTATCTCGAACAACAGCAAAAAGAACTTCAACATGTGGATCATGCTATTATTCCTCACGACCAAACTGCACTGATAAAAACCAAGAAGAAGACCATCGTGCAAAAGAACGATGTTTTATTGCATTTGGACAAGAAACCAGCAAGTCTTGCTGGACAAAGGAAAAAGAAGCCGGAAGACGAGCAAGCAATGCCAAATCAAGCAGAAGAAGAAGAAGGAGAGATGGAAGATATCACACAAGACGAAACTGCTACCACTGTCGTCAATCCATATTTGCAAATTGAAAAACAAAGAGTATCTTTGGCTGTACAGAGAAACGTGACTCAAAGCACAACAAACCCAATCAATGTGAGTCGACTGACATCCATTTTGTCAACCCCAAAAAAGAGTCACACTACCAAAAAACCATTTATTTCCATGATAACCAGAGACGACAGTGCTGAGGTACAAGCATCAAAATTATTGAAAAGTGGTGCTATTGCAAATCAACTCGCATCTACATCGAATGATGAAGATTTGGATATTAGCTCAGAAGTGATTCCAACCAAACAAAAGAAATCTCTTGGAGTCATTGAGCCAGCTTCCATCAGAGCATCCACCAATGACAGTTCCCTCATGCCTCCTCCTTCCAATCCAATCTCTCAATTTGCTCCTTCACAAATGAATCTTTCATCATCAACCACCAACCCAACATCCTCTGCAGGAAATAGTTTCCAACTCTCCTCTTCATTTGGTACTATAGAGCCAATTTCCCAACCACCTAGTAGTACGTCTGTACCATCGTCATCTGATATTGGAAATTCGAGCTCTTCAACGAACAATGTGGCAAACAGTGGAGATGACGACGAATTTGAAGAAGTTGAGGCTGGTGAGCCCAATTCAAAAAAGTTCAAATTTTAACTCTAGGATTAAATTATATTGTTACACCTTTGGTGGCTTCCATGATCAGATTGAGATCTATTTGTTCAAAACAATCATGCTTCAAAGATTTAAAGAAGGTACAAGAGTATTCTCAAATGCCTTTGAGTAGTGACAGTGGGAAAGGTCTGACAGATTGCTTTTGAATAGCAGTTACTGGTAGATTCGTGTAGATTCATCTCAAGAAATTTTCACTCTAGAAATACGCACATCGATGAAGTAGTAAACCAAAGTACTTGTACCAATCCACTTTTTGAATCATTTTCACAGAGTAGGACTTTCGAGAAGGTTGTTGAAGTATTTTAAACAATCCAGGAACAGTTTCATCAAATTCAACATGTCTCTCATTAAAAGTAGTGACTTGATCGTCCATCCACAACACAGAGGATACCACCACTTCATGATTAAAGATCATCTCTTCCGCTAAATATTCATTCGTAAGTTGAGATCTTGTTTCATTAAATGTATTCAGCCACCAATGAATCACTTCATACAAGAATGGAATTTCAAACGTGGGATCCTCTTTGATTTTGTTCATTAATTTTCGTTCACAGGCATCTTTAAAGAGAATTGAAAATCTTAATAATTTGGGATCTGTGAGAGGTGTCTTTTCAACAGCATCTTTTGGAAATAAATAAATTTTACCATTCAAATAGTTCCGAGACATGTCAAATACATTCTTTCTCGCTACCGAATCCACTCCTAAATTATATTCACCCAATGTGGAATTTATAGTTCCTCCATAAATGACAATTTTCTTCACATGTTGGAACAAGTCTGGTGTTTTGGTCATTTCATTCAGAGTTCGAGAGAGAGTTGTCAATGGGCCTAATATCAAAAACGAGATGGGTAATTGGTTATTACCTTCATTGTTATTATTATTATTCATGGAAATGTTTTCAAAAATATTCACAGTTTCTTCAACGACCACGTCAGAATTTAAAAATGTAATATTCACATCAAATCTACCCGTTCGATTTTTCAACACATTCTCTACAAAATCATGTAATAAATTTCGTTTGGTAGAGAGTGCTTCTCGTTTGGAAAATTCTTGTTGTTGTGAATTTTGAAATTCAATGCCTTTCATTAACATGGTTCGATTCAACAACCCATTCGATCGACTCGGTCTATACTCTCTCCTCTTATTAAAATACATTTTCCAAATATCGGAAATGTTATAAACTGTTTTCTCAAACGTCGAGTCCTGTAACTTTTTCAAAAATGTTAATTCTTCTCCAGTGTCTCCATTTAAATTTTGTAAATCACTCGAAGTGGTCACGACACTTTTAATACTTCCAATTTTCGATTGTCGAATACAAAGTGCCATGGAAATGAAATGATTGACAGAAATATCGGTATGAATGATCCACGGAGAAGTATTCTCAAGTTTATAAATGGAAACTTCATTGAGATTATACAAAATTCCAACAATGGAGAGAATAAAGATGGAAGAGAGACCGATCGCGAGAAGTACTAATTGTTGAGTGTGTTGTTTCATGATGACAAGGATGATGAGAATATTTTTTTACAAATATATAATGGTTCGTAAATTTTTTATTATTATAATCCTCGGTCGTTGGTGAAGTGTGTGTTTTTATTCTATCATGGTTCGAACATTTATTTCGCATACGGATGATCTTGAAATTTCGCTTCTCTGAGTGTGTTCAATAAACATTTGAATTTGAGAAAAAAAAATTTGCAAAAAAAAATATTCAACAAGGAGTTCAACAAATTTGTGTCAAGTTATCAAATCAACAAATTCGCTTCCCAATAACAACAACAACAACTTGTATCATCGGATCCGATTAGAATACATCTCATCAGAATATATTCCCATACACCAACGATATGAAGAGAAATTCTCAACAATTCCGTTCTAAAACTAGTAATTCTAGAAATCAAGGCTCCAAGTCTTTTTCATCAAAAAAACATTTAAAATCCAAATTAGAAAACATTCTTGCAAGTCGAAAGAAGAGAAAAACGAAAGAAGATGTTGATGAAATTCATTCCGACATTGAAGAAGAGGAAAATTTTGAAGTCTCTCCTGAACAATTATTGAAAAATCAGAAAGAGGAAGAAGAGGAACATTTAATTCGAGATGCGAGTGAAGTAGCACCTCAAGAAGAAGACTCGGAATTGACTGTTGATGAAAAGAGAGTGTTGAATGCAAAACAATTTTTAGAAAATTTGAAAGTTTATGAAGAAGATAAGGAAGAAGAAGAGGATTTTAAGAGAAGAATGGATGGAGAGGATCCAATTGCTCAAGCTTTGAAACGAGAGGCTGTAAGTAGTTTCATTTTCGAAAAAAACACGTTAATCCAACATAACGCTGATATCCATTGGTTGTACATTCTATAGTTAAAAGCTAAAAAACAAATTCCTTCCATGTATCACCAATATTTAGAGGAAATGGATTTTACAGAACCCTCTCGAGTCACATTTTTGAAAGGTCACAAAAAAACTCCAACTTGTATTGTGTTAAATAATAGTGGCAGTAACTCTCAACTTCGAGCGTTTACAGGAGCTAAGGATGGATGCATTATTCATTGGGATTTTACAACTCAAAAGAAAATTTCAATTACGAAAAAGGCACATGATAATTGTGAGATTTTGTGTTGTGCATTAAGCTTTGATGGAAGTATTCTGGCAACTGGTGGAAGAGACAACAAGGTTCGACTGTGGGACACGAAAACCATGAAACCCATTGATGTTTTTGAAGGACATTTTAAACCTGTCACTTGTCTTGCATTTCAAATGGGTCACCAATCCAACGTGCATTCATCTTCGAATAACTCTTCATATGCTTTTCAATTATACAGTGGATCTCTTGATAGAACTGTTAAAGTGTGGGACGCAAGAGATTTAACTTTTATTGATACATTATACGGACATGAAAGTGAAGTTCAAGGAATTGACACAATGATCACTCCACATGCAGTGAGTTGTGGTAGTGATGCCTCTCTTCGATATTGGAAAGTAGAAGATGAAACTCAATTAATTTTTAAAAACTCTGCAAGCAAATATTCTGTTGACTGTGTGAAAATGTTGAGAGAAAATACCTATGTGAGTGGTTCACAAGATGGATCTGTGAGCATGTGGCTTAAAACTAAGAAGAAACCAATTGTTCATTTCGAGAAGGCTCACGGTGGAGAATGGATTAGTTCTGTGGGTGCATTACGATTTTCTGATGTGGTTGCCACTGGATCATGTGATGGATATCTAAAATTATGGAGATGTGATCCCAATGCCAAGATTTTGCAATTGAAAAATAACATTCCTTTGAAAGGATTTGTGAATGGCATTGATTTTTCATCGAATGGTCAATTTTTGACTGCATGTATAGGTCAGGAACATCGTTTAGGAAGATGGTTCAAAAAGAATTCTTCTCCGAATGATTCCACAGAGAGTGTGAAAAATGGAATTGCTCTTGTCACCTTGTTGAGTGATGAAATGTTGGAAAAGGCACAACAAGGCAATGGAGTTTCTAAAAGGCGAAATGGTTTTCAAAACGGTCGTAATGCCTCGGAGGAGGAAGAGGAGGAATATACTGATTTGGCTCATGATGAAGAAGCTGGTGATGAGGATCACTTTTTTCTCTAATTGTTGTTAAAATTGTCAATGTTATTAGGACCACATTAAAAAGTTGTGCATTGTGAAAAATACTACCTTCATTTACTATATGGCTTTGATGTAAATTGGTGTGTGAACAAAATGTTTTGTTTCAAGATGATTGGGGAAAACAATCATAATGAAATTGCAAAAGAAACGGTGTGAATACCATCTTCATTTATATGAACATCCAACAGAGCGCCAAAGCAAACAAGAGGGCCATCTTATTATCTGAATGATACATTAAGGTATACGCAAGAATTGAGCCACAGACCACGATACGAAAAAGTTTTCTTTTCCATCTTTTTAAACGATGAAAACGGTGAGACATCGTTGTGGAATGACATTGATCGTAAGGACTAGCCCGTCCATGTAACACAGAGGATTCGTTCTGGGTGTTTGATCGATTTCGACGAGATTCGTGTTCATACTTGGTTTGCCACTTTTTCATTCCCGAAAGGAATTTAAAGAGCTTTCGTTTTGGAATGGAATTTAAATGATCATGACTGTACCATGAGGATGAAGTGAAGGGATGATTCTGATGTTCATGTTGCTTTTCATTGTTTGGATTTTGATTATTGTCGTAACGCCCACAAGAGAATGGATAGTAATTGGGTTGATGATAATACTCTCTGTGCGTGCCCCATTTCGAACAATGGCTCCACCATGATGGTTTGCTGTTCATGTTATTTTGTGTTGAGAAGAATGCTTTTTGTGTTGTGACAATGGATGTCATAGAGTTGGCAGACCACGAGTGACGGACCAACATCACCTTGGATTGTTGCAACAAGGGTTGACTTGCTTTCGAGAGAACAGATTGGAACATTTTGTTTGTGGGATTGAAATTGGAACGAGAGGAATTTTCACATGCTTAAATAACATCTCCATTTGTCCGAAATGATTGGATGTTCATGTGCGTTCAATCAAATAGAAATTTTATGAAGGGTTCACCATTGAAATCCATTGTGATCACACCGATTCGAGCATAATTCGAATGTGGTTGGTTGATACGTGAGAATACGTTTATTCTTCGTCTTCCATATCTGAAAAAGGTTCAGAAATATCAGAAATTGCGCTAATTGCTTCGTCGTTTTCATCCTCGTCCTCTTGGCTTTTGTTCATTGGTTCTTCTTCATATTTCACATAGTATGATTTTCCTTGTTGAATTCGCTTACTTTCTTCATTCTGTAAAAAGCGTTTCAGTATCTCAGTAATTTCTTTTGATTTGACAGATGCTATTTGAGCACACTCCAAAATTTGATCTTTCGTCAATGCCAATCCACCTCCTTTCTGAATGGCACACAATTCTTTATGAGCATTTAAGGCAATTGTCATGAAACCTTCTGCAATCATTTCCTCCTTTTTGCCTGGATCCACAACAAATAGCGTACAATGTTCATGATAAAAGAATGCAAACGAAGTGCAAATAGGAATGTGATGAACGCTTAATGGGACTGGTTGTCGATCTTGCACGGTGTGAACAATGACTCGATCTCCTTCAATGGTTACCTCTGGTCTTCTGAAATGCAATAAAGATGCAATGGCTGCCAAGTGACAACAGTCAAAAACATTTCCGTCATCCTGCAAAATGTGAATATCCACTCGTAAACTCCAAACTTTTCTTCCTGCAATAATACATAATGCTTCGGTATCAATGGCTCGAGAACCACGAAGTGAACGATCAATGACTCGTCCAATTTCAATGCATAATTCTCGTTGTTGTGAAGTTTGTTTTGTACCCACAGGTCGAGCACCCACAGTACTAAAATCCGCATGAAAAGTTAAAAATCCTTCATTGGGCCTATCAAGATAGGGCTCCACTACTGAGCATGAAACGACTCCCAATGCAATTGTATTTCCGATAGAGACTTGCACTTGTCCCGATTGAACAGAAGAATCACTAGTATTATTATTATCCGTAGCGTTTGGTAATATAAATTCAATACTTCTATAATCGTATAAATCACGTCCATCCACTCGTAAAATTGTGGTATTGAGTTGAGAGGATTTTGTTCCAAGAGTCTTCCGATACGAATCTCCACCTAGAGCACCACTACTACCATCTAATTTATTCTCCTTCTCAATCATGAGTGTTGAGAGAATGAAATTTCTCTCATTATTCGAGAGCATGGAAGGCTTTGAGGAGGGAAGCATTTTTTTATTTGAATCCTCATCATGATGCTCGTTCATTCAATGATACTTTTGAAGATTTCAATTGTTTTTTCATCTTGTTGGAAAACCATTGAATGTGTTTTAAACATCATCATCCTAAGAGAGGATAAAATAATTCAAAGGATGCAAAATGGGATTGGATGCCAATGAAATTGATTTCTTTCGATACCACAAGGAAAAGATTGAATCGTGCTGGAAAAAAAGAGTCGTCGAGTATACTCGAGAAGAAGCATTTCATTGACCTTGTTCCATCATGTCCTCTCCAAGCAAAGAAGGCTCAACAAGAAAACGATTGATTGAACTCTCATGGATTCCTGATCGGAAAGTGGATGCAGATGAGGATTGTGATATTTGTATCCTCATGAAAAACAGTCCTTGCGAAAAGGATTTTGAAATTTTACGACATCATGAATCTCTTTCCGACACTCAAGTCAATGAAGCCTTTGATAAATTCAGTCAATGTGTTGAAAAGCATTTGGATTTATTTTCCAAACGACATGATGAGATTGCAGCAAAATTGGAGCCGTTTTTTGAAGAGCAGACAAGGCTCGAGCAAAGTTCAAAAAATAAATGAAAAGGCTTTAACTGCTTTTCGGGATCAACTTACACGGCATCATCCGAAACATATTCATCATCACAATTTCGGATTGAATTTTAAAAATTAACAATTAGAAAACAATAATTTGAACACTCCTTTTAATTTACGACATTAATTGAAACACGAAATTAATTTTGTCGGGATTGATTAGATTCATATTGTATAAAATCCACAATGCCTCCATCTAAGAAGAAAACATCAACCGATTCTCAAAAAAAGGCCTCTTCTTCGCAATTAAAAATTACAGATTTTGTAAATAATAGGAATGAGACTACAACGACATTGGATAGTACTAAGCAAGAAGTAACCCACAACGATCAAATAGGAGCTGCCTCAAGCTCTTCCAATACCAATTCCTCCTCATTACTGTCTCTTATAGAGGGAGGTTTTTCTTCGTTATTGACAAACATAACTCCCATCAGCAACAACAGACAAGAAGAGCCTATTTTCGAAACAAATATTTCTCACACTCTTGAAACTGCACATCAATCTTCAAAGCATGCTCCATTCCATATGGAAGATGAGTACGACGCAAGCGAACCCTCAGGTGCACACATTCATCAATACATTGACGAAGTTCTGGAGCAGCACAAGAATGACATGCCTCAGACCGAAGATCAACTCAAAAATTTAGATATTGGCAAATTTATTGAAGGGGTATTTCCTTCTCAGGCTTCCACTGCAGCAACACAGGCGCCAACACAAGTTCAAACTGCCATGCAAATTTGTGACATATTCAGAGAGCCCGAGACAAACCAAAGCACAGAATTGTTAAAAAAAGCCACAAGTTCTCTGCTACATCAGCAACATTTTGAAAGTGATGATGAAGATGAAGACAGTAGGAGCGTAGTATCACAGGTAGCAAGCATTTCAGGAAGCAGCGAGGTTGAAACAGGTTACAGTGAAGATAATTTTGATGAAATATATGGAGCAGATGACGGCGAAGAGGACTATGAATTTTTGGATGACATTCTCAAAGGAATACTAAAAAGAAAAAAACGAAAAGAAAAAGGGATTTTAAAACCTAAGAAAACTAGAAAGTCAAAGGATGACATGGTTCCCAAGGAGGTCAAAGAAATGATGGGAGAAGCGAACTTGCAATTCATATACAGAGATTTTACAAAGGCTGTCCAAATTCTGTTGGAAGTCATTAGAATTTGTCCAAATATTGCCGATCCGTATCACACTCTTGGGCTTATTTATGAAGAGCTTGGAATTATGGACAAGGCAATTGAATTTTACCTTATTGCTGGTTTACTACTTCCAACCAATCTAGATTTTTGGAGGCGGCTCACAGAATTATCAATCTCTCACAACAAACTGCAACTGGCTGCCTATTGTCTCAAAAGAATTATTTTATTGGATCCTAAAAACTATAATGCTAGAATCGAACAGTGTGGACTTTATATGAAGATGAATCAACCAACACGGGCCATCAGTGGATACAAATCGCTTCTCAAGCAATTTCCAGGCGATAAACCAGTAGTGATTGCACTTGCAAAAGTTTACTATGAACTCAAGTATATCTTCAACGCCATTGAGCTATTAGAAAAAACAATATCACAAAATGAACAGCATGCAGACCTAACTTTGGTAAACATGTTGGCAGAATTGTACATGAGTGAGGGTTGGTTTAACAAAGCCGTAACTCTTATTGAGAGAATTAGCCTTTTGCAAAATTGTCCAATTGAAATTTTACCACCTGACATTTCTTCAAAATATGCCATTTGTCAAACATATTTAGGAAAGCTTGAGAAAGTAGAATACATATTCAACGATATTCTAAAGTTCAACGTGTCAGACTTCGGAGATTTATTCTTTAACATTGCAGAAACGTACTATGTCGTCAACGAATACCAAAAGGCGCAATATGTATACAGTTTACTGATGACCAGTGAAAATTACAACAAACCATCCATATGGCTCAGAATAGCGGAGTGTCTTAAGACTCTGAAATACTTTGAGGAAGCAATCAAGTATGGAGAAATGGTACTTGATGAATTGCCTGACAATGTGGAAGCAAGAATACTATTAAGCGAGGTTTATAAAGACATTGGCGACGTAGAAAAGGCAATAGAAGTTCTAGAAGCGTCAGGAAATGCCTTAGCTAAAAAGGATTTGGCATCCCTGAAAAAACAATTGCATCACATTAGTGAGCCAAACCAAGAATATAATGACAGAACGAACGAAAGCGACAACGAAACTGCAAATGAGGACAGCGAATTGGACGAAGAACAGGAACAAGATCCTGATTACAATCCTGAACAACATGAGTCAAGCGATGAAGACATGAATTTATCAGATGATATAAAAGATGAAGACATCCCTCAAGTCCCAGAACAAAACAGAAAAGAAAAGGTGAAAGATATTCGAATTATGGTCAAAAAAGCATGGATTTTACACACTACAGGACAGCACGAGGAATTTATAAAGACGGCCCTTCCAGTAGTTTTAAGTATATTAGATCTCGACAAAGAGGAACCAGAACCAGAAAAGAAAACCAAATTCAAGAAAAAGAACATTGTGCTTAAATACGATATTGGCCTCAAGAGAAGAAGAAGGAAGAGGAATCTACAGGAGACCAAAGAAGATGGATGGACTTGGACCGAAGCCCTCAATGCCATTGGAGATCATAATTTATATACATTGATTGTGACGTTGAGCAAAACATTGTCCTACTGTCAACACTATGAAGATTGTTTAAGAATATTGGCAGTCCTACTAGCGAGCAAAACAAAGAAACGATTTAACTTCAAAACACCAGAAGAGAGGCATAGAAAAATCCAAAACCTGAGATATTTATACGTGGCAGTTTCATACAATAGCGGTTATTACAAACGAGCCTATAATGCCATCCGTCCAATCATTTCTGACAAACCATACAGTATTCCCCTGTTAAATTTGTTCAACAAAATTACCACAAGAGTCGGAAACATTCTCGCTAATCATTGGTTTATGGTTCGACTGTTGGACAAGCATCCTCAATCAGTACCGCTAATGCTTCTCGTTGGCCACAACTGTGCCATGAGTGGCAGCTACAAACTTGCAATAGCAGAATACTTTAGAGCTTATAGGTTTATGCCAAACGAACCAATCATCAGCTTGTGCCTTGGATTGAATTATTTAAATTTGGTGATGAACAGAAGAACAGCAAATAGACATTTACACGTCATGCAAGCTTTTACGTTCCTATACAGGTATTTTGATTTGACTGAGGGTTCACAAGAAGCTCACTTCAACATTGCTCGTGCCTATCATCAACTGCGACTGTACCATCTTGCAACACCCTACTATAAGAAGGTTCTCGAACTTTCTGATGCAGGCAATATTGATCCAGAATCAGATTTAAAACGAGAAGCTGCCTATAATCTTTGCTTAATTTATAGAGAGTCTGGTTCAACTCCTCTTGTGGAATATTTAGTTGACAAGTATTTGACAGTTTGAAAGTAAACTCAACCACTCACAGTTTTGGAGAGAAATCTGCGCTACCATTGCTAGCATGTCAAAACATACTGTTGTCTTCTATTTGGAATAATTAGCATCATGAATGTTGTCATTTATTGGCACAATTATTCGACGACGTCAGAAGAATAAATGTTGTCCTTTAGGTTCATGTTGAAAATGAATACACCTTTCGTTTCAAAATCAGATATGAATCTTCCCCAACACAAAAAACCTTTCATGATTCTAAAAAAAAATGGGTAAAAACGAAGGCCAACGAAAACCAAAATCTCAGAAGGGAGCAATCACATCAAGCCAAGCTGCTTCGATTGTTTCATCATCGGGTAGTAGCACGATGGGATTCGGAAGCTCTCTGATGGCAGCCTTCAATAAGAAAGCTGGTGTTGGATCATCATCAGCAGCCACCTCATCCGTCGATTCTTCATCTAGTCTTGATCCAACGGTTCAATCCTATTTAAAACATTTGAACAAGAGAGATCCAACAACCAGAAGCAAGGCTTTGCAATCACTCACACAATACATTTCGGAAAAAGCAGACGAAGAGCAAATCTCCATCTGCAAACAATTACTTGCAAATATGGAAGATGTGTTTAAACGTATTGCTGTTCTCGATCTTGACAGAAAAGTACGACTCCATTTGTTCGTGTTGTGGAAATTGATTGTTCAAAAAGTTGGTAAACAACTAGGACATTACATTAAGAAATTAATGCCATATTGGTTGATGGAAATGGTCGGAATTGATGACAAGGATGTTTCCAAGGCTGCTGTCAGCGCCTTTCATCAAGCTTTTGCAGCCGACAAAAGAGATGCAGCTATTTTATATTGTGACACTGAAATTATGAGTGTATTGTTTGAAAATTTCAATCAGACTGTGGAATCATTGAGTTTAAGTGAAACGGAACAACAAAGCATTACTAAAGAAGAAGCAGAAGAGAGGTATTCCCGATTTATTACAAGCTCAATTCTCATGCTTAACAAGATGATTGATCTTTCAATGCAACCAAAAAAGGATGACACTGGGCAACAACAGACAGTGACGCTCGATGAATCATATTCTAAAATTTTCCGTTCCAAGAACTTTTGGAAATTCTTAGGAATCAAATCTTATAACAATATCAGAGAGGCAATGAGTAGACTTTCTATTACCTTATTGAAGAATGACTTGTTGTCAAAAGATGACACAGAGGTGATGGAACATATTGTACCATTTATTGCTCCAATATTTATTGGATGTTTTAATCAACAACCATTGGAACGAACCACTCTCGACTCGTTGATTTTATTTTTACAAAAATTTGCACCTGAATGCTGGACCCATGTGAATATTTGGAAACAAACCTTTCCTCGATTTTTCTCCTTCTTGAGAGACCCACCAAATCCTTCAACAAACTATTCTGTTGTGTTACCTTTTGTCTCCATGCTCAACACTGATGTGTATGGAGCTGAAAAATCAGTCAAATTTGTGTCAGATCTATTTGAAAATATTTGGACCGGATTTGAAAAGGTTTCTTCGTCGACCAAACAAAGTACAAAAGCAGACAAAGACGCAATTATTGACACTCTTTGTGACTGTATTATTTACATCACATTGCAACTAGACAAGTACGCAAAGGAAGATAGCAAAGCTGAAGTATTGACTTTGGCAAGAAACACTCTAGTGAAGACATGCACATACTACCTGTCAAACTCATGCACTGTTAATTTTGGAAAGTACCTCACGACTGCTATTGGAAAATTACAATCAAAAACCGAACTTTCAGATTACATGTCCCAATTCTGGACCCAAACGACAGAGTTCTGTTTGGCCAATTTAGATAAGATTGACATGGTCTCTATTGAAATTTTCATTTCTAGATGTTCCAAAGCAGACAATACCGACCACATTTTGAACCTTGCGAACACCTTATTCCAAAAGTCAATGAAAACTGGTCAGATTGGGGTTGCCTCTGCTATTGCATTCGCTAACAACTCGGTGTTATCGAGTGCCTTGTTTGAAGAAAGCTTGGAAACACTCTGGCAAATCAATCAACAAAACGAGCACGTTCAACAATTGACAGGCTTGTATTTCACACAATTTCCAGATCAATTCAACAAGTTGGAAAAGCTCCTTGAGCAAGACATCAAGTCAATGTCTAGCTCTGCCTCACTTTTCCCATTCCTTCGATCCTTGTATTCTGAAGACAGCAACTTTAACCAAACAAGTTTGTCTTTAGAAAAATCCCTTCTTGCCAGAAAAGATTTAGATAGCATTGAGCATTTAACCGGTCACAAACTTTTCACATCCAAGCAAGAACTCCGAACTCTTTTAACATCTATCATTGATCAACACCAAGATACTGAAGAGAGAGCTGTTGAATTTATCATGGCTACTCCAGGAGAATTCAGCGTCGATATTAATGTCTTGCTATCCTTATTCAAAGCGTCTCATTATGATGTGCTTTTCCAACTTCTCTCTCCAAAGAAAGAGCATTTCGAGGAAGAGGAAATGGCCGAACTTGAAGAAGACGGGGAAGAAGCACACAAGGAAGAAGAATTCAAGAGCGTTGTCACGGATGAAATGAAGAATGAACTTTTCGAAAAGATTTCATCTTACCTCAAAGAGGCTCTCACCACACATCCAACCTTAACGAACGACATGTTGTTGGAGCAATTCTTGAAACTCATGGAAATTTCTGGCACTAAAAACTTTGGTGATTCTGTTCTTTTGAACACTACCAACGATCAAGTGTGGTCTTTCATTAGAGGTAAATGCGCCTCCAATCTCAAGCCAATTATTATTGGAAACGAAGTTATTTGGAACAATACCAAAACTACCAATTTGAATGAGCTTGAAAAGTCCGTCTTCATGTACAGCAGATTAATATGTGTGGCATTGGATTTTGTTGACACCGTTTACAAGAATGATGTCAACACGCGAGAAAACAGATGGGAATGGCTACTCCAAGAAGTTCTCCATTCCTACTACTTTGAATTCCTTTTCAATGATTACACTAAAAACTTGATTAATGAATTCCTTTCCAACGTACAAAAGAAGGATGGATTGAATATTGAATTTTGTAATTACTTGGCACAGAGACACGAACTAGAACTTTTGAAAATTTATGTCTCTATGAATTCTGCAAGTGTCTCTCAATTGGATTGCAATCGGTTGCTCTTTGGCTCATTAGAAAATGTCAATCAAGTCATTGAAGACAAAAACAAGTCGAGTACTTTTTATGAAATTGCTGATTCTCTCTTTGACAATGATACCAATCTCGCCAATCTCAATATTGACTCTGAGAAAGTTACTGAATGGCTTCTTGGCTGTATTAGTATCAGTAGCACTTTGGATCAATTGCAAAATCAAAGCGAATACGACCACCTTAATTTGATTAAGGTTCAAGCAGCATTGTCGATCATGTACTGTCGATTGAAAATGAGTTCAAGTTCTGAACAAACTGATGAAGAAATTACTGTGGATTCCATTATTGACTTTGCAAAAGAATTTTATGAAATGATCAAACAGAAAAATCCAACTCAAATGAGCATTATTGTTTCGAATCTATTGATCAATGCATACACCACAACGAGCAATATTATAAGCGATCATTCCTTTGTTGAGGAATTTATTCTAAGTAATCTGCAACAAATCTCATTGGAAGATCATTTTGAGCTGTTAGACAAAATTGTTCATTTGGCTGCCTCCGTTGCTCAGAAAAATAAGAATATCAAGATTGTAAGACAATTAATTGATACATTCTTGTTGTTGAACAGACAATCGAAAATTCTATCCATGCAATACCCAATTGTCATGGAGAGACTCATTACTAGAACTTCAAAATATTTGAAACCTCTTCAACTTGCTCTCAAATACTCAGAAATCAAATTAGATCCAACACTCATTCCTGAAATTGTGGATATTATTGAATGTAGTCCAATCACAAATGCAAAAATTGTTTCCGTTGATTTGTTGCTACTCACAGATTATCATAACGATATTGATCGAATTATTGACTTTATGGAACGTATGAAGAGTCATATTTCTGAACATTTCAATTCCATTTTGAAAGAAAGCGCAGTTCGTAACAAGCATTTGACTCAATTTGCACACCTCTACTCTGAATACAGTAATGATAATAATAATGAACTGCCCTATCTCCTTGCATGGTACTATATTTTATCATTGACAGAAAATTCAATTCTTTCACAACAAAGTGACTCGGATTTATTCACCAAACTCAAAGAGAATCAAATGTATGCTCCAGTATTGAGTTTATTGACATGTTTCTTATATAGTGGTGAAGATACCATGCTTTCATTGGAATTTAGAGAGTTTTGTGATGATTTAATGTACAAATTTTCAAAGGTACTACCTCTCTTTGTTCGAACATGGTTCAATGATTGTAATGATACCATTGCTATTGATTGGATTCAAAAGAGATTTTTGGAAGTTTATAGTCCTGCAATTGTGAAAGAAGAAATTTCAAAAATTAAGAAATCAGATGCTCTCACCAAATCGTTGGGTGCAAAAATCTCAATGGGCAATCAAATTATTGCAAAATATGAGCAAGATGAAGTAGTGTTAAAACTCACGATCAAGATTCCAGATTTGTATCCTCTCAAAGCTCTTCAAATTGAATCGGATGAACACTCAGCTGTGAATGAGAGCAAGTATAGAAAGTGGATCTTGAAAATGACAACCATGCTCTTCAGTCAAGTCACGAGCAATGGTGTCTCTGATGTACTCATGTTGTGGAAAGATAACTTGGAAAAGTACTTTTCTGGAGTTGAACCATGTCCAATTTGTTACTCGGTGGTGTCAGGACGAGATCATCAATTGCCAAAAATCGAATGCAAGGTGTGTCACAACAAATTCCATGGTGCTTGTTTGTATCGTTGGTTCTCCACGAGTGGAAACCAGTCGTGCCCAATGTGTCGTTCAGTTGGCCAATTTAAATAAAGCTAAAATTTGACGTCTTTCTTGTTTCCTCCAACAACCAAGACCCAAACGTAACAGCAGTGACCTTAACTGCATTCCCTTTTCCGATCAGAGATGAATTGCTGGAAATAATCCTTCGCCTGTTGTGTCAAAGCAGTTAGTGAAGAAATGTGTAAGTTTCATACAAGACTATGCCGACTCGAAAGCAAGTTCAATGTACACAATATTTATTCGTCATCTTCTTCGCTGCCTTCTTCATCTTCGTCCTCATCCTTCTTCTTAGCTGCCTTCTTAGGTGTTGCTGGTTTTAACTTCTTAGATTGTTCTTCATAAGGCTTTTTCTCTTCCTTGGACATGGACTTCCACATTTCAGACAACTTTTTCTTGACCTCTGAGGCCTTTAAGCTGGAATCACTCTTTTTGACTTCATCAGTCTTTTCGGTACAGAAAAGAGCATAGGCTGTTGGTGTCTTCTTTGGAGTTTCTTCACCTCCTTCCTCGTCGTCCTTTTTGGCTTTCTTGGAAGACTCTCCTTTGGTTGCTCTCTTTCTCTTTGTAGCACTACTATCATATTCCTCTCCGTTTGCTTCAGCCTTAGCCTTCTTGTGCATGGTGTTGTACTTTTCCTTGGTTTGTTCATCGGCTTCCTTCCATTCAGAAGACAAAATCTTTTTAATTTCACTTTGCTTCTTTCCTTCGTTTTCCTTCTTTACTCTTTCCATGTTATCTTTGTGATGATGTTTGAGAATGATGTACGAAGTAAAATATATTTTCAAAGACGCGGTCATTCATTGAAGGTGTAAAAACAATGATGGTGATGAATGGGTTGGGTATCCACAACAGCAAGAAGGAACATGAATCATTTGTTGGACCCGCAGTGTTGTTCAGGGGTGGTCGGGTGATACAAATCATTTGATGAATTACAACAAATTTGTCCAAAGAGAGATCCAAGATTGAAAAAGTGAATGATAAAAATTAATGATCGAATTCCAAAAATCAAATAATCGTACGGATGATAACCTACCTTGGCAATAGAGAGCATATGCTGTAGGCACCTTCTGCTTTGGCTTTTCATCATCTGAGCCTTCTGCTTGCTTCTTTGGTGGCATATTGAATCGGTGTGCTGAGAAAAAATTTTTTAAAAATGATTTTTGTTCCCTGGCTTGCGCTTGGCTTGTGTATGGCGCCAAAACTCGTGCAAAAGGCTTTTCGTAACGGCTGTCAATCACACTCTCCTTTTTCAATTCACACACATTAATTAGGTTGACAAACATCGTTGCTTCTTAGAATTTATTGTTGCTTTTGCTTTGGAGGAAGCTTGTAGATTCTGATTTGAGCGAGAATGTTCTTGGCAACATTGGTGTGTTTGTAGACATCTCCGTGGAAGGCAGAGGTCACATCACGACCAAGGTAGCTCTTCAAGATGGCTTCACCACCTGGGTGTTCATGCATAAAGTTTGTCACATCATGAACTACATTGTCAATGATGACCAATGACTTTTCCTTCTTATCCTTTTCGAAATCTTCCCAAGTTTTGGTTGGTAATTCTTCAATTGGAGTACCCCAATCGTAAAGCTTCTTTTCTTCATCGAGATTTTTCTGCATCATGATAATCTTACCCTTCTCATAGTGAATTGGATCGCAACGTTTAAGGTCAAAGGTCCATCCAATCAAAGATAATGTATAAATGATCCACTTTCCAGGATCATAATGATACCAACGAACACCATTTCTGTAATCATAGGCAAAAGTGTGATGGAAATTGTGATAACCTTCACCGAATGTGAATAAACTGACAAGGTAAGAGTCTTTAGCGGTGTGATCATCGTTGAATGTACTGACTCCCCATGAGTGAGCTAAACTGTTAATAAAGAAGGTACAGTGTTGAAGGAATGTCTTGGACAAAACTCCAGCAATGAAAAAGCCACCATACCAATCGCCCCATCCAAAACCTGCAATGCACATTGGAATGATATAACCTAAAAGTAAAGCCAAAGCTGGATAATTATCGTGATGGAATTTGATGACAGGATCAGCCAATAAATCCTTAGCATTGGTAGTGTCAACTTCTCTCTTCCACAACAACCAACCCATATGAGCAAAGAAGAATGAGTTCTTAATATTGTAAGGGTCTCTATCAGTGTCGACATATTGATGGTGTCTTCTGTGATCGGCACTCCAGCTCACAACGCTACCTTGGAACGCAGAAGTACCCAAAAGCATGAAAAAGACTCTGGTTGGCCAGTTTGCAGAGCAACTTCTGTGAGCGAAAATTCTGTGATATCCAGCAGTGATACCAATTCCTGCGACATAATATCCAATGAAAGAAAGAAGATAGGTCTTCCAATTCCATGCAGCAGTCAAGACGCCATAAACTGATCCAACCAATGATCCAATCAAATAGATGGTAATGAACCAGTCAATATTTCTCAAATCCACTTCATTCTCAAAAGTGGTAGAGAGAGCAGAGAAGAAGCTAGTACCTCCAATCTTTTCCAAATTCTTACCAAACTTTTCACGGAGAGCACTCTTGGCCTTATTCCAGTTGTAGTTTGGAACCAAATTTGTCAATTTTTCCTTCAAGCTTTGAGTAATAGCACCACCGTTCTTCTTCTTATTCCACTTGAGCTTGATTCTGTAGGAATGGTTTGCATAATTTGTCAAGAACTCAATAATGGATGGAAAGTGAGTAATTCTATTCTTCTTGGCGTCAGCATCATTTACTTTCATGAAGGTTGAGTTGATCAAGTGATAGGCAATGAGAGGAGCGACATAGAATTTAATCAAGCCCCACAATCCAACAAAGTAAAGCATAAGACTGAAGAATGCAGCAGCAAAAGCATAGAGAACGACAGCATTAATGACAATGCTTCTCTTACTTTCAAAATAAATATTGGCTCTGAACCATTCAATAATTGAAGACAAGAACCATAAAGGACTCTTCAACATGAAAACCAAAGTCTTCATGATAAAGCCTTCATCTTCTTCAGCGGTAGAGTTTGGTCCATTAGTCATTGTTTCTTGTTGTTCTTGGCTCGTCTTGTTGTACAAGGTCTTGAAAGTCTCAAAAGGATACAACAATGGCAACATGCAAATCACACCAACCAAATCGTTGACCCATACAGGCATGGTACGGTGATTGAAGAATCTATTCTCACTGCATGCATAGGCAACACCCATCAAGCCTGTAGCAGATAAACCAATGAAAATCCAACTCACAGGCAACAAATACCAAGGAAATTGAGCAGCAGCGAAAATACCCAAAGTGAGTAAGCCGATGGTCATGATGACTTGACTCCAAGCCTTTCTGCTGCTCAATTGAAACACATCAGAATCTTGCAAGAGATGTTTGATTTCATCCCATGAGAAGGAGCTCTCTTCGGTCTGTAATGCGTTTTGTTGTTGTTGTGGTTGATTCGGAGTTGACAAAGACTCGGCAACCGAAACACCACCTGCGGTCATTATGTGAAAAGAATTTGTTTGGCTGATGGTGGAGTTTTTTTTTTTGAATATTCTCCAACAAAATGCGTTGTCTTGAAAATAAAATTTGGTCCGGTTGAATGTTTTCACCTGGAAAGGCAGATTTTCGATTTGTGCCACCTTACCCATGTTGAAGCATCAATTTTCCTAAGTCCCAAATGGTCCGTCTTGTTTCATGAGATAGGTCGTTATGGAATTTATTGTATTCACATGTTTTCATCATCAAAGACCTATTTCCCATGCATGATTCAATCTTGTCATATTGGTGTTGAAGAGTATTTGAGCCAATAATTCGCAGACAATTCTGCCAACAGGGATCGTTCACAGCAAAAAAATGTTCGAAATGCTCAAAAAACACAAACCCCTCACAGCCTTGAGTGCTTTGGCTGTGGTAGGCTTTGTTTATTCCGTTAAAATTTTGATAGATGATTCCCAAACGAAATGGAGAAGGCATGAAGGAATATTCAAAGACAGAGATAGATTGAACTTGAGAAGAATTGCGAACAACATGCCTCCTCTTTCCGATGACGATTTCAAAGACCCTAAAATAAAAGAAGAGTGGCTAGAATATAAAAAGAGAAATAATATTAAATATTAAATTGATATTCATGCATGATTGAACGAATACAACCATACAATTTTTTGGGAATTTGGGATTGAATTTAATTTATAATTGCCCAACGTCGACAATAACAACCATGGATTGTAAATGCGCTGAATAATTTTACTTTAAGAAATTGCAAGACACTTTTCATACAAGCAGCAATAACAACAGTATTGAAATTTTTGAACTTGTTATTTGGTGAGGGTATAAATGTACATGCCTACTTCGGAATCTACAGAGACATCTACAGATTTGCATTGACTAGTATCAAAAGCTAATAACAATTCTTGTTCTCGCTCTTCCTCTGTTTCAGGTTCTAATGAATAATCATATTGGCTAAATACAATCCATTTACATGTTGGTTTCAACAATCGGAGTACTTGCTTTTGAACAACTTTCACATTTTGTACTCCCTTATCAAGTTCTCCTTCTAGATAGGCAGCTTCATCTTCTTCCATGTACAACGAGTCAAGAACTGCCTTATCAATGACCAAATCAAAAGAACTCTCTTTCAATGATTCCATGTTTTTAATATCCATTGTCACGAATTGGATCGAGTTGTCTTCTCCAAGTACCTCGCTCGAATATTGTCTCATCATGTTACCGACTTGCTCTGCAATGTCTGTGCACACAATGTTCGTAAAACCCATTTTGTAAATTTCGAAGGGAAGTCTTGAAATTCCATTTCCCAAGATTAAAATTTGTGAATTCTTCTTAAGTGACTTCAAAAGAGGTTGTAAATGAGGTTTCACCACACTAAATGGCCCATACCAATCTCTATTGAGGTATTTGTCATTTTCAATGAAATCAGAAATTTTCAATTGTGGATTTGATTTCTTCTTTTCTGTGTATTCTGAATAAAGTTTTGAATAAAGTCTTTGGATTACAATTTACAATGTAATTAATGTATTCATAATATACACATCAAATACATATTCTTTCTACTCGGAAATTTACCTACCTTTCCCAAAATTGTGGGGAATGCAACTCAATTTGTTCACCTCCATCGTTTGACATCTTTCTTAAATTTTCCATGTAAGATATTACGCTTTCTTTAGCGTCCTCTAATAATAATTCTTTCTCTTCCAACGTTATTGATTTGGAATTATATCTCGCAATATAATCTTTAAATATTTCTCTCATCATGTTATTTGTTTCCTTGCGTTGGGAAGGAGGATAACATGCCTGATGTAATTTATAAATCATTCTGTAGAGTGGAAACCAAACAGGTATTGTTTTTTTACTCTCTCCGAACAGCTTGACAGAATAATATCTTCGGAGATGTTGTTGTGCAGAGTTGAAGGCCATTAAATTCTTTACGTGCATTTTTTTTAATGCTCAGAGCCTTGTTTTGCATAAAAAACAGAATTACAGGAATTACATGATTTAAGGTTTACAATTTATAACGTGTACATGAAATTAATGAGCACCAATTTTCTTTTGGAATTCCTTAATTTCATTATCATAGTCCACCCATTCAGGAATAATTCTCTTTGCACTGGCCAATTTGTGTTCCTTGGTCATTGGATTGTTACATAAATCAATGGTTTTAGCTTTTGTCTTACTTTCTTCGGAACACCAAGTTTCACACCATAACCATTCTTGAGGAAGTGAACGAATGGGCACATTATGTTGAGCATAGTTTGGAAGATCTTGATCCAAATTCGATAAGCTATTAGGATCTCGAGCGAGATTGTCATAGACCATTCTGAATTGATCACCATGATAGTTTCTTCTGAATAAATCAATATCCACCACATAAAGTGCAGAGATGTGATATGGTTTGCCTCCAAGATGATTCGACCAATATCCACTCTTCCAGAATCTGTAACCTTCCATCTCTTTTCTCGAGTCACAGAATGGTGTGTATGCCAATGCTTTTCCTTGCATATCGAGATCAAAGAACAACTCGGACATGTCTGTTCTACAGACTTGATCAGCATCAACGAAAATAATTTTGTGAACTTCTTGCAGAGGGAACAGTACATCGAGGAAGAGCACCTTGTAGGCCCAAATCAAACGTTGCTTTGTTTGTTGCTTGTGTAACCAATGAGGCCATTGATAACTAATCAAACCATATTCGAAATTGTATGCCTTTGCATATTCTGGTAAAAATTGTTTAAACGATGGTGACAAGAATTGTTTCAGGAACCAAAATTTGACTTTGACTCCACTTCTTTTCAAATGTTTTCTCACAGAGAGAATCATAATTTTGAGTAATCTTTCATACATGATTCCTGATGCCAATGAAAAGATGTGAATGGTCTTTTTGCCGTCCGAAGAAGAAGCAGATTTTGTGAGCCATGAGGACCAACTGGATTGCTCTTCATCCATATGTGGATCTTGAGCCAATAAATCCTCATTTTCCATTCCTTCGTTTCGTTTCACAACTACCCTAGCAAATGGAGCATCAAACGAGTGAACAGAAATGTGGAAATTTTCAGTATCAGCTGGTCCATATCCATCCGATGTTTGAAGTTCTTCTTGATAATAAAAGTCCACTTGTTTCGTATATTGGATGGAATAAATTTTAGAGTGTCTGCCGTGTGGTAACTTGACACGATAGATGTTTGGTGTAGAAGCTCGTAATTGGAAGTATCCAAAGTTTGCCATGACCAATGTTGTGTCATCCACTCGGTCAGAACTTGTTCCATGTTTGTGAACAAGTTGCAACTGTAGTCCTCGAACAGGTCTGCCATTGTCATCGATACAGGTTCCAGATGCAACGAAATATTCAAGTTGGAAGCGAGCATAACACTTGCTTAGAACACATTCATCCAGCTTCAAATTGTCCAAGTCTTCTTTTGCATAGGTGCTGTCTACGAGCCACGATTCTGGTACGTCCATCCAAAGTGTAAAAATTCGGCCCTTCACGTCACCATGCTTGGCCGTAAATTCAGCCATGCTTGAATTGGACAAGACAAAGGTATAATAGCTTTGAAGAGGAAGATTCGACGTTTCCAGATCTGGATTCAAATGAATGATAATTTCAATGTGATCACCAAACTTTTCCTTAAGGAACTTGATCATTGGAGTGAACTTTTGAGCCTGTTTGGAAAGTGGATTCAAAATTGCAATAAGTTTGAGATCTCCACTATTGTTTGTCTTTAAGGTAGTTGCATCATTTGCTTGAATATAATTCATATCCTGTCTATGGTATCGATTAAACACTTTGAATGCAGAAGAAACACCGAAAAAGATATCACTAATAAAATCACTGGTCACCAGAGCAGGATCCATGTTGGCATAATCGTTTTCTTCCAGAATCTTCTTCATGGATGGATTGGTGCTTTCATAGGCGCCTAAAATCTCAAAGTCTTTGGTGCTAAACTCTCCATCGAGTGTAATGGTTCTTCCATTCATGGAAATGATACCAGTTTCATCGCTAGAGAAATATTTGGCACAGAATTGCTTGTGAGTTAATTTTGTGTTTTGTGTCTCATAGGCAGGTGAGTATATGCTGTGGAACTTGTGGTGAGTATTCAACAATTTCTTGTCTGCATTCAGGAAGCCAATTCTTGTTTCCTTGTCATGTTTCAAAAATTCAATTGCAGCATTGATAAGTGATGATGAATCTCGTGATGCTGAGAGACAAATGAGATGGGTTTGCTTAACAATTCCTTCACCCTCAGGATTTTGGAGCATGTCAATTTCGTTCAATTCATCGAGCGCCACTAAGCCATATCTCTGTTTTTGGAAAATGTCAGTGTTGAATTTGTCGAATCCTTTGTAGTGGTCTATAATTTTTTCGAGTAAATTCTTGTCTGTGTCCACAATAATATTCTCTCGGATGAGGTTTTTAACACTCTCGTATTGATCTCTGACGCCCTTAAGAACAAGTTGATCTCCTGTCATATCTGGTTCATCGGATTGAACGACAGCTCCGTTCACCAACAATATTGGAGCTTCTTTCACATTAAAGCCCATCTCTGTGAAGAGCTTGTATCTATTGAGTAAATCGGATTGTTTTGAAAGCTTTACAGAGCCAAAGTATCTCTTTTGAAGGTCGTCAACAAATTGTATGTTAAAAGAATCTCTGTCCAAAAATTCTCTCAAAATTGGGAATATGGCTCTGTTTTCTTTTGTCATTCTCTCGAATAATGAGATGGCATGTAAAGAAAGATCGTCAATAATGCCAGATGGAGGTGTCGTTGAGGAGCCCAATAAATCAACATCCACAAAAGAGGAAGTTACTTTTGGAATAAATAGGGCACCAATTCGAATGGGATAACCTCTGTTCATAATGTTACCTAAAATATAAAGCAGTTGGCTGACACTCTTTTGGGTACTGGCAGGATCAATAATGAAAACGGCATTGAACAAATTTCTCTTAACAAATCGCATTTGGCCATACATGGTGTTATAGAGCATGGTGTTGAGCTCTCTTGGAAAGTTATGATAACCCTCTCCTTCAATGTTGTTGAACCAATGGATTTCTTTTTCCAGGTTTTTGGAAAGTTTGAATCGAAGATCTCTATTGGGAGAACCAGAATTATAAAACAGAGCATTAATGGAGTTCTTGCTTTGGAAGAGGTTCGAAGAGAGCAACTTGACAAATTTTGTTTCTTTAGCAATTGCTTCGAACAGAGAGAAGACAGAAAGCTTTGATAAATCCAATTCTAATCCATTCAAGAACATAGCATTTCGTCTGATTACCTCCTGAGGATTGTTAGGATTTCGAGTCTTGAAAACATGTTCATATCTAGAGAGTTGAGATTGCACCTTTTCTTTAAATTCGTCGTCAAATGCAGTGTTCTTTAGCTCTTTCAAATAACTTGGGAAATTTTGTGCAATATTTTGTAGCAGATCCAACTTGGAATCAAATGAAGATTCTGCCATAATTTTTGTTAAAGCTTGAATACCAAAATATTTCATTTCCCATACTTTAAGTTTTTCCGATTTTGAGTCTTTTTGTTGGAGATGTAGCTTGAGAGTGTCCAAATCATGAGAAAGGTGAGAATAATTTTTCTTCAGCTTGTTAAAATTAACACCTCTAAAGAAGGTGTCGTTTCCACTAACAACATCGTCATCAGCAGTTTGTTTGTACTCCATATTTTTGATTTGTAACTCGACACCATAACCCCTAATAGATAATAATTGGTTATGCGAATGGTCTTCTTCCTTCATGTATGTTTCCTTCACTGTTTCCTCTTGATCAATTACGCCATCTTGGGTTAATCGAACCAGCCTCAATACAAAAGGAATGCTATCAGAAGAAATATATTTTTGTACAGCCATGCAGCCATCTTTTGTCGAAATGTCAGCAAAAAGGAAATTAATTTTCTTTTGACCCATTGTGTTAAATGTATGATCTAGATATTCAATGCTCTCTTCCGACTTTTCTACTGGAATATTCAAGTTGGTAGTGGAGATGTTAATGCTCTTTGTGTATTGAACTTTAACTCTGGGCGAATAGTGTCTCGTATCTAGAGCAAAATCGAGAAGTGACGCCTCTCCATTTGAAAAATTCAACTTCTTTGCCAAATCCAGCACAAAACTTTTGTCTTGACGATCCACATTCTCACACGGAATGGAATGTAAAAACGAAATTCTCTTTTCAGGTAATTTATCAGCAACAAACTCACTATCATCCAATACCATGTTGCTCACAAATAAATTTGAAACAAAGATAAACTTACAAAGCTTCCAACAATAATGGAGTCTCCTTCCATGTAGCTTTCACTTCAATATCCAATCGACTATGCAATAATGATCCCGAAGTTGCAATTTCATGACTTGCAAAAACTATTTCATTGCAACAGGCAATCATCATTAAAACTGATGCTATTGTAGCCACCAGAAGACCGATCCGAATGTTTGTTGTTGGTGTGAATAAATAAGTGTGGTCTTGATGAGCCATTTTTTTCAAGCTTAAAGTAGCCAGGCCTGGTTCCGAACACGTATTTGAAAAAAATATGAAATAGAGAATAACATAAGAAAATGGTCCATAGAAACACGGGTTGTGGTCGAAGGTTTCAATTGTTATACTTTATCATAGACTATTTAAAATTGTAAATGGTGAGCAAAATCCGCCAAAATTTACAACACAAAAAAAACAATATCGTTTCCCATCACACTCAAGTACTTTGAAAAAATAATTGATATTTGTACTACCAATGAAGCTCAAGAAATTCATGTTGAGGTATTATCCTCCCGGAATAATATTAGAGTATGAAAGATCAAATGGAAAGGAAGGAACTAAAACCATTGATTTATTGGGATTGAATGAGAGGTAAGCATTTTTCGGAAGTGGTTGTAGCATTCCGAGGCTAAATTGTATGATGATGATGACGTTCATTCATAATTTGAATTGGATACCTATTGTGTGTTTCTTGTATTTCAATGTTGTTGCATGAATTTATTCAGATCCGACATTAACTCTGTTGCTGAAGATATTGTAGCAAGAGAGCCCTTAATTCCAAGTAGCAAAACCGAACAAGTGAGGCAATTAGTGGACAGTAAGTATCTATCCAGTAGATCGGATCCGTTGTAAAAGACTGACATGTTTTTGAAACACTTTACTTGTTTACAAATAGAATTGGTCCAAAAGATCTCATCGTACAAGTGCCGAAAATTCAAAGAAGAGAAGTCTCTGCAAGCACACATGCTTCCATTAACAAATTGTGCATTCAACAAGTCCGGTGATAAGTTTATTACGGGAAGTTATGATAGAACATGCAAGATTTGGGACACACAAACTGGAGATGAATTGAAAACTCTTGAAGGACACAAAAACGTTGTTTACGCTATTGCCTTTAACAATCCATTCGGAGACAAGATTGTTACTGGGTCTTTTGATAAAACATGCAAGTTGTGGGATACAGAAAGTGGCGAATGTTTGTATACACTGAAAGGTCACGAGTCTGAAATTGTTTGTGTTTCCTTCAATCCTGACAGTAGCTTAATTGCGACTGCATCGATTGATACCACAGCCAAAGTTTGGGACGTGGAGACTGGAAGAGAAATCTATTCTTTGTTGGGGCACAATAAGGAAATTATTAGCATGAGCTTTAACAATGCTGGAAATTTCATTGTGACTGGATCTTTTGACAACACGGTTCGAGTTTGGGATGTGAGAAGTTCAGAATGTGTATTTAATTTCCATGGACACGAATGTGAGGTTTCTGCAACACAATTCAACTTTACTGGAGACACAGTGGCATCGAGCTCCATTGATAAGACTAGCAAATTGTGGAGTCTCCACACTGGTACTTGTGTTCGAACACTCACGGGACACAACGATGAGGTTATTGACATTGCG
Organism: Naegleria lovaniensis; assembly: GCF_003324165.1. Classification (NCBI taxonomy): domain Eukaryota; phylum Heterolobosea; class Eutetramitea; order Acrasida; family Naegleriidae; genus Naegleria; species Naegleria lovaniensis. The sequence goes on along the minus strand of NW_025407859.1, from coordinate 251,524 downwards.
TTCAATCCAACTGGAAATAAGGTTGCCACAGCCTCTCAAGACTGCTCAGCCAGAATTTACGACACCTTCACGGGAGAATGTTTGGCAACCATGTACGGACACCATGCCGAAATTTCAAAGGTATCGTTCAATCCTCAAGGAAATATGATTATCACTGCATCCAACGACAAGACATGCAGGCTGTGGGACGCAAAGACAGGAAATTGTTTACAAGTTTTGAGAGGTCACAAGGATGAAGTTTTCAGTTGCGCATTTAATTATGAAGGAGACACAATTATTACAGGATCAAAAGATAACACTTGCAAAATTTACAGAGCCACCGACGAAGAATTAAAATAAGATGAATAATTAATGTTACTGTTCATTCTTGTCTTCTGAATCTTTTTCTTGCTCACTCATTAATATCGAAATGAGTTGAGATTTTTCTTCATAAAATTGCTCATCTTCTTTTTCCCTTTCAGGTTGGAATTCTTTTAAATAGTTAATCAGTTTTTCTCTATTCAGACGTATAATATCCTTCACTTGTGCAGATTTGTGTGGATTTGCAATGAAAACCTTAAACACATGGAAAGCTTCGAATTGAATATTCTTTCTCTTGTCGAGTAGTAAGTTCATCATTAATTTCAGGTTGTTTTTGTCATTGATGTATCTGCTCATGACATTAAAATTCGATCTGTCAAGTATTATTTCACCAAGAGTCTGCAAGTGGCGAAATATTTGTTGTGTGACATATATTATAGAATTCAACCAACTGAAATCTTTGAATTTTACAATTACTTACTTTGAGTGACTGCCTTTTCGTGACATAGTTCTTTGAATTCAACAGATTGTTATATTCTCCAAAGAATTTTTCAAAATTGTTTTCCAGGAACTCTGCAACTATTGCTTTATGCCTTGAAGTCAACAATTCCTTGAACGTTACAAATGCATCACTCTGCATCTCAAAGTTACTGTTGTCCACGTAAATGAATAGCTTGTACACCTCGTCACAACTGAGCATCTTTCTTGTTAAAATCTCATGCTTAAAACATTCACGTAGCATACTTCCGCATAAAAGAGAGACTTCACTCTTCTCATAGCTGTTGTATAAAATAGTGAAAGATGTTGTAATTTCGGAGGACGTGGTTGATTCAATATGTGTTAATTTTCAAATTTCACACACCATAGTCAAAATGAGATAGAACATACCCGTGAAGTAATATTGTCAAGATTTGAGCATGTTCACAAATATAATCAACAGTGGTATACCGTCCATTCATTTGAAGCTTAACTAAAAAGTTAAATATGATCATTCCATCTTTTCTGGACTATAGGATTTGTATCCATTAATTAATAGTTACATTGACGATTGAACCATATAGGAATGTTCATTCACAAAAACAAGGTGAGTTTTGTTTTTTACAATGTCATGCATTACTTACTTCAAAATCCAAATGTTCCAAGTATTGTACAAGTAACAACAGAAAATCAGTGTCATAGGCCTCTTTTGCAATATCATTAATATCCGATTTTTTCGGTTCTTCCTTCTCTACTGCTGCTGTATTACCAAGAAGTAATTGTTTAATTCCGGAAAGGACTTTTCCGCAATCTTCGGCTGCCTATAAAATTCAAGATTGTGTTCCGCAATAACATGATTCATCAATAATTTCATGAACATGTTTTACATGATCATCATCATCATCATGTAAATATTCGAGTTACAACACACATCAAAAATAGAAATGATTATTGTACATTGTATCATCATCATCATTATATTTACTTTTTGCTGTTTTGAATCTTTTGTAGTTGTTAATTCTGGATCTCGTGCGATCACCTTCAAACACTCGACTGCATCTCTAACCAATTCTTTGGGAGCCTTCTTTCCCGTGAGAAGGCCAAGCCCTTTCATAATAATTGACATTTTTTCGGAGAGTGTGTTTGTTTGGAATGAATTGTTGGCCAATCACAATAATAAAAACAATTAATGTTATGGACTTGTTTTTTGCAAGTTTATTACAGCAAGACTTGTGATGGAGTTGTCACTTTGTTGATGATGGGTACCCGACGCATGCATGGGCAATATAAGGAACCTCAAATGCTTGTCAAATGAACACAGGCGTACAAGGGATGAATAGAAAAAATTGCCATGCATGCGAATGATGACTTGTCGCCAAAAAAGAGCATTTGTTGACTTTTGAAATTTTGTAATGGCACTGTCCAATCACAGGCAAGTTGCTTGATGCCAATTCGTTGACAGATTGTGTCTAATCTCATCCTAATAATAATAATTGTTCATCAACAGCTGTTGTACTACCTATGTTGTGTTGTTGCAGCTTGCTTTTGTTGCTGCATCAATTGAGCATGCCCACTATGAATATCACCAAACATTTTGGAACATCGAATAGAAGCATCCTCAATGGCTTTCCGTTTTGCATCAAGAATTGCTTTTCCTCGAGAATCACCCGAAGCGGTTCCATAACCGAGTTGTTCATGAGAATTGTAGGAATCATAGACGAGTTTTGCAATGACACTCACACCTGCCGTGAAAACAATCATGGAGGCTTGCTCGGATTTAATTTCTTCTTCATCAACAAAATCAACATTGATGTCTTTAATGACCAATTCTAAATGGTATCGTTCAAAGTGCCGATACATGTCGGATTCAGTTTTCAGGTGTTGTTGATGCTTTCGGGAGGAAATATCATCATGATGATTATTTGTTTGCATCGTGGTGGTTGGAATTGAATAATTTGCCGATGGAGAAGAAGAATGGATCATGGTATTTCGTAATTGATGATCAACAACAACGATGATTGTTTTCAAACAGTTTTTTCAAATGAAACTCACCTTCTCGAAAGGTGTTTGAAGATGTGAGTCATCGTTCGTCGGAGCATTCCTTTCCATTTTTTTATGGAATTTTTTAACTTCGAGTTTCCTTACTTGCTTTTTTTATTTTCACAAACATATTTAATTTCCTCAACACGCTCCAAGTACGATCTGTAAAACGTGTCTGCGATATGAAGGAAGGGTTGCTCCACGTTGCCGTCATCCGTGTTGGTGGAGGTAAGGAAAAAATCAAGATTGCATTCTTTGGCAAATTCCTCGCCTTGTGATTGTGTGACCTTTTCCAAGTTGTGCATGTCAACCTTATTTCCAACGAGCACTCCAATGAGAGACTTGTCATGTTTTTTCATGCTCGTGTTGCTTGTTCGCACGCTCTTACAAAGTCGATACCATTTACTTAAGTTTCCAAAGGTTTCTGGATTGGTAATGTCATACACAATGATAAAAGCATTGATTCCATCAATCTTGATGTTGGCATGTTCCATTCATGCATACGAATAGTGTTATTTTCAGAAAATCATGTAAAAGTTATCTTGCTTGAATTTTAGTCCCCAAACAAAAATCGGAACCTACATATTCATTATAACACTGCTCGTATATTGAAGATCCACTAATATCGAACAAGTACAATTCCACCTGATGATCCTTAGAGATTGCTACTTGGTCATTGGTTACCACTGGAACATCAATAGTTTTTGTATACAAATCCGATCCGATGGTCATTAAATATTGGTTTGGGAATGTTCTCTCTTTGAACATTTTGATGAGAGACGTCTTTCCGACTGTACAGTCTCCCACAATTCCGACCTTGCATCTCAGTTTGACCATAGTTCTGCTCGAATGGTTGGCTTTTTTATTTTGTGAGTATTGTATTTTTGGGCGGGCTCGTTGGGCACAACGAGATTGGAATTTTCATTTGCTGGGGCGATTTTGTCACAAAGCTCCCGTTTAAAAGTTACATTCTGTCACAGAATATCGAACGACAACTCTTTCAATTTATTTGATATGGAAACCATACCAACTTTTAAAGTATTCTACTGTATGAATCAGAAATATCCCTTGATTGTGGATGAATGCTCAAAAGAAGTTCTAAAGCAGAAAGCTTGCAGTGTTGTTCAGCAAATTGCAAGTCATGTTCTCCCATGACCAACCCAAAAACGTTGGTTTGTTCTCGTACTGGTAGTTGAGTGGCAAGAGCAGCTTGTTTGGCATTAATGTTTCCAGAGTAGAGAGCAGAAGCAATAACCACAGATCCTGTAACCTCAACCATTGCATTCAAAATCACCAATGCCGCCGGTGACATTCGATCGAATAAATATTTCACACTCAATGTCTTGTTATATAATCGTATGCCTTCAGAAGTGGTGTAGTGTTCAATAAATTTTTTACGTGCATCTTCTTGTGTTGCATCAGCAGCAAAACTACTATTTTCATCGAGAACTACAAGTTTTGTATCAAATTCCTTGTTAAACCAATCCACGAGAGGATCCCAATGCTCCTTAATTGCTTGTTTAATTTTGTCGTCTGTCATTCCTTGTCGTAAACAAACAAATTCTCCATCAAAAAATCCATGAATAGTGTTTTTCATGTTGAAACTGACTTCAAAGTTTGTCTCACGTTTTACATCTTCAATTCTACACACCAACTCTGTGATTGGAAGAGTGGCAGGTCTTACATATTCAGTTTGTAATTCCCATTCACCTGCAACGATATTTCCCAATTCTTGAGTTGGAACTGTAACAACCTTGTTGGTGGTGGTTCTTAATAATTGTTCCTGACCAATTCTAATTCTGAATTCTTTTTTTCTTTCTTTGGTTGTTGTTTCTTCAAGGTAAATTCTTCTATAAAATTTCTTATTCAATTCATCGTATGAAATTATTGGTAATTGACTACTCGAGAGGTTTTCATGATCGTCCATTTCTAAGAGTGACTGGGTGGCTTTTCTTTTATGCTCCTCAATTTGTTCTTGGGTAGGGTCAAGCTCTGGATTATTCAACAACTCTTCCACTAGCTCAAAAACTCTTCTTTCCTTTTCGACATCTCTTCCTTGTAGTTCATCTTCATTCTCTCTCGGTTTTCTATTTCTCAACGCCTCCAAGAATTCATCGGGAGAAAGGTTGCTATAATCAAACTCAGGATCGGGAATAAACTCTCCAACTGCATTCTTATTAATTTTGCGTTTGGTATTTTCTTCTGTTACAGGTGTGTCCATGCTTTGTCTCAACTCTTTCAAAACTTGTAACTCTTCGGGAGTAAATTCAATCTTTTCAAAAAATCGACTCGATTGATGAAATGAACGAACATGTTGTTGATATTCTGAACAGAAATTTTGCCTAGATGATGAATTTACCATCATCTTTGTGGAAGCTGCAAACATGATGGATGAAAATTTCTTGCTCATCGCCATAGTTTTGCTCTCGAAATTTGAAAACGATTTCTTGCAAAGCCGGCTAGCCATTTTTTTAAACAAATAAAAAAATATTGATGATTCGGTGAATGAATAACAATTTAAAATAATTATGACATAGTTTTTAGGATGATGATTTTTAAATTGAAATTTCAGAACCTCATGTGTTGAGAATTGGATTGACAAATATGGACAAGAATTATTTATATTGATCATTGATAGCCAAATGAACAGTTTGATAAGACATGAAAGGAGTAGGCGGAATATCAAGATCTTGTTGTAATTTCAATTTAGCCTTTGAAACCATCTTAAACGTTGAACACACAATCTCCAAGCATTATCTCCGCCATAAATGATGAAAATGTAATTCAAATCATCCTCTACGACTAGATCTCACGACCTTTTAATTGAGACTCATCTCGAATTTATATATACATCCATGATGCCCACTGAGAGAGAGAGAATCCATAAATTCAACCGTGAATGTTTTACGATGAATATCCGAGCTGGCCATCTTTCCTTTATGATCAAAAACAAAAAACCATTTAGAATTGAACACTTATTTGCAATACTGAGCAGATATCATAGAGATCTTAACCACCACACCACTACAATACATTTATCAGACAGGCCATGGTCAGCAAAGTTCAACCTGTTGTGGGAGAAGCAACAACAACACTCGCAGAACAAGAGAGCCAACATCACCACAAAAGTACTCTTTCCAAGCAGCAGCAACATGAGATTTTCTCAACTTCTGGGGATTCCTATGAAGAACTTTCAGATCAACCAAAGAAGCAACGTCCTTTTGTATTGAGAGCATTATTGAGCGTGAGATTATTCTTGATTGTGGTCATTACTTCAGTAGTGATCATGACTGCCATCTCCATTTGGGTTGCAGCATTTGTTGTGAATGAACAAACGGCTATGGAACAAGTGAATGTCATCATTTCGAATATGAATGAAAAGATTGCGTCTTTCATGAATAGTCAACTCTTACCCGCGAAACTCGTTTCGAAACAAATGGTTGCTGATTACCATAACTCTAAAATTGATTTGGAACCAAGCATTCAGCCGTATCTCTTCTCTAAGGTCAAATTGTTTGGTGTTACAAATACGAACTTGTGTTTAGGAGAGAAGGGAAACAATATACTCTATGCATACAGTATGAACGCAGATAATTCTCTCGTTTATGGAGTCAAGTTACAACAAGGTACTACACTTACCATCTACAAAGCCAATAATGAAACTGGTGTAGTGAACTTTAATGCTGTCGCCCTCAATGTGACCTACTTTGTTGACAAGACGGATTACTATCAGGAATCCTTGCGTATTTTTCGAGATTTCTCAGAAGAGGGCGGATTTGGTGACGTGTATAAGGTAATTGGAGGAGGACCCCAAAGCACATTTTGGTCAACACCTGTTTACAATAGAACAGAACTCGCTAATGGTAACAAGACACGTGTTGGAATTGCCAAAGTCAACGTTTCTCTCGTGTACATTGCTCAATTTTTGAAAACAGTCAAAGTTCTTGAACGAGGTTATGTCATCATTTCAGAATTTTCCAACAACTACGTGATTGGAAGTAGCTTGAATATTCCAGGAATTGATGACAAGAGAATTAAGGCAACTGATATCACAACACGAGATGCAGGTAGTGTCATGACAAAATTTTTGAGTACGAACGCAAACTCTTTGGAACCTGTTATCACATCAATTGAGAGCAATGGAACCAAATACTTGGTCTCATCAACGCCTTACGTTTTGTCTAACCTTAAATGGAGAATGACTCTCGTGTTTGAAGAAAATGAAATCAAGAAGGGGATTATTACATCCAGCTTTGTCATTCTTGGTGTGACTCTCGGCGTGACAACTCTTGGTGTGCTTATTAGCGTAACTATTGGTTGGATTGTTACCAATCCATTTATTAACCTCCAAGAAGATTTCAGAAAGATTGAAGTACTGGATTTATCCAATATCAAGGAACGAAGTGCTCTCTTTAGTGAGGCTAAAAGTATCTACTCAAGTCTCAACGAAACTGTGCGATGGTTAAGCGAATTTAAAGCATTTTTACCAGATTCTGTTCTCAATCAACTTGAAAATGCCAAACTTCAAGCTCAAGACGTACATGTAGGCCAAGTGATGGCCACAGCAAAAGACACAAAGAAGGAAAAGCAAAATGCCCTTGAAAAAGGAGAGGAGCATTCAAGCGTGAATTCTAGCTCACACAAAATGGAATCCAGTCTAGGAACAGCGTATAACATGAAGCCATCCAAGGACTTGTTTAAATTGGGTCTATCTCCAAAGGATTTGGTTTCTCTTGTTCACGTCACCATACCAAACTTGAACGAGGCAAACTATTCATTTGAATCACTGAGTAGCATCATTTCGAAATGTTTAGTTTCAGTTTCTACAATTTGCAAAACATGCAGAGCTGACTTGCAAATACGAAGCTATGACGAGTTTATGATTGTTTTTCACGATAAGACGCCATGTGTGACAGCTCTAGAAACATGTTTAAAGTTAAAAGTGGTTCTTGATTCCTTAAATGACTACCTTGCAAAGGAAGCAATGACTCCTCTTCAAGTTTGCATGGGCGTGGCGAGTGGAGCCTGTGTGTTAGGAAATGTTGGAAATAAGCAGGTAAGGATTCGTGATGTAATCATGAGTGCTCAATCTATTAATTAACTGCAATGATATTTGTACAATCATGTTCACTTTAGATGCGATATTTTGCACAAGTAGGAGAGATTGTTGCTCGTGCTAAAAACTTGACCGTACTGGGAGCGTTGGGCAATGTATCCCTCATTGTTGACAAGCATACTTTCAAACAAACCAAAGACGTGTTTGTTTTTAGGCCTGTAGATCGAATCATGAATTCCTCTAAAAACACAATTGAATCCGTGTATCAATGTATTCGAAAAAGTGAGGTATCGAATGACGAGTGGATGTATGAACTTGAACACAAGACTCAAAACACGAAACATGAGGCCTTTGCCAATCATTTCGCAAAACTTTTCAATGATGAAAATCAAGAATTGCCACCACAGGAAGTCAACGAAGTGAAAGAGTACTTATTGAATGCATGTCAGCTCTCACCCACTGATCCAGTTTTGCAAAAAATCTCCAAGCTCATCGGCATTTCTTCACAACAGCAATTATCAACCTATTATTCACAAGTGTCTACCTCTGTATTGAATTACGTGCAAGGAAAAGCCGTCAAGTTGGAGTAAGCCTAATACTATGTAAATTAAATACAATAAATAAAAACAAAATTAAAAAAAATTGTCGATACCAAAACTGCAAGCACAATAATTGCACATAATTAAAAATGTTGGTCGTGGGAGTCAATTCAGGAACATCTGTCGATTCCATTGATGTTGCAATTTGTAAAGTGAGTGATCATGAACAAAATTTCACCACTCAAATTTCAGAACACATCATTCCCATTCCTCGTCTGCAATTAATAGCTTTCGGATCAATCCCATGGGAATCACACGTACGCCAGCGAATTTTCCATTTAATGAGATCCCAACAGTTGAGTGCCAAAGATTTTTGTGAGATGAACGTTGTGATTGGAGAAGCATTCAAAAGTGCCATTGAAAAAGTTTTACTCGATCATGATATTGATGTGAAATTGATACAAGTCATTGGCTCGCATGGTCAAACGATTTATCATCAAGTGGAGAGCAATGCTTTAAGGAAGGATCAAGGAAATAGTCAAGCAACAACAGATCTAGTTTGTGAAAACATTTCATCATCCTCATATCGGATGATTAAATCCACACTTCAACTTGGAGATCCATCGTGCATGGCTCGATTAGGAATACCAGTGATTAGTAACTTTAGAGTGAATGACGTTGCATTGGGAGGACAAGGAGCTCCTCTCACGTCATTGTTTGATTTTCTATTGTTGAGACATCCAACGAAATGGAGAGCAATTCAGGTAAGTCAAGTGACCAATTGGAGAATGAATGAATGGAGGATTGATCCAACTCAATTGTTTTCATGTAATCATGGCTCATCCACTCTATTGAAATATATATATATATATCATCATATGAAACATATGAAATGTACTCGCACACAGAATATTGGTGGAATTGGAAATGTGACCTTTGTACCTCCTCTAAATTTCTCAATCGACACCCAAGACGCATCTTCTCTTGTGGTTTCATTCGATACTGGTCCAGGAAATGCTCTCATTGATGATTGTGTGAGAATTGTTACAAAAGGAATCTCCCAAATGGATCTCGACGGGAAAATGGCTAGCTCTGGAACTCGAAATGAAACATTATTTAACCATCTTTGTGAATTCTACAAGCCCTATTTTGAAATGCCATACCCAAAAACAAGTGGCAGAGAATTATTTGGACACGATCAAGTCCAACAATTTATTGAACAAATACATCCCAATGAAGATTATAGTATGGATCCATCGATGGCAAATTCCCTAGTTGCAACCTTTACAGATCTCACGGCATATAGTATCACTCGTGCATATTCTCTCGTTATTTCCAACTTGAAAATTCAAACCAATAATTTTGAAGTGGTCGTGGCAGGAGGAGGTCAACATAATCCTCATCTCATGAAACGACTCTCTGAAATGCTCTCTCAAGAATTTGGTGAGAGTCCAAACTCCATTCGAATTCTCTCTCATGAACAATTAGATTCCTCACAAGCATTGAATAGTAATGCGAAAGAAGCCATGTTATTTGCCTTGTTGGCATATTTACATGAACAGGGACGAGTGGCAAACCTTCCATCGGTGACTGGAGCTTTAAGGGCATGCATGTTGGGCTCAAAAACACCTGCTTTGTAGATGGGCATGACACTACTGACGCGGAATGATGAACCACCATCCAACAATCTCTCAATGAAAATGTTTGGATCCATCAGTTGGCATCTACGATTGTGGTTGGATCTCTCTCTTGAAATGTACTTTAAGGTCATGATCGTAGAGATGCATCTCTTGAATTCTCCATATTTATTATTGTGGAGTACCTTTGGGCTTCAAAATGTATGAATGAACAATAATATCGTTGTTGTTGTTGGATGAGAGGGATCCCTATGACGGATATCGTTGTTGTTGTTGTTGCTGTTGTTGGGAAGGTCCAGAGCTCGAGCGAGCGTTGAAAAAATGTCTTCCTCATCAGCGTTGGATGCTTCCGAAGGCACACATAGCAACATTCAGGTGGTGTGCCGTTTCAGGCCGATGAATCATCTTGAAAAGCAAATAGATGCGAGAGAGGCAGTTGAGATTCAAGCAGACACTTGTAAATTAACGGTAAGTAATCTTAGCTTTGATAAGGCATCAATGATAATGATAACGGCAATCATTTTCTCGCATTTATGATAGAATAAGCTCGGAAAGCACGAGTTCACGTTTGATCATATATTTAAGAGTAATACCAAGCAAATTGAGATTTTCAATTGTGTGGGGCGACCGACCGTTGAAGGTAAGGCTTTTTTTAAAGGTAACAACTTGATGAACGTATACTCTGATTGAGGATAGATATTTTCAAAGGGTACAATGTAAGTTTATAATACCGGCATGACACGTTAAGGTAATTGTTCTTGACATCATTAGAGTACGATTTTTGTGTATGGTCAAACCGGATCAGGTAGGTGGTCACAACAGTACATGACACGTAACACGGAAATTGGCAAATTGTACTACCAATTTTCCTAACAATATTTGATAACAACACTAACTAGGAAAGAGTTACACAATGATGGGCCCGAATGAGGAGTTGAAGGGATACTGTACAGATTCGAATCTGAAAGGGTTGATACCTAGAATAGTGGAAAATATTTTTGAAAAAGTAGAAAATTCTGACCCAGATATTGAATTTACAATTCAAGTGTCGTATATTGAAATTTATCTAGAGAAAATAAGAGATTTATTAGATCGTACGTAATGAATTTTCACTTTATCGTATGCGTGAACGTTTACTATACATCAGCAACTCAACAAAATTTAAAAATTAAAGAGGACAAAGAGAGTGGACGAGGTGTATATATTAAGGGAGCTACTGAGGAGTATGTGACAAGTATCGAAGAAGTGTTTGCTCTACTAAAACTTGGAGCTGGCAATAGAGTAGTATCTTCAACAAGTAAGTGTGACCATCACTTGGATGAAATAGATTGAGCTCAACATTTTCTTGCCTTTATTACACGTCTTTAGGAATGAACGACGAAAGCTCTCGCTCTCACAGTATTTTCATTTTAACAATCGGCCAAAAGCATTTGGTTAATTTAGATTCTAAAAGTGGTAAATTATTTTTGGTGGATTTAGCAGGAAGCGAAAAAGTGAAAAAGACAGGAGCTTCAGGTCAAACGTTAGAAGAAGCAAAAAATATCAACAAGTCTCTTTCTACCCTTGGAATGGTAATTAACGCTTTGACCGATGGTGTGGTAAGTTGTCATTCAAGGCTAATTTTTATGTGTTTGACTCTCTCTAGTCAAAATACGTACCTTACCGAGACTCCAAGCTAACAAGACTCCTCCAAGATAGTTTGGGAGGCAACTCACGAACAACCCTAATTATTAACTGCTCACTCAGCGCGTATAACGAAGATGAGACGCTATCAACTCTCCGATTTGGATTCAGGTAAGTGTTAATTTTACTTTTCACCAAAATTGACCTTCGCATAAAGAGCCAAAAACATCAAGAACAAGCCAAAGGTCAACAGAGAGTTGTCAGCGAAAGAGTTACAAAAGTTACTTGATAAAGCTAAAGAAGAAATTAAGGATCTCAAGAATTACATAACTGGATTAGAAGAAGAGTTAAAAATATACAAGAAAGGAGGTATGAAAGCGACAACTCCTGTTGTAGATACAGAGAATTCTTCAACAAACTCTGAATCTGAGATGAAGAGACAAGAGTTAGAAGCTAAATTGAATGAAATTCTTCCAACAATTTCTCGATATAGAGGTAGGTTGTCTTTGAAACATTTTGTTTGAGAAATACATTGATTGTTTCACACGCTATTTGCTTGACAGAAAAATGTTTGATTTTGGAAAGAGAACTTGCCGAGGAGAAGAGTGAGAGGAATAAAGTCGCCGAAGAAATTTCCCAGCTCAAGGATGAAATTAATCAAGGAAAAGAAGAAAATAATGCCCTAGAGGAATCTCTGATAAGTATGAAGCAACAATTAAAACAAAAAGCTGAGTATTTGGTAGAGATTGAGAGCTCTAGAAATGATTTACAAAAGCTAATTCAGTTAAAGAGTAATGAGTGTCAAGAGCTTCAAAACGTTATTAAGGAAGAACGTAACACTAAGGAATATCAACTTAAAGAAATGGAATCAGACCTTAACTCAACAAAACAACAAAGCGAGAACTACATGAAGCAGTTAAATGAAACAAAGATTCAACTGCTCACTCTCCAGGCACAACAAGAAGAGGATCCTTCTTTAGAGCACATTATGCAATTTTTAGAAAAGAAATACAGAAGAGTACGAAATCAAGCTAAACGAGCCAGAGCTGCATCACAAGATGTTTCCATGAAAAAGAGTAATTCTGCCAATATTTTGAGAAAAGTTAAAAAAGATCTTTTGAGTATCAAGAACGATTTAGAGGATGATACTGAATCAGATGATGATGACGAAGAAGAGGAGGAAGACTCAGAGCAAGAACAGGAAGAAGAGACAGAAATTCAACACAATGAAATTGTCAAATTGAGTACTGAGAATGTAAAATCTTCTCAAACTCCTCAGCTTGCCACCATTGAAACACAAACCGAGTTAAACAGCCCTGAAGAAGAATATTTTGAATTCCCAGCCAACATCAATGCCATTCCAAATGAAATGATAATAGATAACTCTGCAGATCAGAAACAGTTACTGGAAGCACTAGAAAAAGTTAGGATATTAGAGGCAGAAGTGAAAAAGATTTCAAACGAACGAGATGCCCTCTTGGGAGACTTGTCTAACCGTGTGCAGAAGGTCATCGAATTGGAGATGCTATTAGACGATGTTTCTGACAAGTATAATACTCTCTCGAGCCACAATATTATTCGAAAATACACGAAAAAGATTGAATTTTTGGAGAATAATGTCGCATCGATTACAGCCTCATTCCAAGAGTTGTACTCTGAAAATGACGAGTTAAAACACAACATTAATTTGGCAGAAAAGAAGGTCAAGATGAAGGATGAAAGAATTACTGAGCTCACCAATCAATTACTGGAGCAGAGTCAAAAAAGCAAGAAAGATGCCGATGCATTTGTCGAGGAACGCTCCAAACTGAACGACATTATTACAGCGCTTCGATATGAAAACGAGGTGTTGAAAAATGCACAAGTGGGGGCTGTGACTCTCTCATCACTTACGTCGTTGTCAGAAAATGAAGCAACAACATCAACGTCGAAAGTGAGGCGTCCTGTTCGTGGCAGAGGAGGAGCGTTTATCGTCAAGAAGAAAACCGACGAAGATGAATATTTTTCGTCACCAGGTTCCACGAACGAGCTGGATATTGAGGTAGAAAGCCAATCCTCCAAATATGCAACGATGAGGAGTAAAAACCCACCAACTCATCTCTCATCCTCTCACCATACAAAGAAATCGGGATTTAGTCTTCGAGATTTATTCTTTGGTGCAAAATCAAAATCAGAGACACCAAATTCAGAGCAGCTTAATCACACACTTGATGACGGCAATGATTAAACGTTTCACACGATTTCCCAATAATATAATATTTGTGATGACAACCTTTCTCACTTCCTTTTCAAGATATGCACTTTGAGACAAATGATGACACACAAAAAACAAAGACTTTATTAATTATTTTCTATTGCTTTCATACAATGCCAACAAGTCATCATCTTCAGTTGATAATAACAGTTCAACTTGGTGCTCCTTTTTTTGTTTTGGTTCTTCTGCCTTTGGCTTTTTTGCTGAGGGCTCAGTAGTCGTGGTTGAAATTGCAGTGTCAGTGCCTGTGCTATCCAATGATGTTTTTGAGGTGTCTGCTATTGTGGAGTCGGTAGTGGCAGTTGTAGTGGACTCTGGAGAGCGTTCACTCGACTTGGGTGTGGATGATTCTTCCTCGGCTGCTTTTCTCTTTTGAGCCTTGTTTCTTTTAAGGAATAACTTTTTCTTCTCCTTCGAAAGCACAAAATCTGGAACTTGACTTCTCTTAATAGGTTTAATGACTGGTTTCTCCATGGAATCATTCTTGTCAGGCCAATCAAGTAACATTCGTTCAAATTCCTGTAATTGAGGTGAGAGATCTACTACTGCTTCTCCTGGTTTTGGCTTTTTATATTCCATGCCTATAAAGAAGTGTGACGAATATAAATTATTCGCTGGTTGGTGGTTGTGGAAATAATCAGGATATACGTGAATGGTTAGAGAGGGTACAGTTTCAAGTTTTTGAATAAAAAATCTGATTTTAGACTGAATGAAACCAGTCCATTTAAGGTGATCAACCTCGTTCGATGTATTAATTTCAATTTGAATGTAATGATTATATCTCACAAAGAAATCTGTCTCTTCAAAGAGTGTTTCCCAACTCTCCAAGCCATTCTCAGCTTTCTGTGCAACTTCTGCGCTTCTTTCAAACTCACTGGTCATATCTTTAAAAGTGGTTTTTGAAACGTTAAATGTAGAATTCATACAAGGGTAGGCAGGTGTGATAATTGGCATTAAGTGTTGTTTATCTCTTGGATATAGCTTTGGATTCCAAACCTTAAATCCATAACTGCCTTCTTCGATAGGTTTCAACAATACGGGTACTTTGCTCCAAGGCCATTGACTATAAATAACGAAAAATTTAGAGAGAAGGGTTGAGGGAGCAGCATTGGGGTACATTTGACAAATTTTAGCAACTAAAATTGCATATGCAACACCTCCAAGATAACCCACAATGTTTCCGTACACAGCTCGTCGTGAAGCCCACAACTTTATACATCTCAGGGTGGTAATGAATGATTCCTTATTGGGCACTAGATTCAAAATTTCATCGGCCACACGAGGACCGTTCAAGCTACGTTGAGTTTCGTCGTCGACTTCTTTAAGGTTGCTTTCTTCAAGAATGTTCAAATCTGGAGGAATATTGTTTCTTGAAAGTCTGGCAAACAACAAGTCAATTTCCACTCCATCAAACGACATGGTAATCAATGGCACATAGGCATCAGGAACAGCCTAAATCATAATGATTACTATTTTGAATATTGATGTGAAATAAACACGAAAACCTACTTTTAACTCTGTAATTTCTGGTCTTTCTTTTAAAATATCATACAAATCTGTAAAACAATGATGTTTTTCAATCATATTCGGAACAATGCATAACCTATCATGAGGGAAGGATTTGGTTACGACGAAAATATAACGTCTACATTGCTACATGTTCAAGAACTTACGTATCAATATCAGCACCAGGACCATGCACACCAAGACGGAACGAACCAAACGTGACCAATTTTGAACCTGCTTCGGCAACTAGATCCTCTGATAATCCCTGTTGACAATAGTTAGTTTGGCGATATTTAGCACACGTTAGTATTATCCAGATACGTACCTGTTTGAGACACACTTTTTTAACCCATATCTTGATGAGTCCGTCCAACTTGGCAAGAACTTCAAATCTCTTTCTATTCTCTTCATCGGATGGAAATCTATTTTCTTTTCTTAAAATTTGAATAATCTTTTCAGTATTTTCCAAATCTTTTTGTGTCGGAAAGGCTGAGGAAACAATGCTGCTCTCCATTTCTCAAGATGATTATGATGAAATAAATTAAATCTCGATTTCAAAATATTTAGAAGACGTTATATTGCTCGGAATTTCTTCAATGTATATTTGGAAAAAGAATCCAATCACTATGTAATAATAACAACCAAAAGGGTGATATGCTCTATGATTGAAAGTGAAGGCTTGGTTGCAAAAAATACACTGAGAACGATTTTATAACAGACAAATCAGGAATATTTTTTTGATGAATTGTTCAAACTCAACCTCCAACATTAAAAATGAAAAACGAGAATTTGTTGAGTTCGCTGGCCATGATGGGCTCTTCTGATCGGAGTCTCTCATCGTCATCATCATTGGACAGTACCACATCCAATCAACATGAATTCTGGTTTACATTTTCATCCACATCCGACGTTATTTATCCAAATGCATTTAGTCCGGAAATGTATAATTTATTTATAATGATTGTTTACATGTTCTTGTTGTATTGGGTTTATAGGTTGCTCAAAACAACTCTTTCCAATTCGTATCTGTTGTATGTGATTCGTTCAGGAGCATTTAATATTGTGAATGTAAGTTAGAAAGATGATCGGAAGTTATTATTGGATCTCCATCATGAAATTTTTGATTGTATCATGAACGACAACGATCATTCACATTGTTGCAAATGATGATATGCAAATCTTAAAAAATCCGTGTAATTCTCACAAAAAACAACATGTTTATGATGACAACCACTAGATTGCTAATTTTGAGAACATTGAAAACATGTGGGGAGAAGGAAATATTCGTTCCTATGTTCAAGCATTATTTAGTGGATCCATTGCTTCTCCGGTACATCCTGTAAAGAGAGTGAATGGAACAGTGCACCTGAAGAAAAATACTTTTGCATGTTTTTCTAAAGAGGAAAATGGCAAGAAACTCCACGGTGTTAAATTTCAGTTGGATGCTCTTGTCAAGTCGAGTGTTCAGTTGTTCTGGGGAGTTTCAGAATTGGCTTTCAAGAAGAAAATTTTACAACCTTTCAAAGATAATTTCGAAAAGCTTGTGAAAAATCAAAACACAGAAAAGGCTGAAGCTTTACATGAAGGAACCTCTGTCGAGGAACATCATAATGAAGACGAGGAAAATATCATGACAAGAGGGTTACTAGACGTTGAAGAACACCAATTAGAGGATATTACAACTAATTCTGAGGAGACAATTGATATGAACGGATTACTCACCTATGATGAGTACGTTGAAAAAAGCGATCTTGTATTTATTGAAAAAGCTTTAGGACAAACATTTGAGATGCCATCGGATGACATGTTTGAATCCAATGTCTCAGACAATTATTTCACATCGGTGGTAGTGAGACAACCTCCTACTGCAAACAATGACACTCAAGAAAATCCAGAACAGCAACAAGAACAAGCAAACCCGGAAATTACAAACACAGAAGAAGAGAGAATTGGAAATCAGCTCACTCAAGATCTGTTGGCTGACGAAGATGAAAGAATTTCCTCAGATTCAAAGCTTCCACTCGTAATTGTGATCAAGCCAACGTTACAAGCTCTAGACAGCCTAAAACGATATGACGATGAAAATATAGAGACAGATTATGACAGAGAACTGTATTGTTTGTATGTCATTTGTAATTTTAATAGATACGAGAATGCAGAAGAAGGTGTATATTACCGAGGAAATGTTGTAAAGATTTTCGCTCAGACTGAATCTGAATTATTTGAATTAGAAGAGGTCTATGGAGCAGATGAGAATGACGAAAACGAAGTCGAAGAATGTATTGTGTGCTTTTCTGAACCAAGAGAAGTTATTCTGCTGCCCTGCAAGCACAAGTGTGTCTGTCATGAATGCTTTAGTAGGATTGACAAGTGTCCTATTTGTAGATGCAATGTGCGAAGCTACATTTCTGAGAATACATCAACAGAATCAACTCAACCCGCTACAACAAACAATGAGAGCGTGTAATACAGGTACTATTATTATCAATAGCATGGTTTAATTTTAAGTTGGCTAAAGTTGGACGTTGTTGTTACTTGTTTGACGTAATGAAACTGTAAATGGACTTGTACAAATCATCTGGCATTTCGTATTCTAATGGAATTTCAGCCTCTGGCATTAATTCATCGTTCATCTCATAGACCAGATTGTAGTTGGAGGATAGATCTTGCCTGAGCTCGTCTTCTATCATGGCGACACGGTTTTTCGCGTAATCCAGGTTTTCGTCGTCACTAATCTTGTTGAGGGCATTTTCAAACGAATTCATTGAAACAGGTTTGATGTAAATGCAATACGAGCTGATTTGAGCTTCGCTGAAAATCATTTTCAATTGTTGAACTCCTTTAAGGTTTGCGAATATGATGCAAACCTTGTCTTTTTCTAGGATGGAATCAATTTCACTTTTTGCATTTCCATAGTAATCGTTCCCTATCTGTACAATTTCGTAGAAATAATTCTCTTTCATTAGTTGTTTCATCTCATCGTTCGAAGGAACAAAGAAATGATGTATTCCTTCAATTTCGTCCACTCGAGGTTTCCTCGTTGTATATCCCACCGCTCGCTCAACGTCATGAGGGAAAGTAGCTTGAATTTTGATAGCAAAATTACTTGCAGAGGTGACAGCTCCTGAAAATACTAAAACTTTCTTTGGCTTGTTTGATTTTGTTTCAACCTTTGCCAGTTTTGTAAAGTATTCTTTTGCAAAAGAATAGACATCATCGGGCTGATAAATTAGCGTCGTGTTCATAAAATCGAAGAGTATTTGATGCAACAGAGGGTGATCTCTGATGTATCGGTTATGTTCCTGTAAATACTTTTCTTTCTTGACCTCTATCATACATTTTTCTTGAAAATCAATGGAACTACTATTAGGAGAAGCGTGTTTAAGGACCTGTCTTGGAGAGTTTGATACGGTTGAAATTAATTCTCTCATGATGGATACAAATTGTTCCCGAGTAGCCTTATTTTCAATGCCAATCTTTTGATCGAATACTTCTTTAATCGATGCAGCAGAAATGGATAAGTTAGAGAGTTGGAGTAATTCCCGAACTTCCTCGAAATTGATCATTTCTCGTTCTTCTTGCAGCGATTTGTACGTATCAAACATTTTCTCAAACTGTTCCCGATACAATAATTCAGGCGAGAGAGGTCGCTCCATGTCCTCTTCATGCTCTGTTGGAGCACGATCGTTGAAATGAATGGCATCTTGGCTGTTTTGAGGAGATATCATTTTTTTGTATGTCGTGTTTTTTGAAAAACTGTAAATTAGACTTCCATTTTAGGAGGTGGTGTATATTGCCCAAGAAATAATTGTTGTGAACATTCATAACGTTGGTGAGAAAATTGAACCACTCTATATACTCCTTTTCAATAAAATACACTGCTACTCGTTCCAACTGTATCTTCCTTCTCAAAGCTCATGGACAAGGTAAATATGTGCGAGGTGTGACTTTTGAGTTGATTCAGAGTACTCTCAAAGGTTTGAGTGAACTTGTTCATGCTTCGATGGTAAGTGTCGTCATGAGCAGTGTTTCTTGCAATTTCGGAGGATTGAGCAAGCCGTTCACGTCTATGTTCAAAGGTTTGATAATTGGTGAGTGCCACTTGTTCAGTCGCCAGTCCCTCTGCAACGTTATTCGAAATGGCTAAAGAGAATTGATTCATGTACTTGGAAAAGAGATTACAGCACGTGAGAAGTTTGTTGAGACATTTGAAGGCGTCAGTGGATGAGACGAGACAACCGTTGAGCGAGGAGTCGAGAAATTGTTCGTGACTTTTCAATACCTCGTCAAGAGTGGTCGCTTGCTTAATTTTACGCTCCATTTCGACATAATTCTTTTCCACGACCTCTATCAAGGCATACGATAAGAAATGTTGAATAAAGTGAATCATCTTGTGTCTCAATGCATAGAATGAGGCAAAACTTTTCCCCAATTTCAACTCCTTGGAGAATTTGTGATTGGACCATGTATTGCAGAGACATCTTTCCGTATACTTGAAGCAAAATATATGCCTAAAAAGAATTTGGTACTTGGTCAAATTCTTTCTGTTAATGAGGAGTGTCATTGGCCATTCGACATTGTACTCGAGACAAAAGGCTTCGTATCCTTCAATTGCCGCTGATTCTTGTAATTGTTGCTGCTCCAACAGTGCTGCATCTAATCGATTCGAAGAAGAGAGTTGCTTGATAATGCTTAAAAAGCTTGCCAAATTCAGTGGTTTTAAACTACAAGAAAGAGCATCTCTATATTCATCATTGGGAATGGAGCATGTTCTGGCAGCAAAATCAATCGAGGATTGAAGTTTCGAGAGTGAAACTTCTGTGCTCTTCTTTGCAAGCTCATTCTCTTGCTCTGCTGTGTCCATGAAATGCACAAAGAAATCTCCGTGGTCGAACAGAAAATAGTGTTTGAGAGAATGGAGACGATCCAATAACTTGACCTTTCCAAAGAAGTAATCTATAATTTGTTTACATGCACTTGCATACGCCTCTTCCAGTATAGATAGTGCTTTTCCGTCAACAAAATTAATCTTGTCTACAATCTTCTTTTCAAATTTTTGTCCACATTCACTCAACAAGCTCAAATATCTTCCACATGCCAGAACTTTGTCACTAATTTTTGAGAGGAAGAATGGAACTTCCCTCGTTATACTGTATTTTGACTCCCAATAGCTTGAATTAAAATCTCTAACGAGCTGTTCCTTCACAATTTGTTTGTTTTCCTCAATGAAAAATTCTCCAAAAACATCCTCAATTTCTCCTTTAAATATCCAGCTTTCAATCATTTCAAAATAAGGAGCACACGACTTGCTTAAAATAAAGTTAAAAAGCTTTTGAGTTTTGTCATCTGTACTAATAGATTTAGAAATTCGTTGTATGATGTTAATTAGTGATCCTCCTTTAGCGTTTTCTTTTGTGATTTCTTCAATTAGTCTGTCAAGAATATCCATGGTTTTCCATGCTCCGCTTTGCAAATGATAATACAGTTTTTGAAGGTTGACTTGATCCTGTTTGAATAACAAGTCTAATTGGTTAATGAACATCATGTACTCTTTTTCAAGAGATCGTAAAGCAGAGCAAAAGGCTTGACAGACAACTCCATTTTCGTAACTAGCTCTTTTGTCGAAAAAATTGCAAACTCTTGCATGCTTTTCACATAAAGGTAGTATTCTATTTACCAAATCCGTTAGAGAGGAATCTATCACACAATTCAGAGAATATTTGAACGAGTCAATGGTTTTATCCATCAAGAGCGTTCCATTTTCAGACATTAATTGATCGTGATCATGTTCCGACACACATTTGATATATTTTCCTTCAAACCCCATCAAGCAATTGAATAATTCCTCAATGATCATGTACTCTTGAACTTTGGATGGTAAATTTTCTAATGTGTTGGTGTTTGAGAAATTTGTGGAATTGTGTTGCTGTACAACATCGGGATGTTTCTTCAGAAAGTCATGAGATAAGAATTGTCGAGTTTTCAGCCATTCTGGTTCTTCTGGATGTAAAGTAGAAGACAAATGATTATTATTCGGTTGTTGAGATGCCATGTCGGTAGAAGAAGATGTAGATCCTCCGAGTTTTGGAGAAGCCTCTTGCTGAGAATGTGTCGAGAGCATTTTTTGAGTGATTTCAAGAATTTGGAGTGGCGCCAAAGTTTCTTTGTATTCTTTAAGTTATCGTCTATCGAAACTAAGTCCTTTCAGTAATTGCTCATCCCATTACTCGAAGGAATTATAAATGATTTGGGAATGATCGTCAAGCAACACTCAGCTTCAACCAATGAAACAGTTTTCTGTAGGTCCGGCATCAAAAAATGCTTTCGTTGCACCATCGAGCTTCACCAAAGAAACTCGGAAATTCCCTATTCTTCTCGCATCATCATCATTTGTTGCAAAGGTTCTTGCCATTTAGTAAAAACATTTCAATCATTGACGGGAGATTCATTCAACATCAACAGGCTGCATTATTTCATTACAAGCAGGAAAATGTAAAATCATCATCATCAGAACTAGATGATAATTCCACCAACAATAACAACAGCAAATTGAATACAATACTGGCACCTAGTTATGAACCACAAAATGTAGAGAAAGATTGGTATGGATGGTGGGAAGAAAAGGGCCTCTTCAAAGAAAATTCTCAAGGCTCAACGTCTGCTCCGAGTTACACCATCTTACTTCCTCCTCCGAATGTTACTGGTAGTTTACATATTGGCCATGCTCTGACAGCCTCCATTCAAGATTCCTTATGTCGATACAAAAAGATGAACGGTTATAATGTGTTGTGGGTGCCCGGTGTAGACCATGCTGGAATTTCAACACAGGTTGCAGTAGAGAAGAAAATTGCAAAGGAGGAAGGAAAAACAAGACACGATTTGGGACGAGAGGAATTTTTGAAAAGAGTTTGGCAATGGAAAGAGGAATATGGAAATAGAATTGACCAACAAATGAAAGCGATGGGCTCCATGACGGATTGGAGTCGAAAAGTATTCACAATGGATACACAATTTTCAAACGCTGTTTTGGAATGCTTTGTGAGATTGGCTCGAGATGGCTTAATTTACAGAGACGCAAAATTAGTGAACTGGTGTCCCCAGCTCAATACAGCCATTTCAGATATTGAAGTAGATTACTTGTCGTTAAAAAAAAAGACAAAAGTAATGGTTCCTAGTTGTGAAGAAAAATCGTTTGACTTTGGAGTCATGCACACGTTCAAATATCCTGTAGTTTCCAGTGTTGGAAGCAAGGACATTGTTGGATATATTAATGTGAGCACAACACGATTGGAAACCATGTTAGGAGACACTGCTGTAGCCATTCATCCACAAGATGAGAGATTTAAAAAATTCCACAATCATTTCATTTTACATCCTTTCGTTCCAGAGAGAACAATTCCTATAATATGTGACGACAAATTGGTTAACATGGAGGTCGGAACAGGTGCTGTAAAAATTACTCCTGCTCATTCCTTTGACGATTTTGATTGTGGAAAACGAAATAATTTGGAATTTATTACCATTTTAAATAAGGATGGAACCTTGAATGACCAAGTACCTCAAGAGTTTACTGGAAAAAATCGCTTTGTAGTTCGACAATTACTTGTTGAGAAATTGAAGGAATTGGATTTATTCATCTCTGAAGAGGATCACGAAATGGAGCTACCAATTTGTTCCAGATCAAAAGATATTCTTGAGCCCATGTTGTTGAATCAATGGTTTGTAAAATGTGACACATTGGCCAAGAGAGCTTTGGATCTTGTGAACAATGACGAAATTTTAATTCATCCATCATATCACAAACAAACCTGGAATAATTGGTTACAAAACATTCATGATTGGTGTATTTCAAGACAATTGTGGTGGGGTCATAGAATTCCTGCCTTTAAAATTGTCTCACCCGATATGACATCCATTCTTCAAGCAATCTCTACGAAAAATCTCGGCAATACTAGATCATTTATTTTTGAACGATCCACCCAAGATCCATCCATTGTCGGAAATGTATGGATTGTCGCTCACGACGAAAAGGAAGCGAATGAAATACTTCATCGATATTTGCCCAACACCAATTGTATATTGGAACAAGATGAAGATGTTCTCGACACTTGGTTCTCATCAGGTCTTTATCCACTGGCAGCATTTGGCTGGCCAAGTAAGGACGAACGAGTTCAGAATGATTTGCAACGTCGCTATCCGAGCTCAGTCATGGAGACTGGTAGCGACATTTTGTTTTTCTGGGTAGCAAGAATGGTCATGTTGTGTTCATACCTCTCTGACTCGAAAGAAAAACCTTTTCGTGAAATTTATTTGCATTCCATGGTCAGAGACAGACAAGGAAGAAAAATGTCAAAAAGTCTTGGAAACGTGATTGACCCTATTGACATGATTCATGGAACTTCACTTGATGATTTACGGAAGGGTGTCGAGAAAAATACTAATATTACCAAGCAAGAAATGAAGAAAGCTCTACAGGGCATACAACAAGAGTTTCCAAACGGAATTCCACAGTGTGGTACCGATGCTCTTCGATTTACGCTCATTCAATACACACAACAAGGCAGACAAATTAATTTAGACATTATGCGTGCCCAAGCTAATAGACATTTGTGCAACAAAATTTGGCAGTCTGCAAAATTTTGCTTTTCACATTTTGAAAGATTCAACTACACGACTGATGGCAATGATGTTGACATGGTCACCACTTTACTCAAATCGTTTGAGTCATTGGATTCACAGTCGACTCAACTCGTACAGAATCAATGGATTTTGTTGAAACTTGGAGATACGATCGAGACAATGCGACAATCCATCGATAACTTTTTATTCAGCGATGCTTGCAATTCAATCTATCAGTTTTTCCTTTATCAATTTTGTGATTATTACTTGGAAATGATCAAACCTATTTTGTACAGCTCCAAGACCATGACACCACTCATTGAGAACACACTACACACTCTCAATTATTGCCTCATTATCATCCTTAAATTATTACATCCCTATATGCCTTTTATTACTGAAGAACTGTTCCATTGTTGTCCTTTGAATGGTACTAACAATGCACTCTATTTTTCAACACAACACAATGAGAGCTATGTCCCTTCGAAGAGCATTCTCGAATGTCCATATCCAACATCATTCACAAAGGAAAATTTGAAAAGTCTAATTGGTGGATCAGAAAACAGAAAGGCCGTGATTGAAGATAAATTCGAAAAGCTCTTCCAAATTGTTCAACAACTCAGATCCATGAAACAAAATCTTCAACTACCTTCAAAAACAGAACTCGTTGCTTACATTTTCCAACATGGATCAGCACTTGGATTCTCCATGGATGATCACGAATGCAAGCTTGTCAAAACTCTCTCCAAATTCAACACAATCGAATTCATCTCTGAAGAACAATCCAAACAACATTCTCATCGGCTAGTTCTCACCACCACAGCCGTCACAACTCCTCAAGGTACCATCATGACTCAACTTGTACTTCCAGAAGAATTCCAATTGGAAAAGGAGATTGACAAGTGGCAAAAGAAGGTGCAACATCTTGCTACTATCAAGTCCAAATATCTGAAACAAATGCATCCTAATCTACCGTCGGACGTGAAGCAACAACTCGAAGAAAAGCTCGCTCAAAATGAAATTGAGACTCTTAAAGTACAAGAGACTTGCTCTCAATTGGAGGCTCTTCTTAAGGAATATAAGAAATAACCCTTTCTAATACAAAATGGCCAAAATTGATAAATCATGAACATTTGATGTTCCACATCAATTGACCTTACCATGATTGACCATAGGATGACTACTATCTCAATTGAGTAATATATCAGCCCGCCAAAAGTTACGAATGCCTCTCAAATTTAAAAAAATTGTTTCAACGGCGGATTAGGTGGTAACACTTTGACCAGATAGATCATCATTACACGTGTAGCCATGTTTTTCCAATCGAGGTATAACAACAATAATTATGAGGAAGACTCTGAAGATGAACTTGATGTTGGAGGCGGATCTTCAGCACTTATTGGAAATCCCTATGATTCGTTGATTGAGGAGGAAGAAGAAGCCTTGAATCAAGTACAACAACCATCTGACTCACAAAAACGTCAATCGTTACTGAACAACTCTCATCACAGCACAGGATCAACCATTGAAAAATCCAAAGATGATACAACCACTCTTGCTCTCTCGAAATTAAATTCGAGCACCAACAACAACAGTAAGCCTAATAACAATACAAACACATCTGTACGAGCCAGTCCTCATCATTCATCACTCTTCTCGAAACATCATTCCGAGGGTTATCTTGAAATGACATCATCAAATAAGGAAAATCAAAAAGAAAATTATAAATTTGAAGATCGAAAAGTTTTCGAAAGGGACCCGTTCGAAGTTCATTCCACACGCAGTGACAGATCGAACAAAAACCCATTACCATTTGGCGGTCATTCCAACCTTACAAGACATGACTCTGATGACGAGTTGCTTGATTTTCAAAAGAATCAAGGAGAAATCGAACGACCAAGGTTTGTACTTATTTTGTTAGTGGTTTAAATCTAACTCGGCTGGTTCATGTAGAAGTGCCAGACCTTCGTCGGCAGGCACCAGACCATCAAGCGCAGGTTCAATGAAATCAAAACCTCAATACAAATTATCGAGTATACCTCATCCCAAGAATTTTCCAATTGCGTCTTCAAGAAGTACGAATAGTGTGCTCGACAAGAATGGATTATCCAAGAAACAAGTAGTTCAAAACTACTTGTCCAATGTAAACAAACACATGAAAAAGAGAACCATTCCTTCGAATTTTTACAAAGATCCGGAAGGAATGTATATGGATTTACAAGAGCTTCGACAAGAAATTGCAATTCTTCGAAAGGACAATCAAAATTTGAAAACCCTTGCTCAAAAATCAGAAGCAGACAGCATTCGAAAACAGAAACAAGTAGAAGAATTGCTTCGGGCACACGCTCTCGTCGAAACCAAAGGCACCAGATATGAAAATTTATTCAAAGAGGTTAATGTAAGTTTAATGTGAACCACTCAACCCTCACGTCACATTATTATTAGCTCGTTAAAAGTCTTAAATCTAGAATTCGAGAACTTGAAAAAGCTCTAGGCGAAAAGGAAACAGAATTTCAAAGAATCAAGCTTGACTCTCGATACACACGGGTGAGAGAATTAGAGACAGAATTAAAAGCGTACTATACTGAATCAAGGCGTTTGCAAAAAGTAGTAGAAGATTTAGAACAAGAACGATCAGCCATGCAAGATCTCGAAGACGAGAATGACAAAATGAACAAACAAAATTTAAAACTTCGAGAATTAATTGTTAAAATGAAACAGGTTCAAGATTATTACAAGGAACAAAATGTACATTTATCTGAAGAGAATAGACATTTACACGACAACAATGGAATAAGCTCTGAACTTTCGATGAGAGAGCATCAAATCGAGGAGTTGACCACGAAATTGAAAGAATTGCAACAAAAACTGGACGACTCTTACCAAACCAATTCAGAGTTAAAAGTATCGAACAGCGAGTTGCAAAGAATAAGCGACGAAATACAATTTCAAAGCAACATCACCAAAAAAGAAAATTCAGAGCTTAAAAACAAACTTGAAGAGTTGCGAACCAATTTTGAAAGTCAACTCGAAGATCAGAAACGACAAGTTGAGCTTTTAAAACGAGAAAAGGAAAATATGTGTAAAGAAAACGAGTTGCAAACTCAATCCTCACAAATCTTGCGATCGAGTGTGGCCAGTTTTGAACATCAAGTGGCTGATAAGGAACGAGAGATTCAATTCTTGAAAGCACAATTGAAAGAGAAACACGATTTGGTCGATTCACGAAATCTCGAAATTCTCAATTTAAGAAATCAATGTGAAGAAAAAGATTCGGAAATTTCACAACTTCAAACCAAGATGAAGGAGTTGCGAAAGGCCAACAAAGTTCTACTCGATGAAATTTCTGTATTGAAAGATCAACAAGCACAGCAGCACAATGTGAGTGCAGTCATGACACCAGTTCCTTATCCGTATCCACCAATTGTCTTACCAAGCAATGACAATACGATTTCTTCCTATCCACCACCCATTGGAATACCTAATGGCACACAGGAAATTACCACGCCTCAACAACAATCTCAACTCACTTCTTCTTATGGTGAAATTGAAGAAAATTTCGATGTAGGAGGAAATTATTCATTTGATGATGAGCAGCAGCAAACAGAACAGGACAACCTCTCGATTTATGACCATGCAGCAACACAAATGCAATTACTCGCCAGAGGATTCATTGCTCGAAGGCAATTCAAAGAATTGAAAGAACAAGCTATGCAAAAGACTAAAGAACCACCTGTCAAAACGACAGAAGTGAAAACTGAAAATTCATCACCTGTTACCGATCAAGTGAAATCAGAAAATCCACAAAGCTCGGATGGTTCTCAAAAACAGCAAACCAATACTAAGGAAGAAGTGAACAGTCATAACACCCTTGCTGCTAACCCTTCGAACAATCTCTCAACCCAAAACTCGACAGTAGTGGAAGAGACTTTTGAAGAACCTCAACACTCTTCATATGATGAATTTGGTGGATCCATGGATGAGCATTTTGACAGCTCGTACGTTCAAGAAGAGCCCATTAATTTTGATGATGACTATGATGACCGAGGTTTCATGGAAGATGATTTTGGGTTGGACACCTCTCAACAGCACTCGTATGAAGATTGGTAACTATATTTCTGAGCTCGGTATTCGTGAAGAGACACACCTCAACAAAACTTGGAATAAAAATATATTAGAAATTAAAATATAAAAGTGAGTGATCTGAATGACCTGTAGTAGTAGTAGTGTGAAGAGTTGTTGTAGAGAGAGTATGACAATCCAAGCTCATTGTTGATCAGACTCGTTAGAACATGCATGTTCAGTATAACCACGGTTGAACCATTCTTTTCTTGCCTTTTTGTGAACTTCAATCGATCTGACTTGACGAACGAAAGGATTATAGCCATCGGTCATGATATAATTGTAAACCACTGATGACCACGATTCATAATATCCTAGAGTATCATAAAACTCTGGTGCAATTTTTCTCAACAATGGAAGTCTGTTCATTCAAGCAATAATGAGTTCAATATGTGTTATTCTCAAAATGAATGTCATCAACAAGTATACTCACCTGGAACATGGAATTCTTGGAAAATCATGATGCTCATTATGATAACCCACATTAAACATGAACCAATTGGCAGGTCCATAATAACTATATGTTTCTTGTCCTGGCTCTGTCAACCAATGTTCTGACAAAAAGTGACCACTCAATGGATGCAAACCCAAACCCAATAAACTTGTCAATACACAATAAATCAAAGCCCTATAACCCCAAAAATAGACCAATAATCCATCAAAGGTAAATGAAACAGCCATATTCAACAATTCCCATGCATTTGGAGAACGTGGAGCCACCAACAATGGTTTCACACCATAAACAATTCCAATGAAAATCATGTGAAGAAGTTTTAAGAATTTCGATCGAACATATTTTCCCTCCAATCGTGTGGTAATATCGACATCATATAATGGAACACCCAAATACCAATGATGATCACTGTGATATCTCTTAAAGGTCATGGCTGAAGGAATTCCCATTGGAAGATTTGCAAATATGGCAAAATAATAATTGTGCTCGAGTTTATCAAAGCACATTCTGTGTGTGTTTGTGTGTGTCAGGTTCACAACATTTGGAAAATCATTTATGATGAGCGATTGAATATCATATTCCATTAACAATTTTGGGTTTGGAACAACATGTGTGGAACATGGTTCAACGAACATTTGGAAATGTTCCACGCATACAAAAAAATATTTACAAAAAAAAATCAACCCGAATGGAATCAAATCATATCAAATCAAATCAAATCAAATCACACACACACACTTGAACCAACTTACCCATGAGTAATTTCATGAATAGCAACAGTCAATGATTGAGTAAAAGCTCCACCAATCAACCAAGCCGTTGGTACCATAATATACCACGCTTGATCCTTCACCAAATAACAAATCAACAAGTGAATCAACACAAAAGCAATGACTTGATATTTGGTTTGATAATCCACACCAAATAATTTTTCAATTTGTGGATACTTTTTCAAAATTTCATACTTTCTTCGGAGATGAGGTTCTTCTTGGGTATCCCAATAAAAATCCTCTCGATTTAATAATTCTTTCGGAATGGGTTTGCATTCTTGTGGAATACGTTGAACGGCTGGTTCGTTACTTGTTTGGTTGATTTGTTTGGAAGCAGCACTGGTAGCTTTCATGATGATGTTAGAATCTCTTGTGATGAAGTGGTTGTTGGCTGTGATGGTTGAACAAATAATAGTAGTAACAGTCGTACGAGTGAGAATAGTCGTATACGAGAAACGAATGGAGAAGGATAGTTCAATGGTTTTAAAATAGTTTTTATATAATGTTAGGTATACGGTGATAGAATCAATTAAGTAGCAACGTCTTGAAATGGAAAAAAGTTGATTCAAGTAACCCTATTGATGATGAGCACACGTTTCGTCTGTCTATAGATTTATATCTGCAGCAGTCGTTGTCGTTGCAGCGCTTCTTTGTGAGAGAGAGGTATCTATGTGTTTCAATGAACAACAACAACCACTCGGAAACCGTTGATGAGGGATTTTCTTTTGGTGTGAAAAAAGCAAAAATTTGAGTGGTTGACCGTTTTGATTGCCATTGAGGGACTAATCGGTCGTCCATAGATTGGCGGACTTTTTTATATTTGCGCTCTGGGTGGACTGAGAGCAAGGGCATGACGCTGAGTTTCCAAATGAGCAACTGGAAACAAGTGTGAATTTGCTGGTTCAATTATGTTGTCGTTGTGCTATTTCCAACGTAATTGGATGTCGAGTTGGTGTGACATTGTTTCTAACCTTTAGCACAAGTCCTTTTCTACATTCATTTGACATTGAGAAGTCCTTTTTGAATGTTATTTTACTCTCAAATTCTTTCATGTGTGCCATAATTGCATCTACAGTAATATATTATACAACCATGAGCTTGACATTTGGAGTACACTCATGGGTGATGACAACATAACAACAATAATAGTGTATCAATGCGATGATTAAGAATTCAAATTCATTCACCTTACAAAGTCTTCAAATATGCATTTTCATACTTGTACCAGTCTTCATCCTTGTTGGCATAATTTTCATCATCCAAATAGCCAAGTCCTTTGAACGCTTTAAAGTATGGCACTTCACCAACAACACGTTCCTTCTCATCGAGAATCTTCTTTGTCCAGAATTTACTTGCCAGAGTTTTATCAAGCTTGGCAGCTCTAAAACCAATGTTGTGTTTGCAAATCTCCAATGTTCCGCCGTTCATACTGATATTGGTTCTAATCTTTTGTCTGTATTCTCCTAGCTTGGCATCTTTCGTGAAAGGTTTTGGATAGTAAGACAAATGTTCTCGAAGCTCGGCAAATTCTTCACATTCATCCATGAGAGCACCAGTTCGATCTTTTCCGCTCTTACAATTGTAATGAATTTGTTCTCCAATAATGAATGATAGCAAGATGACACGAACTGGAATGGCATATGGATCTCCCACTTTCACTTCATCCGATTCCATAATACCTTGATTAAACTTTTCGTGTTGTTTGGCATGATAAAGACTTTTAAGAGAGCCAAAGAGCTCATACATGTCTCGCTCCAAGTTGCAGAATTCATAGTATTCTTGCCAGTGAGGAATGGGTGGAATTTGTGGTTGAGTTGCTCTCACATTTGAAACACTTGAAAACAAGCTCTTGAGGAAATGTTGCTCAAGTTCAATAAGCTCATCATAACATTGTTCCCATTTTTGATCGATATCATGAATCTTGTCAATCATCGAGTCCATGTCATTCACTAAAAACATAATGTCTTTCAAATACGTAAACTCAACAGAAGTAATGTCATCAAACTTTGGCAACCATTTCTCGTTAATTCTCTTTTCAAGTTCTTTTTGTTTCTTTTGCAAGTCAAATTCAAGAGGTGTCAACTCTCGGATCGCAGCTGCATGTTTGTCTCGCATGACAGTGTAGACATTATTGATTCGAATGAGCTTGTTCACAAGAGCTTGAACGTACATGGTTCCATCTCTAGAGTTGTTGAATATTCCTGTTATGTACTCCATGATTGAGCCTCGGATTGCATTCTTGTATTCTCCAAGAGCAATCATGAAACGCTGAACTTTCTTCTCAAATTGTCGAATTCCAAATTGGCGACAATTCACAGATCTTTGAATGCCAACACCACATTTGAAAGTCTTGATAATCACATTCACACCAAAGTTAAGAAGACATGGCTCATGGAAAACAATAGGCATGTCAATTGGAGGAAGTCTGTCATACAAATCTACAAGAACAGATGGAACAAGATTATTTTGAAGAACGTAATAAATGGCTCCCTGATGTTCCATGACCTGACGATCCTCTCTGTTTTGCACAAATGATGGAGTCAAAAGACTGACCGATGTGAAAGGAACCTTCAACGGTTCTCCTCTCTTCTTGAGTAATTCTAACTCTTCTCGTGTGAATCTTTTAACGTGGTTCACAGCGAGAGCTTTGAGCATTGTTTTGGCATTTTCCACTGCAATTGCTTGTCGTTGCTTTTTGTCTTGGAGTTTGTAGGCTGGGAACGATCCTGATCTCATCATTTCCAAGATGACTCTTCCTCCTTTGAGGTAAACTGTCTTGTAAGGATTAATGAGACCATCTCTTCGTCTGTCTCTGGATGTGGCTAAGCCTTCGTTCGAAAATGAATATGAATCAAACAATTTGTTAATTGGTATTTGCACAGAATAGGACAGAGAAACCTCTTGCTTATTGGCTGAAAGATCACTCTTGTCGAAAGCAATGTCAACAGCTCTGTTCTTGACATAGTACAATTCTTGAACCATGATTTTTCTTGGCTTTGAACTCATCGTGTATCCAAAGCTGGTTCTGAAGGCAGCAAATACATCATTGAGAGTACTCTTGAAGAATGTCGTCATCGCTTGAAGGTTGCTGACATCCTTGTCAGACATTCTCATCTTATTCTTCAAAAGATTGACCATTTCTAAATTGGACTCGAGAATGAGTTTGAGCAATTGTCTCTTGAACGAGAGCACCAAATGATCAATTCGTTTTTTCGAATCGGTCAAATCTATTTCATCAAAAGGAGATGGAGAAAGCTCGCTACAGAAATATGTGAAAATCTTGTGTGATTGAGCGAAGCGTGAAAATGCATTCTTTCCAATATTATTGCATTCGGTTTCAATGATACGATATTTGAGGTCAGGGAAGGTAATCTTGACTTCTTGGATCAATTCAAGAATATATCGTTGCGCAACCGATAATAATAAATCTCCATAGGTCTGAACATGATATCTTTGAGTTGTCAAGTAAACCTCCTCTGCAATATATCGAGTAAAACTCAACTCGTTTGTTTCATAGCCTAAAATCTTTTGAGTCTTGTCAAGTTGGAATGGTTTCGTCGTTTGGGTGGCGTCGTATAACATCTTTGATATAATTACCCAGAAGTTGAGAGCCATTCGTCTTGGTCGAACTGAGAACTGATTAGGATTGAGTGGGGGAGGTACATTCTTTTTACGCTCTTCCTCAAGCATTTCCAGCTCCTTTCTTTTTCGCTCTTCCTCTTCCTGTAACAATCTTCGTTTTCGTTCTTCTTCTTCGAGTTGTTGCTGTAAAAAGAGTTCGTATTGGGTCCAATCTTGCGGGTCCTCTGTTATAGTTACATAATTTACAAATTCAACATTGTTGTTTCCTTTGATTCGGTTGTTGAGTACGTCCTTGTAGTTGTTGCATTTTTCTTCATTACTCAAGTACTTCTCCACCATATTCCAGTAAAAGTTGTTAGGTGCTCCTTCCTCAAATTCAGAAACATCAATTTCTGAGTCATCATTCTTCAATTTATCAAGAATAACTCGTCTAGCTTTTTTCATCCATTCATTAAATTGATATCGAATATTATTTTCCATTTCGGTTGCGGTAAAATCTGTAATTTCTGGAACTGGAGAATTGCTCACCACTGATACCCATCTGGTGTCAAGCTTTGGAGGATTGTCCAAATTAACATTATTTGCAAATGCAGGATCGAATGCAGTCAAGGAATATTGAATGACACTACTGTAGGGATAAAATTGTTCATACTTGATCGCTAGACCAGGATCATTTCGCTTATGAACGTCAAAAACGAATGGATCAAGGTATGGAATCAAGTCGGAGGTTTGATTCACTGTCATTGACAAGTTGTAAGTTCCAGGTAGTGGAAAATAAACTTCCACTTCATATTCACCATTTTGCAAATCGTTAATTGTGACTCTATTCTTGACATTAGCAATTTTCTCTCCATCCTCTGACGTGAAGGAAAACACTGGATAAAATTTATCTCCACCTCTGTTGCAGTAATTTCCGAATTGATCACGTGCATAGATCTTGAACTTGATCTTTTGACCCTCTACGAAAGGTCCTTGCATTTGTTCATATTCGTCTACAACTTCACAATTCTTGCCATATGCTTCTCCAGGAACAACACGAATTGGCCTAATAGTTGGGTGTGTTAATCGTTCCTTTCCGTCAAGTCTGATGTCGAGGTCATACTTGCCAATAATTTCAGGTACGTAATCAACCTTATAGATGCCATTTCCTAGATCAGTAACTATTCCTTCTACAGTTGCTTCTGGATCATCATCCTTTTCTTTAATTCGTCTCAATGTAACAGTGAAATGATCTCCTCCAATTTGCAAATCATTGCCATGTTGATCACGTGCAATAATTTCAAAAGTGTTCAACTTGGCAACAATTGCTGTCTGCGAGCCTCTTCCTCTTACAACACATTGTTCGGGATCGATCATTTCAATACCACCATCAATAGATACAAGTTCTTGATTCACTGGTTTAATGTCGAGTTTGGCTCCCACCTTTAACTTGTTGAATCGATCGAGAAGGTTCGATGCCTTGTTGTTCACAACAACTGGCTTTTGTTGCTTTTGAGTAAGGTTTTGTTCTTCATCTCCTGGTTGTGAGAAATTGAAATTCAATTTGATGTCAATATTCTTTTGTTCCAATCTCTTGAACTCTTGCTCAACTTTGTCGAGCCTGGCCCTAGAAAATTGGATTCCAGACTTGGATAGATCTTGAATTCTTTTCGATGCATCTATCTTTCCTGAACGCCACAAAAAGTGAGCCAGTGCATGAATGCAATGGACAACTTTGGTAATGTTTTTTCTCTCCCACAGATCTGAAATAAGGAATATTGGAATACGTGGTGTTATTTCGTGCTATAGCTACATACCTGGAATGGAAAATTGGTAAAATCTTGGAAAGTTAATTTTGTCACAACAATCTTGGAAATTATTAATGTTATCGGTTGCCATCATGAATGCTAAAGGGCTATTCATTTTGACGTTTTTGTGGAAATTTTTCATAGTTCCCTTGTCGCTGAACACTTCGGCCAATCGGCACAAAATTGTACCATCTCGCAATTGATCAAAGAAATCAATATTTCTAGCTTCTGCCTTCTCCAAATTGGATGATGATTTGGAATAATTGTAGCCTTGTTTCAACTCTTCGGAGACCTGCTCATCGTCTAAATCCTCAAAGAAAATTTGCTCGTCGAGCATATCCTCAATCCATCTCTTGGCTATATATATTTGCCACGATTATGTCATGATTTTAAAATCATAATGGTTGTAACAGGAATGTATTGAAAAATAGCACAATTACCTTCTTCTTGTCTTAATAAAAACTCATAAGCTCTAAATCCCGAGATGGTATTCTGTATATCGGATCGTCCTTCATCTCCAATGCCTTGAAAAGTTGGTCTTTGATAGGTCGACCATGCCTTTGACGCTTTTTTCAAAATTTCCTTTTCATGATCCGTTAAGTGATCGCCTTGCTGTTGTTGTGGAGCATTTGTTGTTGTTGATCCGACCCCAACGACACCACTCTCAGTGTTATTGTTCTTTAACCGATTTCCTAACGCTGGTACAGGTGGTCTCTGATTCGTATGGCTTGTATTGTTCGTGGAGGTTGAAGTTGTCGATGATGTTGGTGCTGTTGGGTTCTTGTTCTGAGAAGGAGGTATTGGACGCATTTTTTCAGGTTGCTGTTGATGGATGAAACGCCCTCGTGAAACGTTTTCTTTTTGCATTCCAATTCATTTTTGGGTACTGAGGATTTGTCATGGATTGAACTCCTTTTTGAATTCGAGAAGGTGCCGCTTCAATTTGATTGACAGTGGGTTCATGAATATGGTAGTTATTTTAAAAAAGTACTAGTTGAAGACAATTCTCAACATGTCAACAACTAAGACGCTTCAGATGATTAGGAAGTTTGCCTCCTTACTCAACTACGATAAAAAAAGTGAAAAAAATCCATTACGCGAGAAGGAATGAAAGGCTCCTCCAACACATCCTCACAAGACTTTTTATTCAAGAGAATTCAAAAGGAATTGGTGTTGTTCAACTCGGACGTACCTCCCTACTGTTCGGCATGTCCAGAATCTGAAAAGAATCTTAAAAAGTGGAAGGCTTGGATAGAAGGTCCAAAAGGAACAGTCTATGAAGGAGGTAAATTCGAACTCTCTATCGTTTTCCCTGATGATTATCCTTTTAAAGGTAAGTAGGTGATAAAACAACGTTGGTCGCATTTCCTCTTCGTGGTATGAATTCATGAATATATTACAACACATTAGCACCCTCCATTAAATTCATAACCAAGATTTATCATTGTAACATTTCAAAGAAAGGCAATATCTGTGTAGATACGTTGAAGGATGCATGGAATCCTTCTCTCACCATTTCCAAAGTGTTGTTGAGTATTGTGAGTTTATTGAGTGGTAAGTATGGTCGACCATTCGATCAAGCATTGGAATCACCTGTTTGAAACAGAACCAAATCCTGATGATCCATTAGAACCTAAAATTGCCAAAGAGTTTAAAGAAAATCGTCAGAGTCATGACCTCACCGCCACCAAATGGACACAAATGTATGCCAGATCAAATGTGGAATAGTTTCTTATCAAACTTTCCTTGAAAGACAAGATCAACCAAAAAACATAAAAAAATGCACCTTTCTCATCTGCTCCGATTTTTGCTTGTTGTTGGAGGATGTAGTTTTCTCTTCTCTGTGTTTGTACCTCTCTTATTGGTGAAACCACCGTCGATATCGGATCAAGGAAGGAGTGAGTTGTTGAAAAGAGCTGATACGAACAGTGCTCGGAAAGTTATTGAAGAGTATCGGAAAGAACATCAATTACCCAATTATTTTGATCGATATTTAACAACGTGGAATTTTAATGATTTATTGGAGGACTATGTGGACTTTCACGAAAAGCACACGAGAGAATTTTGTCAGCCTGCTGATGATGAATTATCATCATCCAAAAAGAAGGTGGGAATTTTGGTATTTAGACCATGGCAGAGTAGTGGTTTGGCCAATGTCATGATTGGACTGACATCAAGTTTCATGTTGTCACTCCTTTCGGGCCGATTATTCTTCATTAATTGGTACGGCCATTATTATTGTAATATTCATGCGAAAAATCTTTTTCAAAAACCACACCCAAGATACAATTGGTGGTATGAAGACTTTTTGACGGATTCAAATGTGAATGAGTGCGCTCGAAATTATCCAACTCTCAAGATACCCACACTGTTTGATGATTCTCTGAAAAATTATTATGGAAATTTAGAATTGACGCACAGAGCAAGAGAATCCGACTACATGTTTGAGTTATTGAAGTGTTTAAATATTACTGAAGAATTTGACCGAATGGGTCCAATTATTGAGATTACTAGTAATCAATACTTTTTACCACTCCTCTATCAATTTAATCCTTATCATTCTGCTCTCCTACATTTAATGTTTCGTGATGCTGACATGTTTGGACCACTTTCAAGATTTCTATACCATCCTCTTCCATCCATTCAACAAAAAATTGACAAGTATCTTGAAGAACATGATATTTACAGTTCACCACATTTATTGGAAAATAGAAGACAAGGCAACACAGTCATGTATGGCATTCAAATACGACGAAATGAAAATGAAAAGCAAATGGACTGGTTTAGAGAAAAACATGAAAAGTATTTCTGGCAAGCATGCCGACAAGAATTACTATCCAAACACAATCAATTATTTCCCAATCAAGATTACAAGATTATGGTCATTTCTGACAATATTACTGTTGTGGATCATGCAAAGATGGAATTTGGTCACGACAAAATTCTCCATTACGAAGAACAAAAGCTTACCTTCACCAGAGATAGTGAAAGTATCGTCGGTGCCCTCATTGATGCATGGCTCTTCTCTCATAGTCAAGGATTTGTTGTGAGTAAGCATAGTACTTTTGGTAATTTGGGTCATGGAAGAGCCTCCATCAAACCATTCATTGTCTATCATTACAATCATGGAGAAAATTGTGCTTGGTTTAAACCTCACACAAGTGAACCAGAATTTCATTGGTATGGACGGCATCGAGAAATTTCGTCATGTCGAGGAGTGGCCATGAAGAGAAAAGAATTGAAGCCTTAACATCAATGAGACACATCTTGGTATCATAGGTGTCATGTTGGTGTGACGTCTAGACGATCTCCACTCACTAGTAGTCTAGATCCACACCTTTCTTGCTTTTGAAAGCTTTCATCATGATGGCGCGAGAGTGAACTCGTAACAAAAAAATGTCATCCAAGTTGGATATTCATTCCACTCTCACGCTCAATGACGGAACTAAAATTCCCTTGTATGTGCTCGCCATTTAAATGGTTTTGAACATTTGTTTGACCAATTTTTCCAAATTCAATTCATTGAATGAAATTACATTGAATTTCAATATTAATATATAATTGAATACCACCACGTGTCTTGCTTGATCATCACACAACATTCCTCAAGGATTGGTCTCGGAACATGGAAATCCGAACCACAAAAAGTGAAACAAGCCGTTATTGCAGCCATTGAATGTGGTTATCGACACATTGATTGTGCCGAGCTCTATGGCAATGAAAAAGAAATTGGTGAAGCACTTCAAGATGTCCTTGATCGAGGAGTTGTAACGAGACAAGATTTGTGGATTACATCAAAATTGTGGAATACTCATCGACGACCTGAACATGTTCGACCTGCTCTTGAAAAGACTCTTTCAGAATTGAGAATGTATGTTTGTGTGTGT
The DNA here is from genome assembly GCF_003324165.1 of Naegleria lovaniensis. Taxonomy (NCBI): domain Eukaryota; phylum Heterolobosea; class Eutetramitea; order Acrasida; family Naegleriidae; genus Naegleria; species Naegleria lovaniensis. Next base: position 212,871 of record NW_025407859.1, on the reverse strand, counting down.
TTTATATTATTTGAATGTTGGTTCATGTTTTCTTCTATATCGCCATTGGTTGCATTGACACAAATGTCACTGAATATGATTCATATTCACTCCACATAGTACTTATTTGGATCAATATTTAATTCACTGGCCTTTAGCATTCCAATATGCTGGAAATGAATTGAAAGACTATTCCTGTATTGTTCCAAAAGATGAAAAAACTCAAGTTGTGAAATTAGATTTCGTTCCCATTCGTGACACTTGGCGTGAAATGGAGCAATTGGTGAAAGATGGCAAAGTCAAGTCCATTGGTGTCTCCAATTTCAGTGTGAGTGATGTTTCAGCTCTACTTTCAGAACCTGGCATTTCCATCAAACCAGCTGTGAATCAAATTGAAGTGAATCCCTATTTTCCTAATTCGAGACTCATCGAAACCATGAAATCATCTCTCTTTGGTGGAATTCAAATTGTTGCCTATTGTCCATTAGGAAGAGGTGCCGTATTGGAAGACGCCATCATTCAAGAATTGGCTCAGAACTATAAACGAAGTCCTTCACAGATTATTTTGAGATGGGGTCTTCAGCGGGGTGTGGTTCTACTCCCAAAAAGTACAACTCCTGAAAGAATTAAGGAAAATATTCAACTTTTTGATTTTGAACTCTCTGAAGAGGATGTGAAGAGAATTACCAACGAGTTGGGAAAGAAGAGAAAGAGAAGCGTGGATCCTATTGGGTCATGGGGAATTTCTGTTTTTGAGGATTAATGCTGGTGATGAAAAATTGAAAATCATTCTTGCAATGATGAATCTATAAATTTATAAATCATTGAAATTCTCACAGCAATGTCACATTCACACTAAAAGTATTCACACAACAGTAAAGACTAAATTTATACATAAATTTCAGTTAATAAACAGGTGTGACATGTCACTTAAATAGAACCAATGTTCAACTAACAACAAATGCGAATTAAATCATTTGTGAATTGTTACAAGTAAGGAACAATCCTAACAATCAAGCGAACGGAATCAACAGAATTTGTGTCATTCCCTTTACCACTCAATTTCTGACTTGTCATACGAAATGAACTTTCCATTCTGAGAGAAATCGGCTGCATGAATAATCTCCAACAAATCACTAGCTGCCATTTCTGGTGTACGATGTTTTTTTGGATCCATTGGCTCCCCAAAGAAATTCTTGGTCATGTCTGTATATACCATTCCAGGATGCAACAATAACGTGAAGGCTTTCTTTTCCTTCTCCAATTCAAGAGCCAAGTTCTTGGTGGCCATATTGAGAGCAGCCTTAGAACAACGATAAGGATAGGCCCCTCCCGATCGATTATCTCCAACACTTGCTACTCGAGTCGATATTTGAGCGAAAATTCCATGTCTAGAAGTTAAAGATTCTCCCCGATGAGATGCCTTCACATACGATTTCAAATATTTACAAACGAGCATGGGTCCAACACAATTGACCTTATAACTATATAACATGGACTCCATGGAAAGATCCTCCAATTGCCGTATTGAAGAGTCCAAATAACCTGCATTGTTAATCAATAAATTAATATACTGAATAGACTTGGGTATGGAGGAAGGCAGAGACTGAACGGATTTCTCATCGGAAACATCCAACGTTAGGATTGGCACTCGTTCCGAGCCATACTCTTCTTGTAAGGCTTTCAACTCATATGCTTCATGTGGGTTTCTTGCAGTGGCCATCACCACTTGATACTTGTATTGGGACAATAACAGTTTTACAAACGCTAAACCAATTCCTTTGTTGGCGCCAGTCACGAGGGCCACACGAGGTTGTTGTGTTTGGGACATTTTTATGTGTTTATTTTAACTATTCTTGGAAATTTCCATCGATTCATCAAATAAAAATAATGTTAAAAGCATTGACAATTCATGAAGAGAAGAGGATGGAAGTAATGCAATTTTTAAAGCTGTTACTTCAACTGTTTGTCTTGGTTATGTTTGTGAAAACAAAATCAAGTGTAAAGGTTCCATTCATCGTAGTGTAATTCCAATTTCATAAAGATGGTTATCAAAAGAGCAGATATCTCACCTGTCAACCTTAGTCGCGCTCTAACACTCCGATTCATCATGGTGGCAAAGTCTTTTGACATCTTTTCATTACACTTTCAAAAAATGTCTAAAACACCACCGAGTCCATCCACAGCCGAACCTCTCTATGCATTGCCAGGAAATGATGCATGTTGTGATTGCGGAATGAAAGGTTTGTATTTTACATCCATTTTGTAGGAGAAATAGTACTGGTGATGATGATCATGATGGTGTATGAAAACTACTTGGTATCTCGTCTCGATCGGAATTTACTACCTATACTACTGCTATTCGTTTGGAAATTATGATTGTCATTCATCACGATGGTCATCCATTGATGATACAATGAAACAATTTGTTGACATGGTATCTTGCTGCTACTCTTGTCTCTCTTTAACACACAATGAATGATATATACACACACACACTCTCTCTCACGTCATGATTACTCGACACCACACACGCACTCTCTGTCAACCACACTTTTTCCAAACCACTTTTCAATGATTCAAATTTGAAAACAACAACAGCTCCGAGATGGGCCAGTATTAATTTAGGAATTTTAATTTGTATCCATTGTTCTGGAGTTCATCGTAAATTAGGAACTCACATTTCTCAAGTGAGATCCACCACATTGGATCATTTACCTTCAGAGACCATTGAATCCATGAAGCGACTCGGAGGTAATTCAAAAATCAATGAATATTATGAAGCAAAACCTCTAAAGAATTATCCAAAACCTACCGATGAGACAGATCCACTCTATCGAGAGGAATACATTCGAGCGAAATATGAATTTAAATATTTTGCATTGGATCGAGATGTAATGAATAGTGGTATATTGGATTGGGAAAATTTGAAACCTGTGCATTCTCCAGAGTGTTTGGAAAGTAATGATAAAGATGGAGGTTCTTCGACAGCAAAACCGTCAAGAAAGAGCTCTCTGTACAAGTCATTGAAAAAATTGTCAACTTCAATGAGTAAGGGAATGGTGGAATTTATTGGAATGTTGTCCATTCATGTCAAGGAAGGTAGAAATCTCATTTCGTGTGATGTGAATGGTTTTAGTGATCCATATTTGATTGTGGGATGTGGACCATCTCTTGAGGATCGATCAAATATCTATCCTGGTCAAATTGTAAAGACAAGGTAAGGCATTGTTTTTATTATAATGAGGTGACCAAATCATGATTGTAATTTTTGAACCATGACAAATTGTACACAATTTTGCACGCCTCTATTGTTGTGAAATTGGATTTACAATGTTGTTGTGAAATTGAATTTATTATTGGAACATGTCATTATCATATTGTTGTGAATAATTTATTGGAATGATAAATACATCGTGATGATACGACAATTAATCCTTGGATATTTTTCACTCGACCCACAAACAGTACCAAACTCAAAACTCTTAATCCAGTTTGGAATGAAACCATCACGACATGTGTTTGTGACATTAAAACCGATGTACTCCATATCGAATGCATGGATTGGGATCGAGTGAGTGAAGATGACGCAATGGGACACTTCTCCATTACTCTAGGCAATTTATTTGGTGCCAATGATGCAACGAATGGCGTCACTAAAATTTGTACATTGCAAGGCGTAAAATCTGGAGAGATTGAAATTGAAGTGAAATTTATCAATTTGAAGTAATAAATCTGGTGTTGCGAGAAGACTTTGTTTTCTCTTGTTGTGTGTGTGCAGTTGACTTGTCAATCGAACGTTTTTCTGGTGCTTCACAAAGAGTTTACAAAAATCTATCCAATCAGAAAAATCACAAGTCGTCCAATCACCAAGCATTTGCAACAATCTGTGCTCACTCCTTTGGTTTCATTCCAATGTTCTGTTCATCATTCTTCCACACAATGTTGGATTGGAGCGTCCCGGTGATGTTGTATTTCTTGAACTGAGGTTGTGTTTTTATTCTTTCATCTTCCGCTCCACAGAGAAGGCAAATTCCTTTCACCATTGTCTAGACCTACGATTGCATCCATTCATTCTCTCATCATCAATGATCGATTGGTCATGAATGCTACTTCTAGGTTCAAGTCAGGCCAGAAAGAATGAATGAATGTGTCCTTCATCATCCACTCTCAACCACCGATTTAAATTTTCAAGTTTAAAAAATGAAAAGAGTTCGCGAGACATCAAACGCGGCTTCTTCCTCTGCTGACGCTCAAACAACAGGAGAGCAACCCAAGACGAAACAAGCAAAGACTACGACTCCTACTCTACAGCAACAACAGCCAACAACCGCACAAGCACAACAACAACAACAAAGTTCAACATCGTAAGTACCTGATTGTGGACAAAGCTTAAAGGTCAATTTGTGCTTAGAGTACAAGATGCGCTTGCTTATTTGGATCTGGTGAAGAAAACATATGCTAGCGAGCCTCATGTTTATTCTAGATTCTTGGAAATTATGAAGGAGTTCAAAAATCATGTGTAAGTATACAAGTCCTACGTTCTGATTGTGCCAACGAATACTTGATTTTTTGATAAATTGAAATTAATCATCATAATTCTGTTTTTTTGTGTACGTGAATTCTGACGGCAATGAAACACAACAACAACAATCAAATCACAATACCACAATCAATAACACCTCATTGGACGGTACCATCATCATGGTACACGAACACGACTTTTGATGACGTTTTTACAATTTACAATTATGAATGATGATATTATTGCGATACACGCCACCAAATTTATTATGATGAAACGTTATACATAATATTTGAACAATAGAATTGATACACCAGGCGTTATTCAGAAAGTATCAGAATTATTCAAGAATCATTCACATCTCATTCTAGGATTTAATTCTTTCCTTCCACCTGGATACAAGATTGTGCTGGAAAACAATGACCAAAGCATGAATGCAGCAGAGACTCAGCAGACATCGCCAACACCTTCCAATGCTTCACAAAGTATTATCCAAGGCAAAAAGAAAAAGAGATCTACATCGCCACCTCCCACTGCTGTGGGAGCTCCTCCACCCAAATCTAATGACAGAAGCATTGATTTTGATCAAGCCATTTCCTATGTTACCAAAATCAAGAAGAGATTTGCTGACAGCCCACAAACATACAAAGCATTTTTGGACATTTTGCACAACTACCAGAAGGAACAAACAACCATCAAGAAGGTGTATGAACAAGTTTCCGAGTTATTCAAGGATCATCAAGATTTGTTGGGTGAATTTGCTCAATTCCTTCCAATGCCAGATCAGTCAAAGAAGGCAAGAAAAGCTGCAAAGAAGGTTTGTATTTTAACTCGTGTCTTGCCAAATATTCATTTTGACATTATCACGATGACAGGGTACACCACCACAAGCAATATCCGGTCCAGCCGCAATATCAGATGAGAAGAAGCGAAGAACAGCTAGAACCACATCCAAACCTAAGCAACATGAGGACTTTGAGTATGAAGGTAAACATCATCTACATAATGATTCACACAATTTACACATACACATAACACCTAATTTTTCTTTGGATGAAACCAACGCAGAACCTCCACGCTTTTTTGTACAACTACGGGAAAGATTGGGTGATTATGAATACAACCAAATACTGAAGTGTATCAACATGTACACTTCCGACATTATTGACAGAAGTTCCTTGCTTGACATGATTAGTGAGAGTGAAGCTCTCAGAAAGAATGCAGATTTGTTTAAAAAGTTGAAGAAACTAATTTCTACAAATTCAATAGGTCAGATCATCCAATCATCACACACACTCACACACATGATTCACACTTCATTCTCTCTCAAACGTAAATTCACTTTTTTATTTTGAATTGTAATACTTACTAACTTTGTTTTATATATGACATGCTTTTATGAACAAACAGATGAGAGCTTGCTTAAGAGAGAAAAGGTTGTTCCTACCGATAGCAAATCATCCATTTATGGACCAAGTTACCGAGTTTTAAATAAGACTGTAAGTTGTTGAACAAGTGATGTTTGTGGAAAGGTTCCAATTATTTACTTGTATGAACCACTAAATCCCATGTGGACTTCTTCCTATTGAATCTACACAAATTGAAATACAATCATTGCAACGACACAGTATCCTGAACCAATATGCTCCGAGAGAACTGAATTATGCAATCAGGTATTGAATGATGAGTTTGTATCAGTTCCTGCAGGTAGCGAGGAAAGTAGGGATATTCAAAAGAAGAGTCAATTCGATGAAATTATTTTCCAATGTGAAGATGATAGAACCGAGCTTGATATTGTAATTGAACAAAATGAATCAACAATCAAATTCTTGGCTTATTACGCTGAGAAAATCAAAAACAACGAAGAACTTGCCTTTAACTATGAAGACATGAAGGACATTCATAGAGCAAGTATTAACAGAATCTATGCAGAGAAAGGTTCCGAAGTGCTTGAAGGACTTCGAAGAAATCCAGCTGTAGCGATTCCTCTTGTTTACAGAAGATTAAAACAAAAAGATGAGGAATGGAAAAAGGCAAGAAAGGAACTGAATAGATTCTGGAACGATATTTACCAAAAGAATTTCCAAAAGGCCATGGAAAGCCAATACAACGTCTTCAAACAAAACGAAAAGAAGAAGCTCAAACCCAAAGAGATACTCAGAGAAGTCAAAGAAAGACATGAGTATTGCCGACCAATGATATTTGAATTCCCAGATAGAAAAATTCATGACGATATTTATTATTTGCTTATCAATTTAACGAATGATTTGACTCCAGAGGAGGTCAGAGATATTAACATGTTATGGAAGGACTTCCTTATCCCATTCCTAGACTTGCAATCAACCGACTATGCCAAATCGGAAAAGTATGATGCTGTATTGAAAGAAGTGCCTGAGGGAGAACAGCCAAACTCGACACCCACTTGCTATTTTGTGGATTTATTCGAGCAAGACATTCCATCAGGAGATGGCACCAGTGCTGAATTTCCACCAATTGTCGAACAACAAATTAGCAAGCATGATAACAGATATAGAAACAATGTATTCTATGGCAATTCATTCTTCATGATATTCTTCCGCTATTATTGCGCTCTTTACGAAAAGCTTTACAGAGCAAAGCTGGCCAGCAAGAGAACAGCTCGAATGAGACAAAAGACGGTTGATACGGCTACAATCCTCAAAGAACACGATACTCTCCTCGAAAAGAGCAGCTTCAACAATGAAAAGAAGGAAAAGGAGAAGGAGAAGGTAATTGAAGAAATGGCCTCCAAGACCAATGGCGGTGATCACATGGAAATTGACTCGGACGTTAACAAGGTTGCAGACGACATTTATTCACAATTCTTGATAGTCATGATCAAATTCTTGAATGGCCTGGGAACATCTCAATCCTATGATGACGATTGCAGAAAACTTCTCGATCATGATTCATATGCCGTCTTTACATTTGATAGAGTTTTTGTCGAGTTCCAAAAGCACGTTTACTCCATGATGACCGACCATAGAGATTCTTGCTGTGAATTTTTACAATTATTCAAGTACGAAATGCAAAGAGTGAATAGGTTCCTTGACAACTCGTACCGTTTGAATGCTCAAAAACTAGTTGGTGATGAAGTGTGTTATGTATTAGAATACAGCAAGAGAAGTCAAAAATCGAGAATTGATGAAATTGACCCTCCTGAAGTTGACCTAGAAAAGATGGAAGCAGAAGAAAAGGCTCTGTGCTACGTACAAGAATTCTTGTTGTCTTCTCCTCCACCGGAATTGGCACACAAGAATAAGATCTTCCTTCAGAGAAACAAGAAAGCTAGTGTCGATCCACAAAGCATCATTGTTAGAAACAGACTAGAATGTAAAATATGTATAGCCACTTTCAAACTCTATTTTGTGGAAGACACTGAGGATTTCTTGTTCCGTAAGAGTAAGAAAGAGTCGAAACAGTCCAAACAAAACAGGGCAGAAAGGTGGAACAAAATTTGTGACCAACTTTTTGACAATTTACCAAAATCATATGGAAACTCAACACCAGAACAACAACCCTCAACAGCAATGGAAACCTCTAATGATTAATCTTCCTCTGCCAAAATTCCATTCTCTTAAAATACAACAATAAACCCACTAGCTCTCATTTAGGACTCTGAAAACTACAATATTACTGTCCATCTCAAACAGCAGTGAGCCCATTTTGTCAAAGTCTTGCTGATAGATGATTGTCTTTGGCTCATTACTTCCAGCGCCAAAAACAACCGTTAATTATTAAAATCAAAAAAAACTGTCACTACTCAAAAAAAACTCTTCACATGCCAAAATACACACCAACCAAAGAGGACACGAGATCACCACTCTCTCCTCACAACAACAACAACAACAATGGTAAATCCCCCAAATCACCATCGAACATTACCAAGCAACCCAACCGAGCCAGTTTTGCCACTCCACAATACTTTCCTCAAAAGATTTCCAAATTTTCTCCAAAATCAGCAAGCAAAGCTGCCATCACGAGTGCTGGCAAGAAGAAGAAATTCAACTTTGACAATCCAAAAGTCAAAAAGCTTTTGGATAAACTCTCAAAAAAGAACAACTCTCAAGAAGGAAGCGGAGTAGAATCCTCAAATTTGAATCGTCTAAAACGACTCTTATTCAGAAAGAAGAACAAACAAGCTCTTCAGAAAGACAAGGAAAACATGGAAACCGAATACACATTCACTGAATGTTCCGATGATGCCAATTCGTTATATTTTGGAACCGAGATGAGCAGTGAAGGAGAGCTTTCAGAAGAAGAACTCGATTTAACCTATGGTCTCGATCACTTGGACAATGGTATCATGATGTCTCCTCCCACGAAAAGACCATCTGCATTGGCAGCTTCATCTCGATCTTCCATTGCTTTCACAGGTTCTAACAGTGAGAGAAGGCCTGGTCTCTCCCTTCAACACTTGTTTACAAAGAGAAGAGAAGAACAAAAGAGAGCTGAAGAAATTATCGACAAGTTTGACATTAAGAAACAATTAGAGTCAGAAATGAGCGTTGCTGATACCATCTTTGGTAAATGGCAACGAGAGAATGTTCAATAATCAATTCTCAACAACAAGAAGAATTTAGAGTCTCTATGGTTCTAGTATTGACAAGAACCAGCAATCTATTGGTCTTTCTACATTGATCCTTGATTGATGAAGGTGTACTTTATCAATGATGACCACTACTAGAGGTTTTTCATTCTCGAGAAGAGCCACACACACATATATTCCATCCTCATCACCAATACAATGCTACAATACACTCCTATTTTGTCATGCATGATTCTCTTCTTTTACTTCCTTCACTTCTATGATTAAGGAAGGATTTCGTTCCAAATAACTTTCAACATTTTGTGAGAGTTTTTCAACTTTCTTTATCATTACTCCAAGCCTATTCTTCATGATATTTACATTACTTTGTACAGATTCCAACCATAATCCACTCGCTTCTGCTTCCTTATCCAATTGATGTTTCATGTTTTCAAATTCCTCTCGAAAGTGATCCTCTAAAGGATCATCAATTTCAAATTCAAAGCAAAATCGTTCAAGAGCCTCAAGTCGTTCCTCAATATTGTATTTGTCTTTGGGTTGAATCGAGAATGAATCGGAATGATCATCATCACCATCAATAATGGAAGCATTGGATTGGCTTGTCGTGATCAGAGATCTACTCATCATTGCTTGATGCATCTTCTCGGAATGATAATAAGAATCACCACTCAAAGGCTTGTCTTTCATTTCGGAAATTGGTTCATCTTTCTTAATTGAACGGGATTGAATTTCTTGAGGTTCATGGTTCGTTTGGTTGTTAGGATTGGAACCATCATTACTCGTAGTATTCAGTGTAGAATGAGTATTGGAAACAAAATTATTGAACACACTACTATAATTCAATCGTTTCCTAGTGATCATTTAAAGTTGGTTGCAAGCCTCTTCTTTGCTCAATATCGCACAAATGGTCAAAACTCTGTGATACTATAGTTCTGCAAAGTAATTCAATTTTTTGAACTTTTTGAATGAGGTTTTAAAGAATTTCAATCTTGTTATAAAAAGTACAATCATTCAACAAATGCTTTCAATCTAATATCAACATCATCATCATCATGCATCTTTGTTTTGCATTCATGAATTTTCATTCAGCCAATCAAAAAAATGTTTAAAGCCAGCACCACGGCACTCACGCGAGGCTCTTCTTCTCTCGTGTATTCATCATACTATCGGAATTTGTTTTATTCACGAGTATGGCATCGGTTCATGTTTAAATCAAAGAGTTGGATATGGAGGCATGGAGGAGTTGCAAAAGCCACCGAAGAAGTCATTTCTGCTTTTTATCCTCATTTAGAAGAATTATCAAAGAAGTGTGGAAGAGATTTGTTGTTGCCTTGGTTCATGTCCATTTCTCAATCCATTTCATTGGGTGGATTTTCCGAGAATAATCGAGTGAAGGAGATTTATTTCCATGGTGCGGATTACTTTAAATCATTATGGAATCATATCGATCGAGCAAAGAAGAGAGTATTTATTGATTGTTATACAATTTCAACAGACCAAACAGGAGATAAGACGCTAGTAAAGCTTATTGAAGCAGCACATCGAGGAGTTGAGGTTATATTGACTGTGGATGCCTTCGGAAGTTATCATATTGATTTTGAGAAGGAAGATTTAATCCAAGAATTAAAAGATGCAGGTGGAAAAGTGTTAAAATTTAATGAAAAGGATTTAAAGCTTATATATTTCTTTTTGAGACATCCAAGCAGGTCTCCCACACTGAGAAATCACAAAAAAGTGTGTGTGATTGATGATAAAATTGGCCTCATTGGAGGAATGAATATTGAAAATAGATACTCAAATCCTTTTGACAGACAAATGTATACTGAAGAACAATTAGAGAGGGAAATTACTGCAGAGGAAGGTGATAGAGGTGTTTTAGATGTGCCACCCGATGAAAACTTACTTGATGAATTGGACGAATATATTGAAAAGGGAAGATCCAACACGACCGATTTTAATGTACTCTTGTCTGGAATTGGAGATATGCGTGATTTACACTGTATGGTGGACGGACCGTGTGTATCTTACTTGACACTTTCTCTATTGTTTAGTTTGGAGCAATCGAATTCTAAATATGGTAAAGCATTAGCTTTGAATTTCCCTAAGGAGGATATTTGTACTGCCGACAGAGAATTTGAGCCAGAGTCATTGCAGGATTTCATTGAAGAGGCAGACGTACCAAAAGATATCAATCGTATGGAGTTTTCAAAGCAAGCCACAACAGCACAACAAACATCTTCAAATTCCATGAGCGAAGAACGAAGATTTTCTCAAGTTTTATTTTCAGATCCCAAAAAGCACAAAACTGCTCTGTATAAGAATATTTGTAATGTGATTAAGAATTCCACAAGTCATTGCTACATTTCTACGCCATACTTCTATCCTCCTGAGAGATTACGAGAGGCTTTAATAACTGCAAGGAAAAATGGCTGTGACGTGAGGCTATTAACATGTGGACGAAGTGACGTGCCAGGAATGAGGTACATAAGTACCTATATTTATGAAGATTATTTAAAACATGGTATAAGGGTTTATGAATATTTTGGCAAGACCCTCCATGCCAAATACATGACGATTGACGGATTTTTCACATCCATGGGCTCGTACAATCTTGACAAAATGAGTCTCGAAACAAATCTCGAAGTAGGAATTCAACACTATGACATTAAATTGGCTAAAGAGCTCGAAAAAGACTTTAAGCGAGAGTTGGAAGTCTCAAAAGAAATATTGCTTGAGGATTGGGAAAGGAGGCCCTTCAAACTGAAAATGATGGGATTTATTTGGTATTGGATTTATGAGCTGTTTGGACCAGAAGGAAAGTTGACATTCAAAAAGTGGGTTTTCAACAGTCATAAATAACAACTAATCCTTGGTTCGAGCTTTGCAATTATTTGTGTGTTACTATTTTAGAAAAGATTTTAATTTAAAAGAAAGGTCATTTAATGAAAAGGTTGTAATTAAGAAGAAAGGTCCATCAAATTTGGTGTTGATCGATCCTTCTCAATTGCTTCTTGATTTTGAACCTCATCATACTCGAATGCAATCTTAAAAACATCAGAGTAATAATCCACAAAATGCACTTTCACTCCTTCCGTAATTGTTTTATCCAGCTCGTCCCAATCTCTCCTGTTTCCTGCGGGCATAATGACCTGAGAAATTCCAGATCGTTTAGCAGCAATGACTTTTTCTTTCACTCCTCCAATTGTAAGAACTTTTCCTGTGATGGTCAACTCTCCAGTCATGGCAAGGTTATGCTTGACTGGCTTGTTCAATGCCAGGGACAATAATGAAGTAACCATGGTCACACCAGCAGATGGACCATCCTTTGGAGTAGCTCCTTCTGGAATGTGCATGTGAATATGTGTCTTTCTAAAGTAATCATTCTTTGGATCGATGCTGTAGAGATGATTCTTGGCATAGGTGTATGCAATGGATGTTGATTCTTTCATGACATCACCCATTTGACCTGTACATTTTAGAGATCCACTAGGAGGAGAGGGTGGTAATGGAGGGGAGGTTGTTGTTGCAGTTGTGCTGTCAGAGGATGTTGGAGCGTTGATAATCTCAGGTTCACTATACATCTTGTCTGCTACTGTTTCAATGTACAAGGTTGATCCTCCCATACTCGTCCAAGCAAGACCCATGGTGACACCTACAGGAGTTGTTAAATAATATCGATCAGATGTAAAGACTGGCTTTCCAACATATTCTTCCAAATCAGAATCTTTCAAATGGAAAATTGATGGTCTTTTTTGTGAAGTATCCTTTGCAATTTTTAGAGCTACTTTTCGACAAATCATTTCAATATGTTTTTCCAGGTTTCGAACACCAGCCTCTCTGCAATGTTCCTTAATGAGTTTCTCAATGAGAGAATCATCCAGAGTTAAGAGAGGTTTCTTGGTTTTTTTAGAAAGAAGACCAGTTTCTTCAACCTTCTTTGGAAGTAAATAATTTTTGGTAATGTGAAGTTTCTCATCCAAGACATAACCACTCAAACGAAGTACTTCCATTCTATCTAGAAGTGGACCTGGTATGGTGTCAAGAACGTTTGCTGTACAAATAAATAAAACATTACTGAGATCATAGGGAACGTCTAAATAGTGATCTACAAATGAATGATTTTGTTCGGGATCGAGCACTTCTAGCAATGCACTTGCTGGATCTCCTTGATGACTTCTACCCAATTTGTCAATTTCATCAATCATGATTACAGGATTGCTTGATTTGGCCAATTTCATGATATTAATCAGTTTACCTGGAATGGATCCAATGTAGGTTCTTCTGTGACCCTTAATTTCGCTCACATCGGTCAAGCCACCAACACTAAATCTATGGAATTCTCGATTGAGAGAAGCGGCAATCGATTTACCAATACTTGTCTTTATGTGGGTAAATGTGGGAAAAAGTGTGGAATGACAAAATGATAATCATACGATAATGATGATTTACATCAATGGTCGACACGTTCCATTGGATTCGTGATTCATTGCGATGTTAAAAAATCATATTTCTCATTTCATGTCACTTACCTTACCAACACCTGGAGGTCCAACAAGACACACAATTTTACCTTTCAGAGTATTCTTCAGTTTTCCGACTGCAATAAATTCTAAAATTCTTTCTTTAACCTTTTGTAAGCCATAGTGGTCTCGGTCGAGAATTTTGGCTGCACTTGCCAAATCAAAGTTTTCCTTAGAAAAGGATTGCCATGGAAGGCATGTCAACCAATCTAAATAATTTCTCACATTCGTGTATTCACTCGAGTGAGGATCGAGTGTTGAGAATTTGTTCAATTCGTCATCGAGTGTAGTTTTGATAATATCTGGTACGTTCTTCTTTTTGATTTCTTCGGCGAGAGAGCTGAATTTTTTGAACAACTCTTCTTTAGCATCCTTCTCCAATCCGAGCTCTTGTTTGATAATTTTCAATTGCTCAGTCAGATATAATTTACGTTGTTGCTTGTTGAGCTTTTCTTCGAGATTCTTTTGAATTTTTTCTTGAATCTTTTTCGTTTCAACCTCTGCTTTCAGAATTTCGAGAGATTTTACAAGTCGTTCTCGAATGTCTTGTGTTTGTAAAACATCTTGCAACTTGTCAGCATCATGTGATGATAAGATGGCTGCAATGTCACTCAATTCAGCTGGATCTGTATGATCCAACTGTTCCAGAATCATATTCAATTGCTCTCTTTGCACGGGGTCCAAACGAGATAAAAATTGCTTGATTTGACTGAAAATTTCCATCACATGTGCCTTAATACCAGGATCATTCTTGTCAACCTTCTTTGTTGGAAGTTCCTCAATTTTGGCTGACACTCTCTTTGCTTCTGGAACAGAGCCAGTAATTTTAATTCGACGGATGGCTGCAAAAACAACAGATGCACCACCTCTTGCAGGCACCACTCGTGTCACTTTGGCCAATGTACCCACTTGTTCCACGTCTTTAAGGGATGTAATATTTTGCAATTGATCTCTCTTATCAGAGTCTTTGACCAAGAAGAGACCAACAAGTTTATCATGAAATCCACTTTCCAACATGGACTGAATGAATTTCATGTCTGTGATGAATATTGGAATGATGGTTCCTGGAAATGCAGGTTTCTTATAGAGAGGAACAACTTCCACAACAGGAGGTGTTGGAGTAGCGAAAAAGCTTGCAATGGATTGTTCTGCTGGCTTTACCGGTTGTAGCTTGTTGTTGTTGCTTTGAGAGGAGTGTTGTTCGGGATGAACCACTTCCTTATTCTCTTGTTCCATTTCGTTTTCAAAGAGTTTTTCAATTTCCTTCTCGTGTTCGGCATCATCAATGACATCTTCATGAGTCGTTGCTGCTGCCGGTTCTTGATCCTCCTTTTTCTTTTTAGAAGAGGCTTCATAATCATCAAATCTACGATTAATTTCACTGGTTTTATCTTCCTCCTTGGTCTTGTCCTCTTCTTCCTTTGAAGGCTTCTTCTTTTTGGAATGATGCGAGTCAGAGTGGTTATCATCATCATCATTATTTCCTGGCTTGTTTGAAGCGAGTCGTACTAGACATGATGTTGAAAATGATTGCTTTAAGCTTGATGATTCGGGATTTAGGCTTTTCAATTGGAACATGTGATGGTTGAATTTAGTGTGAAGATTTGTGCCAATAGTGTTGTTATGACCACTAGCGGTTGAGGAGGAATGGATAGGATTGTTATTACTACTACTATTACTACTGCTGGTCATGGTAAAAGGAGGATGGTGCGCCGTGTATATTTTGAAGGATCTTGAAATTACATTCTGGTTACTGTTGCTGCCGATGAGCAAGCCATGTTTCCTGCTGATGGATGTAAATCGCTTCATCACTGCAACCCAGAAATTCTTCAATAAATGATTATCACAGGTATCGGAATTGCAAAATCCACACAAACGGAAGGATGCTTTTTTTATCAATCAAAATTGCTGCTTGATCATCCTTTTGCTTTTTGCATTAGAAGATGACGAGTTGCAATTCTTGTTCTGCTGAGTCCGATATGTGTGGGCTGCAAACCACATTTCTGTTAAATCTTCTGTTTTGCACAACAACAGTAGCAACCCTTTGAAAAACAAAATATTTTCCAGCCTCTTGAAAACAAAGAACAGAAAAAAAATTATCCGATGAGACGGAATCGAACCGCCGACCACAGGATGACTTGCTTGCTACAGTCCCATGCTCTACCAGCTGAGCTATCATCGGTTTACGGTAACTAATTCATTATCACATTTTTGAACTAACCGATTTAGCATTCTTAGGTGGTTTCTGAAAATTTGCTTCTTTTCAAAAGCATAATTACTGTACATAGATTTATTTGTTACTTCTTTTCAAAATTTCGAATGACTTCCAACACAGTTGATGTTCTACTCGTTCGTGTTGGTGAATTGGTTGGAGAATCAGTTGTTGTTGGTGAAGTTCTTGAGGATGACGACTGCGAAGAATTAAATCTACTTTTCAAATCATTCACAGAAACAGAAGGTGTTACAATGGGTGATGCTGTTGTTGCCTTTCCAAGCAAATTGGAACTACTCCCATTAAGGTGACCACTACTACCACTTTTTGTATCCATTCTAAAAGACTGCGAGCTATTATTACTACTCGCAGATTGTTGTTGCCCAACCCTTGGAGAGGATTGCAGAGGAGTACGTGACACGGCTTCATGATTCACTCCTGTTTTGGATCGAAATGAAGAAGTAGCAGCAGCAGCAGAGGGCACAACTCCCGATGGTTCCGTCATGATGTCTCTCAACTTTTGATACTTGTCATTTAAAAACTGTTCATAATGCAACAAGTGTTGAATTTGAGAATCGAATAATTGTTTCAATTGCAAGAGAGTAGCTTGTTTGTGTTCTGTGCCATTATTACTCTCTAAAAGATCCAATTCTCGAAATGCATATTCCATTTCTCGTTTGATGTCGAGGACCTGTTTTGGATAAATTTGATTTTTCAATTGATCTAATTCAGTTAATGAAGAAGAAGTCGGGTCATGGGCGAATCGAGAGACTGAAAAGGATTGTTGAATACCTCTGGAAATATTTTCTAACAATTTCACTTCCAATTCTCTGACTTTTCGTTCCGTCTCAATTTCTAATAATTTGATATAGGACTCTTCCATAACTTGTCGTTGTGACTTTCCACTTTCTACCAGTTCTAAATATTCCATTGGTTTTTTGAAAATTTCACTCAGCTCTTCATTGTTCTTTTGAGCTTCATTTTCCAAAGTTTGAATGTAATTGGAAATGATCCTTCGCCGACACTGTGATTGAGCATCTTCCATCTCTTTCAATACTAATTGAACGGGTCCGGTTTTTGCGTAAATTTGTTTGTTATACTCTTCGAGACCTGTGAGTGCCTTACTCACAATATTCTTATCGGAGAGTAACAAATTGATATCTGTGGTTGGAATGTGTGTGGGTAATGAGAAGTTTGAATTTTTCCTACTAACAGATCCATTCTGCAATTCTGAATCAAGATCATCCTGAAGAGATGCATCTGCTTGCTGTGAGAGGAAAGTTTTTCGTGTGAAATAATCGATAGCTCCCATGAGTATGGTTTCAATTTCAACAACTTCAGGGCTCTTGATTAACAGAGTCGAGTCAAATATTGGCTCTGGTTGTTTTAACACAATGCTCAATAACTCTCCATTCGCTGAAAAGGTCACAATATTTGAAAATAAAGTACTAAATATGATACACTTATCTTTGGGATGAATGAGACATAGACTCTTGTCGTCAATACCCAAAATATTTTCTTTCCAATGGTTATTGGTGGTCGAGAACGAGTCATTCTCACTATTTCCTTCTTTCTTTGTTGTGTCTTGTGAGGATTGAACATGATACAAATTAAATCTGAAAAATGGATGTTGTGAACATAAATTCACAAATTCACATTGAGCATCCATGGTATTGAGATGTTTGTGTCGTTGCAATCGAGTCACAAATTTTTTCTTCATCTTTGTCTTGAGTTTTGAACTTGATTGAATTTCACTGTAAATATAGGGAGGAACGAGAGGTTCAAATTTTGAAACATCCTCACAATCAAGATAGGATTTCATGTCTCTATTTTCAGCAATCACTGAGAGAGCGACAAGTTTTGATAAATCATTTCTTTGAGGTCTATCTTCGATATTGTATGACAGTTTTCCATTCATGACACGTTCCTTACTCTGTTGTGATCATGGATTTTCAATTTTTTAAATGGAATATTATCAGTAGTAGTAGTAGTTTGATTTGGATCACACAATTTGATATTCCATTTCATTCCAAATTTTCCACGATGCACATGTTCACAAAGGTCACCAATTTTCTTTCACAAAAATTCGCGAGCAACAACATACCTCATTATAAGTGAGTGACAAGGTCAATGTATTCAATTTTAAATCCATTTTCTTTTCCAATAGTAACCCAATGGTAAAATTATACTTTTTAGCAAGTCTCAATTTACACTTGTCATCCAAAATAACATGTTGTTCTCTCAATGTCAATGAAGGTTTTAACCATTGATTTGTTTTTTCATCTTTTACAGAAAAGTCATCCATGAATTCTCTTTTTATCATGAAAGAATTTGCAATTTCTTGTGTAATTTGATTCACAGTTTTCAATTCAAGAATATCCACTGATTTTGCAAATTGTTGATCAATATCGAATTGAACTTGAGTTTTCTTTTTGAGAAACACACATTCTATGGTGCACTTTTAAAATGTGAAACCAATCAATCAATGGAACCACGTGAACAATTGTGATGAATGGACAGAATTTCATACTTACTGATCCTTTTAATTTCAAATCATTAAAAGTGAGTCCATAATTAAAAATCCAGTCACCTCTCGAACACGAGTTGTTGCTATTATTCATGTCTCCTCTCACTACGAACGTGGCATACTTTTCTTTGAAGGCTGCTAATGGATCCGAATGGCTCGATGATGACAAGTGACTCGCGACATCAAATCCGAGCAATGGCAACACTTTTTCATGAACAAAATTTTGCAAAGTATCACTTGGAAAACATATCAATTGTGTCGAGTGTTGTGATATCGATTGTTGTTGTTGGAGCGAGGTGTATTGTTTTTCATATTTGAGTTGAACGGTGAGTGTGGATTTGTGTTTGATCTTGATACTCGGTGCAGTGGTGGGAGAGGAGCGATTAGAAGAAGGAGAAGAGGATGAGTCGCCCGACGATGATGATGTGTTGTTGTTCTTGGCGACTGCTTTTCGGATAAAGTCCAAGGGTGGCATTTGTTCTGTGTGTGGAATTTTTTTAATGACATGAAACAACAAGTCGTGTTTTCTGGTAGAGTGTGAGGAAGAAGGATAATGAGACAATCAGGGAAATAAGAGATTTTAATCAAATTGTCAGGTTCAAAGTGATTCGGAATTGGCGAAACGTTTTTAATTAAAGGTCAAGTACGTCAGCAACATTCAAGAAGTAGAAAAAAATGTATTACATTCTGAAAACGCCAAATTGTGTTGGTTGTTCAATTGGAGCATTTTCACATGCACTCAAACTCAAACCAATCACTCTTCTTGTGTCACGTGGATCAATAACACCATCATCCCACAATCTAGCACTTGAATAATATGGATGGCCTTCATGTTCATACTTGGCTCTAATACCGTTCTTAAATGTCTCAATTTCACTTTCTGGAACTTCTTTACCGCTTCTCTTCAGACCTTCTTGTCTCACTTGAGAGAGAACAGAAGCAGCTTGTTCACCACCCATGACAGAAATTCTTGAATTGGGCCACATGTACAAAAATCTTGGGTTGTAAGCTCTTCCACACATTCCATAATTACCTGCACCAAAACTACCACCAATCAAAACTGTAATCTTTGGAACTTTTGCATTGGCAACAGCCATCACCATCTTAGCACCATCTTTTGCAATACCACCATTTTCATATTGTTTACCAACCATGAAACCAGTAATGTTTTGAAGGAAGAGAAGTGGAATACCTCTCTGGCAACACAACTCAATAAAGTGAGCTCCCTTTTGAGCAGATGAAGAGAACAAAATTCCATTGTTGGCAACAATACCTACTGGCTTGCCATAAATTTTGGCAAAGCCACTCACCAATGTTGTACCATATAATTGCTTGAATTCATCAAATCGACTTCCATCAACAATACGTGCAATAATATCTCTGATGTCAAAATTCTTTCTACCATCGCGAGGAATGATACCCAAAATATCGTCAGCACTGTATTTTGGTTCTTCAAATTCAGTAGGAATTTGATTTCTGTTGCTATTATTTTGTCCCAAAAAGTCCTTCTTCTTCATGTTCAAATTTGCAACAATTCTTCTTGTTAAATAAATAGCTTCTGTTTCATCATTGGCATAATAATCGGTGACACCACTTTGTCTACAGTGAACATCAGCACCACCCAATTCCTCATCAGTCACTTCCTCACCAGTTGCTGCCTTAACCAATGGTGGACCACCCAAATAAATAGTACCATTTCCTTTCACAATAATACTTTCATCAGCCATGGCAGGAACATAGGCACCACCAGCAGTACATTTGCCCATAACAACTGCAATTTGAGGAATACCTTTAGCACTCATTTGAGCTTGATTATAGAAAATTCTACCAAAGTGCATCTTATCTGGGAACACGTCGGCTTGATATTCCAAGTTAGCACCACCGCTGTCAGCCACATAGATACATGGCAAATTGTTTTGTTCAGCAATTTCTTGTGCTCTTAAATGTTTCTTGACAGTGATTGGATAGTAGGTACCTCCTTTCACAGTAGCGTCATTGGCAACAATCACACACAACTGATCATGAATTTTACCAATACCAGTAATAATACCACCTGCTGGTACTTCATCCTTTCCATATAATTGATAGCCAGCTAATTGACTGAACTCAAGGAATGGAGATCCATCATCGAGCATTCGATTAATACGATCTCGGACCAAAAGCTTATTTCTATCAGTATGCATCTTTCTGTACTTTTCACCGCCTCCCAACTTTATCTTTTCAATGACATTCTTCAAATCATTGACACCTGTAATATTGTGAGCATAGTTCTGTTTAAATTCAGAGTCGCGTTGAATATTGTTTGGAAGGACGTTGTGTGTGGTCTCTGCACTTGTAATACTATGATAAAATCTATGATGATGGGATGTTGTGGTTGATGATGAGAGAGCAGCAACAGACAACTTGCCCGATGAAGAGACACCGTTGCGCAAGGACGATGATGAAGCCAATAATTTGGCACGAGTTTGCTGGAGCATTTTTTTTGTAAAGTTCGGCTCAGTCCTAAGCCACCACTCAATGATTATCATGCAGTTTTGATTGAAGAGCAGGAACAATTCTATGTTAATCATTGACCGATTTGAATGATCATAGGTCCTGCCTCCACGTTTCTTTATCGAAAACAAGAGGAGTAGTCGACGACAAATTGATAGAGCAAGAAAAAATTTGCAATAGTGATGATGGCAAGAAATGTGTTGCTTTTGAGTGGAGGTTCCACTCGGAGGTTGTTGTTTTTGCAGCATCATTATCAACATTCTCATCCAATGGAAATAACAATAGTGATGGGAAGAATGATGAAATCAAGGGTTGGGTCTTGGATCAAGTCGACTTGTCGTTCTGAAAATTTTAATAACCAACACTGCCGTGCTTTTTCTTCCAAGATAACAACTTCGGAGCAAACTGTTTCATCATCAAAATCACCTGCAACATCATTGGACAGTGAAAAGGAGTATTCAAAGATCGGAAATTCTAATGACAACAACAAGGGAGGAGCTCGTTCCGTAAACATCATTGAAAAATTATTAACATCCCAAAATCAACAAGAACTTAACAATAATTTATTAACGATATGTAATCAAAGTGATATTACAGAAGAAAGATTGACTGCTGTACTATATCAGAATAATATTATTCAAAAATTTGGGCCATCCTCTCTGTTGATTTTAATGCAATTTTATGCGAAAAAAGGAAATGCTCCGAAAGTGAAAGAATTGTTTCAACTCATTGCAAATCCTGATGATGACATGAAAAAGTCATTGGTTCATTTATTGGCATTGGCAGGAAGCTCTTTGAAATCCAAATCTACCACTCAAGGCTCTCTTAATCCGAAAACAGCAACCAATCTCATGAAATCAATTCCCTCTAATTTACAAATTGCACACAAGAGAAGCATTTCAGAGCTTAAAGAAGTAGAGGACGCTCTAAAAAAGAAGAAGGATTGTGTGTCATATACTCACAGTGTTGTGATTGATGCTATGGCTCTCAGAGGAAGCATGACTCAAGCAGAAAAGTATTTTCAAGATATTCAACATGTTAACACTGAGGTTCTTAATTCCATGATGGATGGCTGGATTCGAATGCTGAAAACATCAGATACGCAAGATGGTGCTCAGCTACGCCTGGTCAAGGAAAGAGTACAATATTATTTCAACTTGTTCGATATCTACAAAGTTAATAGAGACTCCAGGACATATGTATATTTATTGAAATGTCAGTTTTTGGAGCTTCAAGTTGAAGGCAAAGCCGAAACGATGAACTCGATCCATGAAAGTATTGAAAGAATGGTTAAAACGGACCGTATCGTTCCAGATTCATATTTCATTTCTACATTTATTGCAAGGTTGTCTACCATTCCTGCAAAAGCAAAGATCAAGAAATTGTATTACATTTACAAAAATTTTCTAGGCAAAGCTACACAAAGTGACACCTCTAAATTGTCACTGTTACAAATTTTAGCTGGTGCAAAGTGTATTCCAGAAGCCTTATCTCTATTTGAACAAGTCAAAAACAATTCTTCCTCTCCACAAAGAACCCAATACTACGATACAATGATCACCATGTTTATAGAGAGTAGTGATTTTGAACCTGCCTTTGTTCTCTTTGAAGAAATGGTGCGAAAGAAAATACCACGATCAGAAAATACCTACCTCTCATTAATTTCACATTTCAGCAAGCTCTCTGACCATAAAACAGTAACCAAATTTTACGATGCAATGGTCAAGGAGGGTATAAAACCCAACGAAGAAATTTTGGGTCATGTCATTACAAGTCTCATGTACACCAAAAGTAAGGAAGAGGCTCTCAAGATTGTCCAACTCGCAGAGCAAGAGAACAAAATTACATCCAGTAATTGTACTTCATTCATTAGAGCATACGGATATCTTGGTGCACTCGAGAGAGCAGAGAGCGTATTTAAAATGTTCAAAGATACCAAACAATTGAGAGTCTACAATGAAATGCTTTATACCTATGTTTGGCTATTGTGTGTGGAAGATGCCATCACTCTCTATTTAAACTTTCCAATGAAGGGAGACATTTTTACCTATGAAACCTTAATAGAGGCATTGGGTATGGTTCGCGAATATGATGCCATTCTGGACACACACCAAATCATGCTTCAGCTTAACATTATTCCATCATACAAGTATTACGATCAATTGATATCCATATTAACCAAAGAGACTCCGAGTGAAAGCGTCAAGCAATTTCTTGGCACACTTCCCACTGAAATGTCACGTTTCAAAATTGAAAATGTCGAACAACTCATATTGAAAATTCTCTTCTAAACACATCAATGATGTGCGTGAGCAGTTGTAATTGTTAGCTCAAAGTAAAGGGTCCTTGAGATCATTCACGTTCAATTTTTTAAATTTTTTCAAAACAAAAAATGTCGCACACAAGCACCTCCAAGAAGTATCGCAATGTACCGAATAAATTACCTCCACAGATTCAAGCATTATTTGCTCCGGGACCTCCACTGATCCAACTTCCTGCTATTGATGAAAGGAGAAGGAAGCGATCAAAGCACTCGGAATTAACCGGAATTTCTGGTTGTGTTGATAAATTTGAACAAGAAGAAGTACAATATGATGCCGAAGGACAAAAGATTCGGACCACAAAATATGAAATGCCTGAATCAAGAAGAAAACGAAAAGAGAGAATAAAAAGAGAAAACGCTGAAAAAGCAGAGAAGGAATTGAGAAAAGCCTTGCAGAGTTGGGATCCGAACAATGATACAAAAGCAACTTCGGAACCTTTCAATACTTTATTTATTGCCAAGATGAATTATGAAACTACAGAGGAAACACTCAGAAATGCGTTCAGTAAATTTGGTCCAATCAAAGCAGTGCGAGTAGTGAGAGATTCCAGCACTGGCAAATCCCGAGGTTATGCCTTTATTGAATTTGAAAAGCATGAAGACATGAGAGATGCCTATAATCGAGGTGATGGAATGGAAATTGATCAGTGGAGAGTAATGGTTGATGTGGAGCGTGGCAGAACTGTAAAAGATTGGAAACCGAGACGATTAGGAGGAGGTTTAGGTAATTCTAGAGAGCCACTTCCACCAGTTGTTGAAGAAAAACAAGAAGAACGTCCCCATGACTCTGGATTTCGTAGAGGTGGAAGAGGTGGCTTCAGAGGAGGAAGAGGTGGAGGTGGATTTCGTAGGGGCTATGACAGAGGTGGCGATGATCATCGAAGAGATCGAGGTTACAAGAGAAACTATGACGATAGGTAGAAGAGTGTTTTTAACGAGACTCAATTTTTGTTTTTTACACAAGCTCAAAGGTAGGTATAATTCATTATTGTTAACAAATTATTATTCACATGAGGTATGTGGTAAGAGTTATTTATTTCACCTTACTGTTAATAACCACAAATTAAAGATTATTTTTGAAATCGATCAACAAAATGACTCAAGCATCACATTTTTGAATTGTTCTCCCTAATAATCTTTTCGAGAAATGCAATGATCTTTTCAGTTATTTGATTAACAGCCTCCTTAGCAGATGTATTATCATCAATCATAATAATACTACTGACAAACAAAATATTAGCATCTGTCAAAGGATTCACAACCTTATTGAAATCAGATTGTTTTTTCTTGAGGCATAATTGATAATTACCAATTTTTAAAAAAGCTCCAGAGCCTTCTTTTTTCTTCAAATCTGAAGGTTTTTTTCTAATCTGGACCAAATCATAATCATCCATTGAGCAAATGTCAAATGATGGTGCTGCGCCTGAGGTTCTCATGTCATAAAAGTGAACAATTTTAAGAGTGACTTCAAACGACTTGGCCAGTTGTGTCATTTCAACCTTTTGCGTGTCCTTAGATTGATCGAGTTGCCGTTGTATCTTTTGTTGCCATCCATTAGCTCCTCCCAAGTCTTTGGCCTTACATTGCGTCTTGTAAAGCTGATGCACATTGGTTCCACTATCTCCTCTTAGTGTTTGCTTAATAGTCTCGAGTATGGGTTTGAATGAGACTTTTTGGGAACCAGTGAGAACAAGTATGATAATATAATTATGCCACACATCGATGAGAGTTTCAATACATGTCAATGTAACATGATGCAACGTGTTTGAAAAGAGTTCCTTTTCTTCCTCTCTACATTGATATATGGCCAACAGGAGCATCATAATCACAAGTGAGGCTTCACGTCCTGCTTTCTGGAAATAATGTTCAGTAATATAATGAATCACATGAAGCTTGTTGATGAGAACTGGATCCATCTTTTCTCTTTCCTCCTTCTTCTTTAAAGTTGATAACGCTTGATAAAGAGGATTCATGAAATTATTCACAAATTCTAATTGTGTCATTGAGGTCTCGGATGCCAATTCTTCCAACATTTTCCCATAATTTCGTTGTGCATGAGAAGTGCGAATGGTGGTAACGTCTGTCTTTGGACGGGAGATGTAAATACATTCAAAGATCAATGAAAAACAATCTTCTTTCAAATCTTGAGACATTTCAATCCATTGTTGCATGGCATTCATAGTTGTGTCTTCTTTGAAATATTTACCAAATTCCAACTTTAAAAGATCCATTGAAGATAAATCTCTTCCACGGCAATTCAAAGTACTGAAAATAACAAACTCATTTTCACCTTCTGTTCTAACTAAATTTCAGAGGGAAATCCTATCTCAGCCGCAAAAATCCTGTTTCAACCGGATGCCAAAGGATTCTGTTGATTGCATCCGAAAATAATTTCGGCAGCGAGGACTATCCTGGCTGAATGGCTGTTTGCTGCGGCTGCAGGTTTGAAAGGGCCCTCATTCTTAAATTTCTTTTTCAAGAAATATCTGGTACAAAGTAGATTTTTAGCGATTTGGCGTGTGGATTGTGAATAAATAATTTCCTTCTGTTCCAAGTCATCCAAATATTCATTAAACTTGTTCTTTTTTGTAATCTGATCAGAAATGTTCTTAAAAAATTCACCGTCAACGAGGTACTTGTTGAAGAAAATGTTGTCACTTGAAACTTGGCGATCATTTTCAATCAAAATTCGTTCTTGTTGCTTGTGCCAGGATTTTTCTGATCTCAAGTAACGATTAATATCTGTTGCCGCTGCATGTGCAGGATCAATGAGAGAACGTAGAGCTGTAAAAATGATACAGAGTGAAATTAATCTCTGCTGTCCGTCAATAATCGACTCGAGTGTATATGGTGTGAGATTGTCCTTAAGAAGCCGAGAAGTGTTTTTCAACAATATGTTTCCCAAGAAATATCTTCGATCTTGTCGATCCAAAGCTTCTGAAATATCTTGACACAACTTGATCACATCTTCAGGTTCCCATTCATAGGGTCTTTGAATCGGTGGGATGACATATAAAAATTTGCTAAATATTTCGCTAATACTTTCGCATGTGCATTGGAATGCGTTCGTTGGCATTGGAATTGGTATCGCCTTTGGTTTAGCGCTTGAAGAGGATGATGTAATTGAGGAGGATGAGGAACCAACGACATTGGTTGAATTTAGCACAGAACTTGACGCCAATGAGGATGAACCTTTGGATGTACGTTTCTTCTTGGTCGAAGATTCAGTTGGAGATGCTTGTGGAAGCATAGCTTGACGATCATCATTTTCTTCATCATATTTGGCAGTAATGTTTTTGGTTTTTTCTGGAGGTGGAGTCTTTCTCTTTCCTGTCGATGAAGGTGAGGGTTGTGGTGATGATGAACTGGGGGTGGATGTCCCTTAGGTTTGCTTTTTCTTCTTGGGTGTGGTGGTTTGCTTTGGAGCCATTTTTTTGAGCGAGTGTCAAAATGTTCGCTTGTGTTGAGAAATTAAATGATGAAAGATGACGTGAATGATGAAGTGTTTGAATTGTGACCACAAGTCGTCAATACAACAACTCGTCATCGTTGAAACCAATGATGCTCTAAAAGATGACAGCCAACGCATGATGCGTAGATGTGTGACCACTTGTCATAACTCGTCATCTTTGAAAAACAGTTACCTTCACCGTAGATACCTATGTCTTTACTTGGATGTGTCAAGTCTTTGAATAAATAGGTGGTTTTATTGAGTGAAATAAATATTGTGCTCATGAAACACCACTCTGAAATGTTACTCCAAAACAGCCAAAACAGCTTCACCTTGAACCAAATCTCCAACACTATAAGGTAAACTCTTAATAACACCATCTTTTGGTGCAACAATCTTGTGTTCCATCTTCATGGCCTCCATGACGAGGATAGTATCTCCCTTGACAATCTTGTCGCCTTCCTTGGCCATAACAGCTGTGACTTTTCCAGGCATTGGACTCTTTAAGGATCCCATGTGAGCTCCTCCCTTTTGTTCAAATGCAGCCAAAACTGGGACAATTTCATATCGTTGACCATCTCTGGTGAAAATGTAAATGGTCTTTTGGTCATTACTGAATGCAAGAGTACTGTGGAACTTTCTATCATCAACAAATGCAACAATTTCCTTTGTTGTGGCATCGTAGGCTCCACTCACAACATGAGTATTGTTTCCAATTTTCATGACAAACTTAGTTGTTGAGGTTGGATCCCACAAGTGTTCAACACTCACTGAAACCACTTGATCCTTATTGTATGGATGGTGGAACTCAAAGTTCTCATCATGGTTATGATTGAATCTCAGACCTTTGAGAAGATCAAATGGATCGCTTGATCGAGTTGTGTGACGGTCATTTCTAACAATTAAGGAGAGAGTAGCCAACAAGAAGATGGAATCATCAATCGTCTTTTCTGGGAAAAGCTCATTGTAATACTTTTGAATAAAGTGAGTCTCCAATTCAACATTTCTAAATCTTTGATTGGTAGCCAATCTCTTCAAAAATTCAATGTTTGTTGTCAATCCAGAAATATGATATCTGTTCAAGCATGAAACCAATTTACGGAGAGCCAATTCTCTATTTTCTCCCCAAACCACAAGTTTTGCAATCATTGGGTCATAATAAATAGAAACCTCATCGCCTTGTCTCACTCCAGTTTCAACTCTAACTTCACCCTCAACTTCCTCAGGAGGACTCAAATAACGTAATGTACCAGTTCCAGGCAAGAAATTGTTTTCTGGGTTTTCAGCATAAATACGAGCTTCAAATGAGTGACCTCGTCTCTTCAAATCTTTCTGGAGTAAAGGTAATCTATTGCCTGATGCAACTTCAATTTGCCATTCGACTAAATCTTGTCCTGTAATCATTTCAGTCACAGGGTGCTCAACTTGAAGTCGTGTATTCATTTCCATAAAGTAATATTTCTGGTCATCATTGTCCATGATAAATTCAACAGTACCAGCACCAACATAGCCGACAGCACGAGCGGCATCTACAGCACTTTCACCCATGGCCTTTCTGACAGCATCGTCCAATCCTGGTGCAGGTGCTTCTTCAATAATCTTTTGATGTCTTCTCTGAACAGAGCAATCTCTTTCAAAGAGATAGACACAATTTCCGAGAGTATCTGCAAAAACTTGAATTTCAATGTGACGAGGAGTTTGAATATATTTCTCAATCAATACCCGGTCATCACCAAAGGATGCTTTCGATTCACGTTTTGCCGAAGACAAAGCTTCTTTGAATTCCTTTTCACTCTTGGCCAATTTCATTCCCTTTCCTCCTCCTCCCATCACTGCTTTAATCAAAACTGGAAAGCCAATCTTCTTTGCCTCTTCTAACAATTTCTCTTCTCCCTGTTCATCACCATGATAGCCCGGAACGACTGGAACCTTGGCCTTTTCCATAATTTTCTTACTTTCACTCTTTGAGCCCATCGCAATGATTGCTCCTTCAGGTGGTCCAATAAACACAATTCTATTCTTTGCACAAAGGCTAGCAAAATTGGCGTTTTCAGAGAGGAAACCATAACCTGGATGAATGGCTTGAGCTCCACTCTTCTTGGCAATTTCAATAATCTTCTCACCCAATAGATAGGATCGGCTAGATTCAGGTGGACCTAACAAGTAGGCTTCATCAGCCATTGCTACATGCATGGAATTGGCATCGGCTTCACTATACACTGCAACCGTTTGAATACCGAGCTTTTTAGCTGTTTTAATCACTCTGCAGGCAATTTCACCTCTGTTGGCGATGAGAATCTTATCAAAGAGTGGTTTCTTGACTTCTTCTCTTGTTACAGATTGATTGGTATGGTAGGATGAAGAGATGGGTTGTGTTCTTGATAAGCCACGAACAAGCAACGCAGAGGCATGAGAAGAATTTACGTTCATCATCATCATGGAGCGAGAGGATGATGAAAATAAACAATTCTTGGTTGTGCCATGACGATCATGCATCGTACTTGTCGAGTAGTGCAACTTGGCTCCGGAAGTTGTTGTTGTGTGTGATGAATTTGTTGAAATGCTTCTGGAGGCAGAGGTAACAGATTTTCTAATCATTTTTGATGATTTCATTTTTTTTGTAACGTCGGGCTCAGCAAAGTCTGAAAAAGAGCCAAAATTTGAAAGAGAGTTTGTTGGTACGTGTTTAGATTTGTTCAACTTATGGTTCTTGCGATTCGTCTCCTCAGGATGGAGGCAGAAAGAGGTATTGGTAAAATTTACGTTGATTAAAAAAAATATTTCTACTATGAACTATCAATCATCATTGTTTCTTCATTCCCGAATGATTCATTCATGAACCCGTTGTTGCAACAAGAATAACCAATGATATAATGGAAGAGCGATTACACTTATTGAACATTTTTCAAGAACAGACTGCCCAATATTTTGATAAAATTTATCATCAAATAACAGTCCCAATACTCATGAATAGCATTAATAATTCCAATACGGAAATTACCATATGCAAAATTAAATTATTGATCCGAACTTGGAGATCTCTTTATAAACTAAGAAAAAAACAAGACAAGGAACAATGTTATTTCACGTGGTGTCCCATGATGATGATGAGTAAACAAATGGCACAGGAAGAACCAAATACCCTGTTACAAAAACAAGCGCTCACGACTTTTAAAAAGAAATTTAAAAAAACAATTGTAAATGAATTGGAAAAGAATGAAGAAATGAGAAGGAAACAAAACATGGTGGACAAGTTACGGAAAATTGACTACTATGATCGAAAGAATCAACAATCCAAGTGGTCCACACTGTATGCTGTTGAGCACGATGCGTCAACTTCTGGAATGGAACTCAGATTTTTTGATTTGGAAAATGTTGAGAAGGAAATTCATGAAATGGTGCAAACATTCAATGATTTCAACCACAAGTCACAAAAAGTTCACAAGTTGGAATGGGATGAGCCTCTATTTATTACAAGTAGAATTTCTCAAGTCTATTCTGCACCGTTTGAATTGTCATCCTCTCAAAAAACATCGAAAAGAAAGATCGCACCACCATCCATATCTTGTTTGGAAAATTGTAAATATTTCGTTCCTGATACGAACGTAGATGCTTCTAATTTATTTGAAGAGGAAAAGGTAACGATCGACCGTATCATGCTAACTAGCTGTCTAGACATGGAAATGTTGAAAAAATTACGTCAAATTAATGCAGAAACTCCAGTAATAGCCAAAGACGCGGACGATGAATCAACAAGAGCCAGTGGTTCTGTATTTATTAGGGTACCGATACAGGTGAGTGGTGAGGATCATATGGAAGATAAGTCTTCCAAAATAAGACCCATTCTATTTCAGAGCAAGTTACAGCAGTTAAGAGAAGCAATATTGAGGCATGAGTGAGCACGTAATTAGGTTCCATGTAGAATAGGGCGAAATAAAACCTTGTAAACACAAAATCAATGTCACACAACACTCCAGAGGCAAGGCATGAATGTGTGCACTCAAAGTTCATCCTTAAACATGTGATTCACAAAATATTTGCATTCTGCATGTCCCACACAAAGAATTTCAACCACACAAATATACGACTGACCGTTGACAGCTTGTCTATAATAATCAACCACTTGATCGAGAGTATCAAACTGCGAGTCAGTACTCTGGTGTTGCAACATGACTTCCAAATGTTCGTCTAAAACATTTACAAATTCTGGAAGTGACGTGTAGGAGGGGTGAGTAAATTCCATGTTCCAAACAGGAATGACCAGATCCAATCGTCGATCTCCATTCACACTTTCAGTCTCCATACGCAATAGAGTATACCCAGGTTCAGAGCTTGTTTCTGAATATTGTTCAAAGGTGTTGTGACTGTTCAGGGTGTCGCTCATGAGGGCATTCTTAGATGGTGATTTCATATTCCTTCCTGGAGTGGAATCATTTTGTGATCGCTTTCGCTTTTGTTGACGTTCAATTTGGATATCATTGATGATACACTTGACAATGATAATTTGGTTTTCCTCAAAAACTAGAGTTGATGGAATCTCGAATAATTCCTTGAAATAAATCCACTTGACAGTCGGGTGTGCTTTTTTGAAAGACTCCAAATCTTGATATTCTGGTAGTGGATATTCGCGTGATACTCCATGCATGTCAAAATCGCTGATTGAACAATCCATATATTTCCTAATTATTTTCCTTGTCTTATTTCGCCATGAAAATATTGCTTCAACTTGTGTTTTCATGTCGTTCGAGTGTTCAACAATGGAGAAAAATCCTGAACCTTTCAAGTACTCTTCTGTAAAGAAATGAGTTACAAATGTACTTTCCAAGAAGATAAACTTGTCCGAGTCGTCCTCGATCGATGTTGAAATTTGTTTCACACGGAGATCACTGATAAAAATTACTTGCCCTACTTGCACCGAATCTAATAAACTCTTCCTGGAATTTGTGAACAATTTTACAGACATCATTTGTACTGAACTAGGGTCTACCAATGTCAAGTATTTGTACTGAGAAAATTGAGAATGAAATTTTTCTCTTCGATAGGGTCCAACATTCACAACTACTCCTAGAATATTGACAGTTGTGTCAGAGAGTGAGAGTTCCATAATTTCATTAATCGTTGACACAGGAAATGATAAAGGTGCAAACTCCTTGATATCTTCCAACTGTTTGGGATCAATTTTTTGAATTGGCTGCTCTGTTTTGGATGAATTAATCGAAATTTCATTCTTAAACTTGACAGTAAATACTCCTGAATCAAAAAATTGCTTCACTCGGTAGTCATTAACAATGATAATGTCTCCAACATTCAATTCTGCGTATGAATGTAAAGCAAGATCATTCCATATGGTAACAGGCACACCTTTTGGTGTTGACTTGTCTGTGATCAAGAGCGTATAAAACATTGGATATGATTTCTCTTCATAGGTCTTTCCATAATATCGAATTTTCGATTTTTTGTAAATTCTAGCAAAAAATGAATTTCTTTTAGAACTTGCAATAATTTCTGCCAATTGACAAGTTTCATCAGGTGTTGGATCTTCGAGTGACTAGTCAAAAAATTAATTTAAATTAATAAATGGTCAGTTGAGTTCCAAACCGTCAAAGTTGGCCAAAATGAAAACTTACAATTTGTGGAACTGTTCCAGTAAACATTTCAAAATCAAAATTATCATCATCCAGTAAGGGCATGTAATATCCTCTTTCGGACATTATGGGACGAATATTTCCCTTTTCTTCATCTAAAATTTCAGTAAAATCATCCAGAGAATATTCCAAGTTATTTTGTGAAACCACTTCTAATGAGTGAATAAAGATTGTTCGTTTTTGCTTTCCTTTCACTTTTTCATCCATTAAAACTTTAAATTTTGTGATTCGAATAAGAGTATGTTCTTTAATCTGAGACTGTATGATCATTGAATTCATCACGGGAGAGAGAATGATGATTAAAGCCATGGTACCATCCGTCACAGTTAATTCAAACGCATCTTTGGGAATGAAGGAATGGGTGAGACTCTGAAAGGAATTTGTGGTTGGTTGATTCGAAACTCCAATGTCATCGGAAGTGTTGGATGTTTTATCATGAAACATGTGAATATCAGCGAGATGAAGAAAATGGGAATCAATATGAACTGGTGGTGTGATGATCGGAACCATATACACGTAATTAATACAACACAATCAGTAAGCCAAAAATTCGGAACATTTACGTTTTCAACAAATCACCTACATCTTTTGATTCTCAGCACTACACATTCCACGTTCAAAGTTCTCTCATGGGGATCTCGAACCGAGGAAAGCAAAGTCAGGCCATCCATTGCTGATTCTGTGATCATTTTTTTGTGAACAATGGAATCAAACAACAATACGAGAGTTGACAACAATTTTTTTTGATTTGTTTATTTGAAAGGCGCCAACATTTCATGTCTAATGAGCAAATAAACGATCAAATGCTTCTTGGTAGCGCATTCTTGCTTCGTCAGCAATTGAAATTCTTGATTGCTTATCCTGATCAAGAAAAACATTAATGTCTGGTTTGAGCATGTGAGACATGTCCAGTGCGCTTTTTTGATAATAGAGTGAATGAACAAGTAATACATCTTCCTCATTAAGTTGGTTCACAATCTCTTGATTG
Source organism: Naegleria lovaniensis (assembly GCF_003324165.1). Classification (NCBI taxonomy): domain Eukaryota; phylum Heterolobosea; class Eutetramitea; order Acrasida; family Naegleriidae; genus Naegleria; species Naegleria lovaniensis. The sequence continues at coordinate 179,641 of NW_025407859.1, read as the reverse complement.
TTGAGAGCTCTGGAAAGAGTGTCTGCTACCATTGAGTATGATTGTGACATGTCGAAATTTGAAAATTTTCTACAACACACCAAGCAATAATGAATGAGATGTTTCACTGCATTAATATTCAAATGAGTGAAAGAGGTTCTATAAATTTCTTCGGATAACCAATAGGTGCATCGTTCAATAAAAATTCGTACCGTATATTCGAAGGGTGTTTTCATGTTCGGATAATTAAGGAATGTGGGATCTTCTAGACAGCTCTGACACCAGGCAAAGTTCAAAATTGCGATATGTAAACTGTTGTTGCAGCAGTGATACATTCCATTAGCCAATACCAACCAAAACATTCTAAATCTTTGAGATTGTTTCTTAATTTCTCCTTCCAAAACTTGGGAAAAAGTGTTCTCATCATTCAATATGGCTCTTTTTTGTAAAAACTCTTGAATTGCCGAGTCAGAAACCTGTACATGCTCTTCTCTTAGCTTTTTAAGAGCCTTTTTTACCAAATACAAGCAAAATGCATTTAAAAAGGTCCTATGTCTTGGATCCTTAGTTTGTTGTAATTCTACCACGACCGATGCAAAAAATGTTTTCGTGTCAATGAAACGCTGATCGATCAAATAATATGGGTTGATGCTCTTAGTGGCCGCTTGTGTTTCTTGGAGTAATAATTGATACTTGTTGTTAAGTTCGTAGTACATGATTTGTTGTTGAGTAAGATCTTGTTCTCGTAATTCTTTGAGACATGAAAACAATTGTGGTGATTGAGGGATGAAATCGAGTAGAAATGCATTTTGGTAGAGTCTGGCTTCGGATGAATTGGGATCTTGTTCCAGCTTTTGTATCACTTGTTTCAAAACTTGTAAAAGTGTAGAGTTTGCATTGGCTTCTAAATCTCCTTGTTCTGCATTCCTATAGAACATGTTGACTATTGAAGAAGTCCAATTTCTCTTTTGTTTCAAATGCTTGTATGTTAGCTGAAGTTCAGACATTGAGTGACTTCTTTTTTCGGCATATTCAATCGCTTTCATGCTTTGAGCTGTTTTACTCACTGCCAAATACTCATTGTATATTCTGAGGGAATAAATAAAGGCCTTATTCATTTGATCCGAAGGAACTTGTGAGTTTTTGTGAATGAAATGGGCCCATTCGTTTCGAATGGCTTTCAGTTTCTTTAGATAATGAGATGCTTCATTTCTCAGGACAGGATGGCGCTTCATGGTTATTGATAGATTTGTAAAGTCTAAATCTTGAAACTTGGAAGATTTTTCAGATTGTGTTCGAATATTGAGAATCCAAAACAGCTTTCTACTGGTTCGAATAATGTGATGAAATATTCTAGTCAGCATGTCAATGTCGTTTAGATCAAAAGGTACAATTGTGGATCCTCTTTCATGCCGAGGTGGAGAGAGAATAGCTTGATCCTGTTCAGAAATGGCATAAGAACTGAACTGTATATCATTTGGTTCAGAGCTAACGTATTGCTGGATAGACTCAGGCAAATAATTATTATTATTACTGGTATTAGACATGTCGAGAGTGCAATTGTTGTTCTCCGTTGTAGTGTTGACGTTTTGAAAAGCATCAAAGGCTTGAATATTCAACAACTCACACAAACTCGGAATGATCTCTGCTTCAAAGATATCTTCATCTACGGATTGGAAGTCATCACGTTGGTATTTGAGAAGTGTTGAAGCAGCTTGTTGTTTGGTGAAACTATTACCAAAATCCTGATAGCATAAAAGCCGTACCAAATCATTGGCTTTGCCCAAAAACACGGGAAATAAATTTTCGGGAGTGATCAAAAACTCATATTGGAATAGTTTCCCCAACTCACGGCACAAGGGATTTTTACGAGAGTCGAAAGGACTCATTGGAGAGAAAGGAACTGAGCGGTCGATGCCACTGTTGATCGAGGAGTGGTAATGATCAAAATTTGAGATGGGTGTTTGTGGTTGCAACATTTTTTTTGATTTTTGGAGATAAGCGGCATGAGGGAGAGAATTGTAATTCTGCATCAGAATTCCCAAGTGTTCATGATTTCTTGATTTTGTAGTATTCTTAGTGGTGCTTTCCATTAATTACACTGAGGAATTAGTTGTAGCTCTTGAGAGTGAATGACATGCACATTAACCACACAGCATTGGTTACTGACATTTCATCATCTCATTGTATTTCGCGTTCTGCAACTGTCGGATACAATTTTCCAACTTGTCGTTCCACAACATTACGGAATGGCATCCACTGGTGATCAGTAATGATAATGAAATTGCAGCAACCGCAGTTTCTATATGCAAGATTATGTTCCGGAGCTGAACTAATCGATAAAGAAACATATATGAAACTTTACGACCACTATCGATGGAATGATAGAAGAACTCAAGACGTGAAAAGATTCAAATATGCAGAAAAGGTTGCCACACAAAGTAATATTTATTCGGAGCCAAGAGCAACAAACGACATTAGAGCTGCAGATAACAACCCAAATATCAAGACAATGACAGAGACGTCTATTATCCGAGCCATTAAATTTTGTACAAGAAGAAGCTTAACATGTAGGATATCAAAAGGTTTTAGATGCACACCTTTAGTGGTTTCAGCTGCAATTTTGTCACCAATTGTAACACCCACACAACATTTGGTCAAATTTACATCTATTAAAACCTTGAAGGACTGCCAACATTATTTGGTAGATAATTGGGAGCAAACCAAAGAGGGACAGTTGTTATTAGAAGAAGAGTATGATGAATTGTTTTTGGATGGTGCTTTTTCCATAGATGCAAGGTTTGCATTACCAAAGGATTTATTAGGAAGATTAGAATCTTCAAAATTTTCAATTGTCGGAATGTTTTCATATTATAACAAATCTGTTATTGCTTGCACGTTGTTTGAATAGACATAGTTCGCCAGTGGGTTTCACCAGTGAAGTGTCCTTCTATGACCTTACAAAATATGTATTGAAAGGCTTCGTTGAATGCAGATTCTCGTTGCAGCGCTCCAAAAATAACAAAAAAAAATTAATCATTATTGGCTCTTCTTGCCGCACAACGTTCTGCGCTGCTGTGAGTTCCGAAAGTCATAGTGTTGCATCATCGGTGATGACAATCAGAACATTTGACAATTTTATTAATATTATTGTTTGATATTATTATTAGTCCTTCGGTTGAGTTGTTGTTTAATTGCCACTGAAAATTCCGATACCTGATTCTCGCGTTGGTTTCAAGCAAATATGAGTGTTGAAATTTCGTCATCTTTCCACGTGATAATAATTTTGGATACTTTTCAAAAGAGGGATGATAGTTTGCTTGCAAAATTTCGCAACAAAATTACGGAGCCTTTTTGTCCAGAAAATAGAGACCCACGATCGTTGCTTTCTCACAATCTCAAACAATTATTAGGACTCTATGACTTACAAACACGATGGAGCCGATTATTCACGAGTGTACATTTTCTATTTATACAACGAAATGATATCCAATCTCAGCTGAACTTTGCAACCAATGCAATGACAATGAATGGAAGGGTGAGCCTGTACTGCTACGATTACAAAAGAAACTTGCATTGTATCTATGAAAGAGTTTCAAATATGGTTTCGCATGAGGACGAACTTTTACTCGAAAATTGCTTATCCACTTGTCATGACAGCTTTTTACAATATTTCAGCGTCCTCAAAGATAGCTCTCAAACCTATCACTTGCTTAGAAAATTTTACAGGAACCTAGAAGAAATTGTTTATAGCCAATACAGAGGACATCCTTCCTCAAGTATCTTAAAATCGATTGCATCTCAAGTGATGAGTGCAATTCCAGTTATATCTCGATTGATGGGACGCACATTTCATGAGAAGTTTATTCAGCTCAATTTCGCCAAAGGTGACAATGGACCATGTATTCAAGTAATTCAACAATATTGTAATTTTAAGATTATTATCACGGAAATTTTATTAAGAGATATCATGGTTTCTGATTTTGGATTCGATTGTATCAAGATTCGAATTGATCCATTGGTCTTTTTCAGACAACGACTTAATCAAGTTTATTACGACTTTATGTTGCAACAAATGCGAAAAGTTTATGAAAGAGATTACAACAGAAAAAAGGCAAAGAAGGCCCTTAAAAGAAGCGCCACACTGAACAAGAGTCAGAACGACAAGAAAGAATTCATCAAATATTCAACAAGAACATCAAAAATTAATTTCAAATGTTTCAAATTTTGGTACAATCAGTGATAGAAAACGAAAGTGCTGTAAATGTTGCAATAGAAAACGTATTTTTCAACAGAAATTTGAGAGTGTGTGGCAATAATTTCGAGAAACAGGTCCTGTTTGTTGGTTAAGATGACCACAATAACAGCCTCATTCCTCGCACGCATTGTGGTCACCACCTTAATGGCTTCCAATGAAATATCGAAAGGAGAATTTCGCAATTCAGTGAGTGATAATATTAAAAAAAAGAAGCACATTTTCGGAAAATTACATTTAAGAACCAAAAAAAATTCATGGCGAAAAGGAAACAAAAACAAGGTCAACTCTCTCCTCGTGGACAGCAGCAACACCATCATCGGAAGCATGCACCTAGCCTCACTCTTGATGAGTTTATCAGAGTGACTTCTCCAACCAAGGAGGAAAGCGAAGGGGATGATTTGTTGAACAATACTCAATCGAAGGACCTCCTAAATCATGATCAGCAAGAAAACCACTCGAGAAATACAGCCATTGGTTCTAGTACTGACGAAGAAATATTGCAACAACAACAAGGGGATGGCCACGATCAACAATTACATCATCACAACAAGCAACCATCAAATAATTCAAAAATAATTCTACAAATGGACAACTCACTGTTAGAGCGAGAGCCAAAAAAGGAACATCCAAATGAGGAGCATACTGATGTTCAAATCAAAGTTGTTGCAGAAGAAGATACACATCCTAAACCCTCATATGACGACTTGTCTCACAAGGTTGAGGAATATGGACATCAAGAAATGATGGATGGAGTACAAGCCTCAAACTCTGAAATTTTACAAGAGTCTCAAGAAACTTTTGAAAGAGTGAAACAAATCGTGGGTGCTGACGTTCAGGAGAGTCCTCGTGATATAGACGAAGGAAAGGAAGAACATTTAGAGCGTAATGACGGTAATTCCTCAACCCGATCAATTCGGACCTCAAACACCAATCTTGTAGAAGAGAAACAAAAAGGTGAGACATCTTCCGAGGTGTCACTTGAAAAACAAACATCATCTTCCGAGAGTGCCATTTCCTCCATTGCGAAAAAAGTTGTGGGAACACTTCCAATCAGAAGAAACTCCATTGGCAAGAAAGATCTTTCACACATTACTAAAATGACGCTCATTACTGATCGCCCAACCAACACAACCATTTGCTCTTGTCTGTTGACACTTGCAAAACCAATTACTCATGAAGAGCTTCTCAGCAGATTAAGGAAACGTGTCCTTTCCAAATATCCAAGATTTAGATCCATTGTCAGTCACGATTATCAAAGCTTCCTTGAATATGAAAATATTGATCTTGAAAAGCATGTTCGCTATTTGAGAGTACCTAAGAGTGGCATCAAGGAATATACAGCACAAGAAGAGAAGGCACTCCTTCAAGAATTTCTAGGTAAAATCTCAATGGAACCCTTAGATTTTTCCAAGCCATTATGGGAGCTTATCGTGATTGATAATTGTCCGGCTTTGGGTTACCTTTTAATGTTCCGAATGCATCATGCCATGGGAGATGGAACCAGTTTGCTCATGTTTCTTTCTCAGTTTTGTGACCAAGGAGAAGAGCACTTCAAGCTTGAAATTTTTGCGATCAAAGACCGTTTCTTGGCCAAAGCAGTCAGCAAATTAGAATCAGTTCCCGTCATTGGATTGATCGTGAGATTTTTCAAATTCCTATTATTTTTATTCGGATTGTTTTTAGTGTTTATCAAATGGATGAAGCTCTTAATTCTCAATGGTCAAGATAGAAGCGTTTTCAAAACGGCCATATCCACAGAAAAGAGAGTGGGCTGGTCTAAACCATTTGACGTGTCCGACATCAAACATGTTGGAAAAACTTTTAACAATGCTACTGTGAATGATGTTGTACTAAATTCACTTTCTGGAGCGTTAATGAGATTTACTGAGAGAAGAACAGACAAAGAGTCGGCAAAAAGAGTGACCTTCTCAATGCCTGTCAATATTCGAATGAGCAATGACGAGTTTGAAAAATTGTCCAACAAATTTGGCTTTATACTTGTACCTGTGGACTTGAAAACACGAGATCCTGTTGCGAGACTCCGCTATGTGAAGAAAGTGACTGACAAGACTAAAAGTCTTCCCGAACCATTCTTTACCTATAATTTTGCCAAGCTCACGTACATTTTGCCCGCAGAAATAGTTTTCTTTTTGGTAGCTTTCTTATCCAAGTGGATCACATGCGTATTCACCAATGTTGTTGGATCGAGTACAGAATTAAGCGCAGACTCTATTCCAGTGACAGAAATTGTGACATTTGCTCCATCTCCAGTTGGAGTTGGTCTGGCATTTGCTGTCTCATCTTACAATGGAAAACTCTGCCTTAGTGCCATCTCAGACGTGTTGACAGTCTCGGATCCAATGGAACTGATCACAGATTTTGAAAATGACTTGGAACAAATTATTGCCATCTCCAAAAGTAATGAGCTTGGCAATCGTTGAATGAATGAACACGTTCATACCGAGTTGATTTTTTGACAGTGCCATCACAATGAAAAATGCAATGGTCCACACACAATAAAGCAACACGTTCTCTGCAGAGTGAAATAAATTTTAATAAAAATGAATGACGATGAGGAGGCAAACAAACAGCAGGGCTCCGCGAGCATGGATGACCTAAGCAAGAAGCGTCATCACGAAGAGGAGGAAGATGAAGAAGAGGAGGACGAAGGAGATTCCTCCAATAATGAGGAGGATGATGAAGATGATTCAGATGTTGAACGTAGAAAAGCGGAATACGAGAAAATGAGGCAAGAAAGAATCAATAGAAATCAGCAATTATTAGAAACACTCGGACTGAAACAAACGATTGTAGGTATTGATGTATTTTCTTAAGCTAATTATCATGAATCGGAATCATATCAACATGATCAACATATCATCATCAACAACAACAGGCTCTTTCTCTTACACCCACCAAACCTTCCAATAACAGTCAAGTCTTTGATGAAAGTGGTGCAGACATGGCCTCACCGAAAAAGACCAAAAAGCGCAAGAAGGAACCACCTGAAACGAGTAGAACATCCTCACGAATTTCAACCAACAAGAGAAAATCTAGCTACAAGGAACAAGAGGAGATGGGTGGTAAAAAGCTGGAGGAGGAAATTCTTGCACTTGTGATAAAGAGAGCTAAAGGAAGAATGCAACAAGCCAAATTCTTATCGGAGCTTCATAAACGATTTCCGAAAGAAATAATGATGGAGAAGCTTGAAAATTTACCAAAGCCCTCTGCAGAATCTGTAGAATACATCAATGAGTTTCTAGTACCAATATTATATAATGTAACATATGAGGATGACGAATATTTAGCATACTTGTGTGCTGGCCCAGAAAAGGCCGTCAAAAACTTGGTACTTGCTTTTAATGCTGCTGTAGTCTCGAATTATACCATGAATTTTTCTCTCCTTATTTCAGTATTTACAAATATTACAAGCAGAAGCAAGAAATTATTAGTTTTGCAAACCATCGACTTGTACTCTGTTATTGACAGCACTGACGTCCCAGTCTATGAATTTCTGTATTTATTGAGAAATATTGTGCTTTCAGACACTCCTGGAAAACGAACAAATGAATGGTTTTCCAAGAAGAAGAGTCGAGAAACCATGGCAGGCGTACTAGGCGGTATTTTAACAAGGTTACAAAACGAAACAGACAGAAAGTCGGAATGCTACTCCCTATTTATTGAAGTGTGTGCAATTCTTTCTCGTGACAAGCTTACCTCGCAAATTGTTAAAGATACCCTCAAATCATCTCAACTAATTTCTGTGTTAGAAATGCAAATTAATGCTCCCACACTTCCTAAAGACGTTCTTACCTCTGTTTATCTTTGCTCTCATATTCCTCTTGCCAATGACAAAGAAGAAAAGAAATTATTGAAGTTGGCCAAACAGAATAGAAGCCTCTTTCAAGACACCATTCCAGACAATCCATGGATTGACTTTTCTTTCATTGAGGATTTACTAAATTCTTCCACGAATAGATATGTAGCATTGGGAGTTTTGGCGTTTGATGGATGCTACGATGTTTTGGATGCCACTTTTTACACACTCAAAAATTTACTGACCTCAGAAGAAGTGGCAAATGCTATCGAAAACGTGAACGATACTGAAATCAAAACCATTTATTTGGATCTAGTTGAGAAAGTTAAACACTACAAAGAAGAGGACGATGAAGAAGAGGGAGAGGAACCAAAGGAAGAGTCACAAGAGTAGAATCATGCTACAAAGGTAATCCTCTGAATGACATTTATATTAATCTATTCTTCCGTAACAAATCCTTTGTTTCCTGATTCAATTCCAACCCTTGTTGTTTCATGTGTTTCACCAATTTCAGTACTTGGTTTTGGTCGTTGCCATACATGGCAAATCTAATTAAAATATTGTAGGTTTGCTCGTTGGCACCAAGCTGCAGTTGTTGCATATCCTTCAGCACTATTACAGTATTTGATTTATCTTTGATATCTGCAAAATACCGAAGTAGAAAATTCATCACGTTCTGATTTAACGAAAAGAAGCACTCTTGTTCTAAAAATTTGGAAAGTTCTTTTGGTGAAGCTCTTTCAAACTCAAGAGCATATCTTTTCATGATTGAATAAACGTCCAGTCCGATACTAGACAATGAGAGGGTACTTTCCACTTGTTGTACCTCCTTCTGCTTTCCGTAGCCATGTAGAACGTCCAAAACTCTGATAATTAAATTTTCCAATTGACTTGATGATTTTGACAATTCCTCTTCATTTGTTTCAAAAGGATTATCAAATAACGTGGTAAAAACTGGCTCTTCCTGCTCAGTGGTACTAAAGGACTTGGTTCCTTCAAGCCACGTAATCTTTTCAATACATTTTGCAATGTCTTCTAAATGTGATAACAGTGTTTCCACCCAAACATCTCTTTCTTCAGCCTTTGTAAAATCCACACCTTGATCCAAATGAGAGTGAATCAAAGATATCATAGTTGAAATATTGTTCTCTTCCTTTTTAATTAATGATCGTCTATCATCGGAAGAGCTTGTTTTGTAGGAACGTAATTGGCTTTTTGAATTCAAAATTGTTGTTGCTGATGGATTATGATGAGTGGTGATTGGATGGGCATATTGAGTGCTACCTATTATTTTAGTAATTTCACGATGATGATGACGGAGATTACTCTTGGAACAAAAACATGTCATGCTGAAATTTCTCTTGCAAGAAGGATGTAATTCAAAATCCCTACCATGACTACCAATGCTGCAGACTGGTAGGTAATTTCCGCTCTCCAAATAAAGCACATTTCTCGTTGTTTCTTGATGGTTTCCATGATGGCGTATGAATTTCCGTGATGTTGCCGGCAACCAAGAACTTTTCATTTTTTTCTTCACAATTTTTCAAATTTACAATCCGAAAGAATGGTTGTTGAAACACAAAAACACACAAGGGGAGTGACGCAACCCGTGAGGCTCAAATTTTTCATGACAGCAGTCTCAACCTAAGATGTTAAACGAGATTGCTGTTACCAAACGGATCATGCCTCAACAACATTAGAGTCTTATTCATTGTGTTAATTTATAGTGATTCTTTTCCTGTCAAACAACAAGAGCTGGTCCGAAGGCTCACTGGCTCACTTTTTTTCATTTTGTTCGGTCTTTGGGAATGAAACACAGCAGAACGTCCTCAATTTTATTTCAACATTTGGTTCGTTCGCATGCAACCTGATAATTTTTAGAGAGAACCGCCAAAAAAAATGAATCAAATGCCGCTGGGTTTTGCACCGCAACCGCCACGAAACCATTTTCAAAGTGAAAGTTCTCATCCTTTCATTCCGACGACGACGACCACAACAGGCTCGACATCATTCCCACACTCGAACTTGGTGTCTACATTGAATGATCATCCTTCCTCAACGATGCATGCTCCTTCGATACATTATTCGTCCACATCGACAGCAATTCCCTATTATCATCAGCAACAACAATTCCATCATTCCTTTCCTGTTGGGGTCTCTAGTCAAAATAATTGTGAAATGAACCATCCGACTCGAAATCATTATGGATATTCTGTACAGTATTATTATCCTCAACAAGGAACGTCTCAACAGCACCAACATTTACACACCCAACCACCTTCGTGGTCATCGTCCTCGACAGCTCTTGCTTATCGAACGCCGACCACAACAGTCATGCATTCGGACCGAACAAATCCACCACCGAATTTATCGAATGCTCAACAAGTTGAAACAGTGAATCAAGTTGTGATGCCTTCTTCAATTCAACAATATCATTATTCAAAGATCCCACAAATTCCAACTAATTCTTCCTCACAACCACCATCACAACCAATGAACAACATGGTTAATAATTATCATCATGAAGCAAAGCCTGTGGTAGTATTGAATACTGAACCGAATGTGAAAAATGGATATTACATGTCACAACAACCCATTTCACAACCCATTCCACATACTACACCTTCAACATGTAATTTCACAACGAGCCAATATTCAACAGTCAGTAATCAGCAACAAAAAAAGAACAATACGAATTCAGATAGTGTGACACTCTCAAAAATTAGTAACCATTTCGTTCGCACAACACAAGCATCCTCTGGTGTGTCATCAACTCAACAACAACCTTATCAATCGAGCATGACACAACGATCCTCAATTTCTCAACCTATCAATGACTATGATAGTACAGTTTCGAAAAGCTCGTTCATGTCTCGATTGAAAACAATCAAACCTATCAAGAAACCTGTGACAAATACCCGTTCTGAGATTGATAATCATCATAACGAATACATACGTTCTATATTTCATGAAACATTTAACAAGGTGGATTATCATCATCGTTCATTGACTAGAAACAAGAGTGTGACACCTCAATTATGTGAAACTCTTCACAGAAACGCGTTATTAAGAAATTATGAGGAAAATCAATCTTGTAGTCAACAACCACCACCACCAGTGAGTAGTAGTAGTAGTCAAAATTCCCAAACTCATCTGTCCAGCATACGCTCTTCTATACCAACTCCAATGGTACCACAAATTCCATCTCAATCCATCTCCATCGAAACTCCACAAGCGGCAATATCATATTCAGAGAGACAAGTACCCATATCACAAGCGACAATATCATATTCAGAGAGACCCAAAGTACATCAAATGTCCAATGTTCAAACAATGTTGACTCACAATTCTGTTCAGCAACAATTGAAATCCGTGTCACCACTCCCATCTCAAGCAGTAACAACAACCACCGAGTCAGGAACATTTCACAACATTTTTGTGGATTCACAACGAAATGCTATCCATGACCTTAATACTAGTTCACAACGAAATACTCAAACTGGACACCTTAATTCATCATCTTCTGTCCATAGCACCTCCTTTAATCATCAACCAGTGAACAACACCATCAACAACAACATCCATCACACTGACCTTTCTAGTGCTCTCATGAATCATTCTCAAATGTCCAATACTTGTTTTAGAAAACCAAATCATCGTCTCTCTCAGCAACATCTCATGGCCCCACCACCTTCACCACTCATTTCTAGGTCCTTTTCCTCAACGAACAACTTGATGATTGCAACAACTAGTATCACTCCACATGCATCACCGAAAGAACAAGTGATGATCACAAATTCTTCTCAACTTTTATCCGTGTCACCTTATCCCTCTTCGAATGAAATAATTGTTTTTAATTCTTCTCCTCAAACACCGAAAACGATTCATTCCACTCAGCATCAAGTTCACAACATGGACTCGTTATCATCTCATCAATTGCAACAGAAAACTCCTCTTCAACCCATTCCACTCAATTTCCAATCCATTATTCCAGGATCCTTGTCACCTTCTCCTCCAAAACAATCGTTCTCTCCTACTGTGAGTGGTGGAACTATTGAGGATCAAAGAATTCGTCATTCTCAAAGAATATCGTCGCCTGCTGTCACAAGTCAGCAAGTCGATTCACACAACCAGGTTCAACATGAACAACACTATTCAACCATTATGATTCCTACTCCTCCATTGACCACCACGACGACTGTCTTGCCACAAGAATATGGTATGATTGAAAACACTGTTTCAGGAATGGAACATTTTCATCAGCATGCTCAACGACATCATTCAATGATCAATGACAATATTAAGGCCACATTGGAAACGTGTCCCAACACTTTCAATCATGCCACTACTACTACTCGTAATGGTGTGGAGTTGAATAATGCTACTACTACTACTCGTCATGGTATAGAGTCGAATTCACAGTTGAATCAAGCTCGAGATGCGACATGTCATCCCAACTTTTCATCCACTTGTGTGACACTCTCATCGAATGGTATCATTGCACAACAACAGCCAATGGATCAAGTTGGATCTTGTCGTCTTTTGAATCATGCACTTCCATCATCCATTTCAACCATGCCAGCGTGTGAAATGAATCATGAAATTTCGAACACTCATACTCGTGCAAGTGACATGCATGACCTACCTTCATCGTCATTACTCGTAGCATCACAACAAATACCTTTAAATTCTGAAAGATTATCGACATTTGTTGAACTTGAATCGAGAATGAGTCATCCACCTGTTGAAAATCATCACACCACTACCAATACTAGTACTACAAGATTACAGATGAATTCCAATCGAATTTGTGATGGTTCTTTCACACCACCAATTCCTGATGAACAAGATGTGCAAGTCATTTCTGACACAAATAGTCAAGACGAACAAGATTATGGTGAATTGTTCTTCAAGAATGAAAAATATAGACAAGCATTAAGATTGGAATTGAGGGAATTAAGAACACTTGTACATGGCATTTCAGAAAATTCTACAAGGAATCTTTCCATTTCCAAAAATTACAAGAATCGAGCTTATCGATCCAGTTGGATCAACAAGACCAAAGAAGGACCTGTAATTTTTCTCAAAAGAGATGGTCATTATTTGAAAAGGTGTAAATGGATCAAACAATTGCAAAGAAGAACATTGGATTCTGGAAATGGTAACTCTTCAAAATTGTTGACAGCAGCAACATCCTCAACAACACCTTCGACACCAGTTCATTCCAAGTCACGACAGTCATTTCATCATCATGGAAAACGACCGAATTCAGAATTCTCTACGACCACACCTTTGCCTTCACCCATGGTGAGTCCAATTGTTGCCAATGCCTCTGCTGTACAACGATTGAGTCTTCACGATATGGATGGTGATGAAGATGTCCCTCTTTTAAACCAGTTAACGAGATTGGATAATCCAAACACAACGGACTCTTGGGTTGAATTTGATTTATTATTGGAGGTACCTGATGGTTCATCAACATCGACTCCATCCAAACAACAGAAAAAACCCAATAATGAATTGTCTGACATGTTGAAAGGTTATTTCTAAGTCATGGTAAAACTTTAGGTACAAATCAAGGCAAACATTGGAATGTACATGTGTTGGCACATGGATGACTACAATGAACATGAGCCTGATGTAGATAACAATTATTGCGACTACAATGGAAAGTTTTTGACTTGTTGTTGACAATATTTCCACCCGAAAGATCTTTTATTTACAATGTTGACGTTGATACTCGGTTCTCATTTCTCGTGCTTGTTTTCGTGTCCATGTTTTTCGGTACTTGTCCAACTCGTCTGGAGGCATGTAGGTCAGTACTTCTCCCTTCTCTTGCATTTGTTTGGGATGTACAAAGGTTTCTCGGGAAGTTGTAGCAAAATAATATTCATCGGCTGACTTTTCTCTATTCTGGACTGGATGATTGTAAAAATCAAGAGCTGGCTGATGACCTGGGAATGAGGATTTAAGAAGATCATTTTCTCCTGCGGATGCAACAGCTTTCGCTTTAAACGAGTGGATATTAAGGCCCGAGGGTATCTTTTGTGTGGCGTTTGGCTGAGGCTGTTGAGAGGAGGGTATTGATGATGAAGAGCTACCACCACTGATTGAATTTTGCAAAGAATGTTCCGTACTGTACATGGTTTGAAACGAGTCGTGTTTGCTTCCGAGTAATCTCGGAGGACAGTACTTCTCACTAAACTGTTGATCCCATTGTTCTTCGTTGTAGTTATGAATTTTAACCTTGTAGTTGTACGTTCCACTCGCCATATGGGTTGTTGTTGTTGATTCTTTTTGGATGATGATGGTAATGAGAATTGTAGAGAGAGAAATCTCTCGGGAGTTGATGATGATTTTACACGAACGGGAGAGATGAACTGGGAGCTATAATACACGAGTAATAATTGAATGCAAAACTCGTTCTTCCGAGTGGTTGTGGTAGTCTTTGATTACTAGCAATCAAAAGGTATTCAAATTTTTTTTAAGGCCATGAGTTAACGAAACATTTAACCGCCAAAAAAGTGTTAAAACTACTGTAACGTTAAACGTTCATTTCAAAAAAAATGTCGTTTTTTTATAAGGGAAAATCGCCAATGGATGAAATTCCAGTTCATGAAATGACAAAATATAATCAAGCTCAAACAACAATACGACGATATATAACGAATGAAACATTGCAACGAAAGAAGAGACGTAAGAAAAAAGATTCGCAACATCATCATTTGCATCGGAATATCGGAACACAACGTTGGAATTTTATTCGAGCAGATTCGGAGCAATCCATTGATCCAACGGCTGGAAAAGGAGTAGACAACACAAGCATGAATTCTTCCGATGGCAATACACGAGTTTTACATAAAAAATCATTTCGTAAGAAGAAGCATCCCAAGACTATCATTCAGCTCAAACAAGAACGAATCAAAAAGAATGAAACCATGTTTAAGGAGATCGAAAGCTCAATTCGAGATCAAATTAAGGATGATGATCTGGACAGTGCAATTGCAATACTTAAAGACCAGAGATTTGCCTCATCTAACCGTGATGTAACCAGCCTACTTGCCAAGCGACTAGATGATCAAGCTGATAAACGCATAAACGAAACAGTTGGAGTGGAATCTTTTCGTCAAAAAGATAACAAAGGAAAGAAAGAGCCTGCCATTTCAGCAAACAATGAAAAGCAACCAAGCAGCATACCGTCTTTGCCGAATTTGTATCAGGGTAAATCCTCAAACAAGAAGGCTACTTCCTCCAAAGACAGGAGGTCCAACATTTCACACTTGGACAATCTCGAAGAAGAATCTGACGATCCTTTCCATGACTTGTTTAATCGTGACACCGATTTTGTCACGGATGACATGATTCCCGCATATCAAACCATTCACCCATTAGAGTTGGAAATGAAGGAAACGATAGATTTTCCATCAGACTTGTTGGAGGGTGACGAAGAGCTCTACATCGAAGACTCAGATTACATTGATTACAAGAAGAGATTAACGGAAGGCTATGATTCAGATTCAGATCACGAAAAATTAGTTGCAGAGGAGCTGGACGAAAAGGCTAAATATCGACAAAAAGCACACAACTTTACAGCCATGTGGTTTTTGCCACCGTCACAATGGACCTCAAATGCGACAGATGAAAAAAAGAAGAAGAAAGACAAGCAACTTCACTCTGAACAAGTATTGAATCAGCAGTTGCAAGATCTTTCCAGTTCCAAACTTTTCAAATCCTTTCTCGTGAAATCGAATGCATCTGTGCCGAATTGGTTGAAAAATGTGAACGTTTCTAAAAATCAAATGGAGCATGAAAAGAGTGCTGCAGTAATACCAGCGATTATTAAGAGCCTTCACAATGATAGTGTGGTATTGTAGAGTTGATGATGGCTGTATTATTTTCTATTTTCAGAAAACCACTTGGCCCATAGTTCTGTAACCTCAAAAGCAAAGAATGCACCAGGATCTACGTGACCCAGTACACGGTCACCCAGGTAGCGTGCTCTACCCCGTTTTGCCAACATTTCTTTGGTTGAAAGCATTGCCTTGTTAGCAATTTCTGATATGTTTTGGGAGAAGTGAGTGTTGTCCAATGTATGGCCGATGTCTAGTTCTTTAAGAAACTCACTGATAGGAATGAGAGTATCAAGAAGAGTTTTATCACCAGCTTTGGTGTCTCCTAACTCCATCATTCCCTGCGTCGTGACAATCACGAAAATAAAATTGGGTAGCCATGTTAATAGCTATTTTCGAAAGCACAATAGTGAAAAATAACTTACCTGCACCCCATCCTGGAAAGCTTTAACATGTCTCTTATCAATATCTCCTGGTGATTCTCGTAATGAACGAGCATACTTTAAGAAAAACATGGATACAATTGCGCCACTGCTTCCTCCTGCTTTGTGTATTGAGGTTCCAATACCATAAAACAGTGCTTGAAGGCTGTTGATGGATTTACTAGTTTTCAAAATATCTGTTCTAATGTGCTTGGCCGCTCGTTTCATGGAGTCACCAAAATCTCCATCTCCTACAGCACTGTCTCAATAGTCATGACCAAATGGATTGCGTGTATGATTTCACACAACAAATTCAAATAAATGACATACAGGAGTATTCAAGAAACGCCACAATGAAAGACGTAAATTCTTGTTACCACTTACCTATCCAATTCATTGTAGTATTGATATCTCGAATCAATGTGATCACATACAATTTCTAACAATTTGATAAAATCCTCAATTATCTTTCTATCGGTCGTATGATAAACCTCGTCAGTTGTGCCCATTGACGCCTCATGAAATGAGTCTACAGTCAAGTACGACACATCACGACAAGAGTCTTTGGAATCATGATCTAGTATGCTTAATTTAAAACATTCTGGCCAAAACAATGAATCTGTTTTCCAATCTAATAATTCTAAAATTTTGTCATGGTCACTTGTTCCCAAATTCAATAATGTTAAAGAAACTCCATGCATCTAATGAATAAAAGGTACACAAGAATGACAAACAAACTCACTCATGTATCTGAAAAAAATCATTTGTCACTACTTACGTTAAGAGCTGTCATAAATGTACCAACATAAAGTCTCTCCAGTACGATATTACATTGCTGTAAAATTGTTACTACAATTTTTACAATATTATACATCTCCAATAGAGTTGTTGAGCCTGAATTTCAAGTGGTAACAACGAAATTCGTGTTTTTCAATGAACGACCCATTTGTACACGTACCTAAATTATTGACCATCAAGGCACATTTCTTTGCATCAGAAGAGACATTTGTGGACTTGTGTTCAAGAGAAATTAATTGTAGAATCATTGTTTGAGAAATTTCTAATGCTGCATTTTCTCTTGGATATTCCAATCTCGAAACACCCTTTTCTCCATGAATTCCTAAACCCAACTCGTACACTGCATCACTATCCTTCAAGTCATAAAGTGGTTCTTGATGTCCAGGTAAAGTAATACTATTCAATCCAACTCCAATACTTCGTATAAAGGGTTTCTCAAACTTAATTTCATCCACAGAAGATGGAGACATTAACTCAAATGATTTCATAACATTAACAATTTCGTCCAGAGAATAATTATTGTCTGCCATCGCTCCACACAACTTGTGTACAAACACCGTACCTGCAACTCCTCTCTGATGTGTGACGTCTGTATTGAAATCATGAATTCCATAATAAAATTGCACAAAAAATCACAACACATACCATCTCCGACAACAATCATTTCAACACGATAATCATTTTGCAATGCCATCTCTCTAGCCAATCTAAAATTTAAAATATCACCAGTATAATTTTTCACAATCAATAAACACCCCTTTCCGTTTTCCTTGTTGGTTTTTGTTACAGCTTGAATGGCTCTATAGATTTGAGAAGTAGAAGGAGAAGTAAAGACTGCTCCACACACTGCAGCAGTAAGCATTCCTTTTGCAACAAAAGATTCGTGAGAAGGAGAATGACCACTTCCACCACCCGAAATGAGAGAAACATGTTTCGTATTATCATGAATTTTCCGCAACAATATGGTATCTACAGTTGTTGAGGAGGAGGAGTCTTGATCATCCGATCTCTGTGTTGTTTTAATTAATTCAAGTTGATTTGGAAATATGAGAGCCAAGCCTTCAAGAGCATTCCGAACCGAATTGAGATGCGAAGGTTGATCCAGTAATAATTTTTGCATTTTTTAATGATTTTTATTATTCCTTGAAAATACACAATTATCATGATCAAATTTACGAAATAATGTTCTTCTCACTACTGGGATACTTGGTATCAAACATGTCGGTTCAAAGATCTAAGCAAATAATTTTTATTGTAAATCCCAACAAAAAATGAAAGTCACTCTCGGCAACCCAAACCTTCCAAAAGACGTTATTGTGAATGAAGTTGCTCATTCCAAGCCTCTCTCCATCTTCCAGGAAGACGTATCAGAAATTAGAAAAGCAACCAATGTTTCCACATCTCGTACTCCTGTGTATGCTTTGAGCGGAAAATCATTGTATCCTAAACACTACTTTGGATTTTTACAGAATTTGAAGCAAGTTTGGGCTCCAAGAGCCACCTCTGCCGGATTCTGGGGTGTTACTCTCGGTTTCTGGGCATGGTATGCTCTTATTCCACAAAGGTGAGTGTTCATGGTGGCTCGTGATTCAGCTAACGAACGAGATGATGATGACGATGCGACTTGAAACTTTTGTTATGCGGATGATGATGATGGGAATAATGATAATTAATTTTGAATGAATTGATGATTGGAACACCCACATTTATGAATGTATGATAATGATTGGATGAATGGTGTATGGCACATACAAAACAACAACACACATTTTCAATTCTTGATGATATTTATATCCAAACCAAACATATTTCTTACGACGCTACGATCCGTACAACAACAAATGTTATCATCAACCATTGTTACAGCAACATGGTTTTGAGAAGAATTTTCCTCGGAGAACATCCAGAGGATTAAGAAATGCTAGCACATTGGTTTTCAAATATTACAATCATATATTATTTAATAAGAGATGGACTTTAGCAGTCTAGTTTAATGGTATTTCTATAAAACAACACGAACTAAATTTTGAATTGTGTACATTGGGTATAAACAAAACCTCTTTACATCACAGACGAATTAGTACCATCATCCTAATTCACAAGTCTTGGGAGCGAACTGTGGGATTGAGAAACTACTATTGTTCTTCCTTGCTCTTCTTTTTCGTCAACCATCTTACTTTGACCTTTTCGTAAGGTTTGTCCAATCTCTTGACTCGAATCACAGAGAAGGGAACTGTCAGCGCCATTGTGGCAAACGAATCTTTTGGCTCGGCATCCTATGGCATATTAGCAACACGGTGAAAATGTTTGAAATGTGAGCTTTTCGAAAGAAATCATTGAAACAAACCTTGGCATGAATAATAAGAGTATTCTTGTCCGAGTCGAATTGAACCTTTTTGATCATGCACGAATAACCACCAGTAGGTTTGTTTCCAGATGAGACATAGACCAATACATGGCTATCAAAGGAGGTGTGAGTTTCGACTTCCTTCTTGATTCCAACACTAGGACAATCCTTGGCACTGTTGATGTGGTGATGTGATTGAATTATGAAAATTCAAGATGAAATAAATATCAACAAAATGTTATTTTGCCAAACGGAAATCATGTGGAAAATCGTTCGTGTTGTATTCGTCCATTGTTACAAATTATCATCATTTTCCAAGATCCAAATATTGAATCATCAATTATTTTCATCTGTAAGAACAACACACCACCATCAACACTTACGACTGCAACAATATTGCATCTCTGAAATCCTTTTGTCCGTAAATTCCAGTCTGAACCACTTCAAATTCTACTTCAATTTTCGATTGATCCGATGTTGATGGTGTGGAAGTGGTTGCCGAAGATGACATTTTTTAAGCTGAGAAGAATTGGAGGACAACATCACTCACCCAACAAGTCTTTTCGAAAACTATTTCCCCCTTTCACTTTTATTGTTAATTATTTAATTTAGCCTCCTTCAACGATCACAAAGTTCATTTTGTAATAGAGATTTCGCTCGTTATTGTGTTCATTTCATGAACAGTTTACAATAAAGGTTCCGCGTGCTTAAAATCTCGGCTAATAATGTTCGAAAAAACAACTTTCAAAAAATGTCTCAAATACCTCTGCACAAGATTGTACTTTACAACAATGGACTCTGTTCCTTCGAGCGAAGAACCACAGATCCCATTCGAGGAGATCAAGAACTCACGCTCTTCTTCAAAAATTCCAACGACAAGGACATTACCAAGTCCATTAGTTTCTCCACGATACCCGTCTCCTCTTCGGGAGATTCCAATAACAAGAGTTCTGTATCCAGTGTTTCCTATCAAAACACGGTGGAAAAAACCGATCAACTCAATATTTCCATTCCTCAACATGATCCCTTGACCGGAATGTTGAGAGAATTGAAAGGAGCTTCCATTACTTTGGCTTTTCACGGCGGTAGCTCAGATGTTTCGGGCGTCTTGCTTGGTGTTGAGGATTTAATGGATCCCCTCACCAAAGTCAGCGTTCCATCGGTGGCCCTTTATACGAAAACGTGTACCATTCAGAATTTCATCTTGTCCAATATTGCGGGAATCAAATTCAATGACCCGAATATTCAGGCTGATGTTCAGCACAGTCTAGAATCTTATATTAGCCAAAGAAATAAGGATCTTTTTAAGTTGACTGTTTTTACAAAGGGTGAGAATGATTATTTAGTGCAAGCCAATTATGATTTAATGTCTCAACCTTGGTCTCCAACATATCGATTCAAATTTCAACATGTCCCTAACACTACTTCAAGTGATATTAGTTGTACGGATCAATATACAAAGGGCATGTTAGATTGTTTGGCAATTATCAAGAATGATCAAGAAGAGGACTATTCCAATGTGCAGCTTATCTTGGTCACTGGTTCTCCACCGTTGAGCTCGAATTCATTGGCCACTTCTGGAAGTTTGAACATTTCTATTGTGAATGCCAAGTCTGGAAGTACCTTTTCGATGCAAGTCAACCCCTCCACACTCGTCGATGAAGTGAAGCGACGTATTCAACTCTCTCAAAACATGTCATACAGTCGGATCAAATTATTCTTTGCTGGCAAGTCATTAGAAGAAGGAAGAATGATGAGCGATTACAACATCCAAAACGAGAGTCGCATTCATTTGAAAGAAGAATCGAGTAGTGAAACAGAGGATTCTTCTTCAGATGGCACTAGAAGCAGCGGTGACTCCAATTCACTCAAATCCTTCCGAATGGCAGATTCATCCAATTTATCCTTCTTTCCCATTGAATATCCCATTACTGTGAAACGCAATCAGCAAGCCATGATCTCCTTCCTGAAGAAACAAGTTGATGTGAAAAAGGTACTACTTTTTAATGAAAGTATCAAGACTGGAAATCCATTGAATGCTGTCATGTTTCAAAACACCACAGGATTTGTTTTGGAACCAGGAAGTATCATCTTCCGAGATGAGAATGAGAATGTGGTTGGAGAGTCGGCCCTTAATCAAATGTGGAATCA
Source organism: Naegleria lovaniensis (assembly GCF_003324165.1). Lineage (NCBI taxonomy): Eukaryota > Heterolobosea > Eutetramitea > Acrasida > Naegleriidae > Naegleria > Naegleria lovaniensis. Next base: position 158,019 of record NW_025407859.1, on the reverse strand, counting down.
AGATGAAGCGTTATTACCAATTTCACTCCAGTTGGCCATTGAGGTCAAGAAGGATTTCAATACAAGCCAAACCGAGTATCATCAAATCATGATTAAGAATGGATCCATTTCATTGTACAAGTACAAGAAACAAACAGCAAGCTATGATTTTGATAATAAGAGTCCGTACAAGTATGAAGAAGTTTTTGTGGATCACATGTTTGTTGATGGTTGGGATTTAGAGAGCACCGAAGGATTTACCAATGCTGAACCTGTTGATGTTACCGATCGATATTATCGTTTTAGTGGTCAATTATTGGCCAATGAAAAGAAAAAGTTCCTAGTCACTGAAAAGGCCATCAAGGTCGACACGATCGACCTTACATCCATCTCGTCAGAGGTGTTACAAAAACATTCGAAATATATTCAAGATCCATCGGTATTGCAAGCATTGAGAGAATCGATCGAGTTGAGACAAGAAGCAGATTCCATTATGAGTAGAATTTACAAGACTGAATCAGACATTCGAGAAGTGAAAGATGATCAACAACGTATTAGAAGTAATATCGAAGTAGTGAAGAGTAATAATCAACAACAAATGAAATACATTACCGAGTTGTCAAGGAAGGACGATGAGCTTGTGGAATTGTATAATCTCAAGAAGAAGTTGGAAGAAGAAAAGAATAATATTAATAAGAAGCAAAAACAAGTGGTCATGTCTATCGCCTACAATGCCGATATTGTATTGGAAGAGAAAAAGTGAAATAAATGAACAACTCAAGCAGCCTTAATCAAGAATTGACATGAGGAGATGGTAGTTTGGATAAAAAGCAACAGCCCGCCCGCCAGTTAAAGAAATTTGGCAACTCATTTTTCGAAATGACATCTGACAAGGGCCAATCTGCTGAACTTGCCGATTGACAACCGTTTCTTCGTCCCTAAAACAATAGCGTTATTATTGATTCACATTTCTTCACTCGCATTATTAAATGGGCAACAACGTTGGTGGAAGTGGTATGTTCATTAACATTTCATTTTAACCATATTGTGTTCCAATCCACATCTTGATTTTGAAAATAATTATTTAATCATGATGACCAATCATCAATTTCATCATTGATCCAAAATCACCAAACCAACATCCCAAACCAATATTCAAAAACAAACAACAATGGAATGACATAAAAGTCTCTCGAAGTGATCTCGGACTTAAACCATGGTACATGCTCTATGAAATTGAACAAACTCTCAACACTGGCGATTTAGTCTTGTTTAGTACCAGATCCACACCTGGTCGTTTATTTCGCTTTCATACCAACAGCAAATATTGTCATGTCGGAATCATTGTCAAAATTCCCAAAAGTGACAAGTCCAATTACTCAGAAAGTGAGAGTTCATTAATTCAAGGAAAACCACCGAGTGCCGAACACATCTATGTATTGGAACCTCAAGTAGATTATGAACAATTTTTGGATTTGTCCTTGTTGCCTGCTGCTGCTTTGAATTCAACCATTTCATCAAAATCGAGTACAAGTACCAATGATTTAACACAAGGATCATCCATCATGTCCTCTTCAACGTTCAAAATCAAAGTGAGAGCAAGTATGATACGATTGAGTTCAAAATTATATTCTGGATATTATGATTTAGTTTCAGTGAGAAAATTGAAATATTTGAATGGTAAAAAAGGTTCAGATTTGATTCATTCTCAACTCTTTGATTTACTTTTCAATAGAGATTTGGAACGAAAGGATCCTCTGAATGATCTTGCAAATATTTTGGAAAGTGAATTTACATTTTCCATGCATCCACATTATTTTAATCACTTTTTTCGAGAGAGTTTGTTTGAGAATGGTTTGATTTTTGCGTCACCCCCTGAAGATCGTCAATTATTGATCAGTGCCAATTTCACTGCTCTCATGTATGACAAGTTGGGAATTTTCAAAATGGAAAATTCGAGTATCATTTCAAAATTCACACCTTTTCACTTTTCAGAAGATTCTTCTTACAAGTTACCTTTTAATAAGCAATTAGTGATGGGATTAGAAGATCCCATGTACATTTATTTAGATTATGAAGTATTTGCTGATCAGTTACGAGTTGAAAACAAGACACTCCCTCTCAAAGTTACTGATTTTCCAATTTCTGACAAAATTGTGAGAAATCGACTCTCTCTCAATTGGAATGAATCATTGATTTCCACTCTCAGAAGTGGTGATTTGATTTTCACACAAGAAGAATCAAGTGTAGGTCGAGCTGTTCGTCGCGTCTGGAATGGTTCTCTATATTCTCGAGTTGGAGTCATCATTCGTATTCAAGGTCAATTCTTTGTTTATGACATTGCACCCTATTATTTGAGTCAGGAAGAAGCAAAAACTCCAAATTGTAAAATATTGGAAGGTCGAGTGCAGGTAAGAGTTCATCATTGGTTGGTTTGTTTATATATTAATAGAGAGATTTATATTTTTTCATTATATTTATATATTATTCATTATATAATGATTCAATGGAATATTCACACACACGTTTGTTCGTTCGTTCGTTGCAACAATTCGTGTTCACTATTTTTTGGAATTGTGTTGAATATGTTTGATTCAATGAAATATAGAGTTTACATTCATATTTGGCCAGTATTCCATTCATTCGAGTGGCAGTTCGAAAATTAGAAAGTGAAAGTACCAATGTATCCATGAGAATGCAAGAGAAGCGTGTCCATGTCTCTCTTCAATTAGAACAAACCAATGAATGTCTCATGAATAAGAGAATACGAGAACTCTTTGAAAATATTGATGGAACTTTTATTCCGCGAATTCGATTTGACGTTTCCAACGTCTTTTCGTGTGTGTTTGTACTTCTCATGCTCAAACAACTGAGATTGATTAATGTGAGCGATAATCCAATTGATTTATTGACATACACTCCAACACATTTATTGGACTTTAAAAAGTTGAATGGGGATTACAAATTGGGTGATGAAATGATCTTGTTGAATGCAGAAATTTTAATCAATCAACATAAAGTGTAGTGGAAGGGACTCTCTAGTAAATGTGTCATGGTCATATATTAGATCCGTTGTTTTTTTAAAAGGACTATTGACATACCCAACACATTGTCACCTTGCCCAAAACATCGGTGTTGAGTGGTAATTTTGTATGGTTGAACGAAGACATGTCCCAAAGTCTGAATAAAACTGAATTAAAATTAACGAATATTGCTGTCATGATCACAGCAGTGGTTTGTTCTTGAATACAGAAAAACATACTGCAACTATTTGGGTAACTTGAGTGTATTTCAAGATACAGAGATCTGTCCTGATTCCAATGTTTCGAATCGATCATGAAATACACTCAAGTTACCCTTTTAATGATAAAACGCTCAGTTCCGAAAAATAGAAAGGTGCTGCTGTCGGTTTCTATGGTTGACAAGATATCTCACAAATACACCATGGTTGTATAAGTCCACACAAAATATTTTCCCGCTCAAACAAAGTACAACAATATCAAAAAAAATGTCATCAGGGTACGACAAGCGTTTCGAATGGTTGTTTGAGAAAATTGCAGATGCGTTTCATATGGACAAGGAAACGATTGCAAGTGTCGGAAGATCGAAAGAGAACACCGAATTGATCGGCTCCTTCCTGGATGGAGTCGGAAATTCAAAATGTTTATTATGGTTCTTTTTCAGCCAAGGTGTGAACGACTTTTCCGATTTTGATGAAACTTTAACAGCAAGTTCAGCGAATACATACTCGAAAGCTCAAACAGTAATTTCTTTCGGAACTGTGGATACAGAGAGCACGGTTGCATCCATCAAATCACCTAGAAGCTCTTCGGACGGACCTGTCTTTTTAGTATCAACGGATTTTAATGCCAACCCTTTAATTAATAATGCTATTTGTATTTATTTTGTGAAAGAAGAAATCACAACCAACATCACCATGAATAATATTGAGGACATTGCAATGGGAGTAATATCAGGAAGCAAAGGTCTCATGAAGGAACTCAAGGACAGACTGGAAAATCTGTATGTTCCCCAGCTAAGGAAACAAAGTGACTGGGGAGAATTGTCACAATCGAATGACAAGAAAGAAGAAATCATTGAATTTTTAGAAAATGTAGAAAAATTTGTACAGAATGTGAGTGAAGCAAAAATTGCCCTTGAATCCTCAATACGATTGGAACCACCAAAGAAATTTTCCTCTATTGAATCCAAACCAAAATCCTTTTTGAAAACTGCTTTGAACAGGACCGACGTGATTTCCTCGTTCGAAGAAGCAGTGTCAACGTGGATGGGAGACATTGATGCTCTTCTCAATGAAGTGACAGCAGTGCGAGAGGAGGACGATGAGAGTGGACCTGCAGCAGAACTCGATTATTGGAAATCAAGAATGGCCAAATTTAACAGTATTACAGATCAACTGAGAGGAAAAGTCTGTAAAACTGTTCTGAGTGTTCTTAAAGCCAAAAAATCACCAATACTGGCAGGTTGGAAGAATATTGACATGAGAATTACGGACGCTGCTAATGAAGCCAAAGACAATGTAAAATACTTGTACATACTAGAGAAATTCAGTGAACCACTATACAAGAGTGACCCAGTGCAAATGATTAATACGTTACCCGCTCTCATCAACGCCATCAAGATGATGCAAAGGTAAGTAGTAACAGAAATCGAACAGGAATATTTTTTTAACACTCAGAAAAAATGTTTCCCCACCTTCCACTTTTGAATTCAAAACCACAAACGTTATATCATCAGTATTGCACGCTATTACAACACTTCCGAGAGAATGACGGCCTTGTTCGTTAAAATTACCAATCAAATGATTATTTGCTCGAAAAAGTATTTAATGAAGGATGGCCGTCTGTGGGAACAAGACACTGAAAAATTAATAGAAAAATTCAAAGCTTGCATTGATTTGAATGAAGCCTATCAGCACTATTATCGGAAAACTAAGAGCGAGCTACAACTCAATCCTTTCGGAAAGCAATTTGATTTTAGTGAGAGCGCAATTTTCGGAAAATTCGATCAATTTTGTTGGAGGATTCAAAAACTCATCGATTTATTTACAACATTTAATCAATTTTCCTATCTACAAAAGAGTACAATTGAAGGTCTGGAACCAATTTTGAAACAATTTAACAAGATCATCACTGTATTGAAGAGAAAGAAATATGACTTTTTAGATTATCGGAAAACTGTAAGTGAAATATTGTAAAACAACACTGTTACCAATCATAACAATCTAGATTTTTGATAACGACTATGTAGAATTTAACAATGATATTACCAAGCTGGAATTGGAGTTAATGACCTTCATCAACAACAGTTTTTCCGACGCTAGAACGACACGTCACTCATTGGAACTGCTAGAGCAGTTCAAGAAAGTGCTCAAGCAAGAAAACTTACAACGAATACTGGAGGAGAAATACAAAGCCATTTTCAACAACTACAGCAAAGATGTCGAGATGATAAAAAATATTTATGAAGAGAAAAGTAAAAGACCAACATTACCAAGAAATGCACCACCAATTGCAGGAAACATTGCTTGGTCGAGACAATTGATGCGAAGGCTTGAAGAACCTATGGAATTGTTCAAAAAAACTCCTGCCATTCTCGATTTAAAAGATTCCAAAAAAACAATCAAGTTGTACAACAAGATTGGAAGAGCATTAATTGGATTTGAGTCGTTATGGATGGAAAAATTTGATGACGCTCTGGAAACTGCTCGAGAAGGTCTTTTAGCAACAGTTCTTGTTGAACAAGGAAACCAACTATACGTTAATTTTGATAGCGACTTGAAAATGTTAATGAACGAGGTAAAATATCTTCAGATCATGGAATTAGATTTACCTGAATCAGCAACCAGTATATTTAACCAGCAAGAGAGACTGCTGTATTTGGAAGAAGGCCTCAAGTTCATGGTCAAAGAATATTACCGTGTGATGGGAATGCAAGATGAACTCTACAAGGGAATATTGAGGCCCATGATAAAAACTCTTGATGAAAAGATAAGACTCGGAAAAACCACCATAACCTGGCTCTCTGTTAGAGTGGATAGCTATATTGAGGATGTTATGAAATTCATCAAAACAATGGAAGAAACACTTGAAAAAGCCAATGACATTTTAACATTCAGACTCAAGGCAAATATTGATTCCATTACCAAAACTTATTTGATATCATTCACTCATGAGGTGAGATCCATTCAACAATTTCTGAGCGACAATGAGAAATTTTCCAAGCAAATGGCTTTGGACATTGACATTAAGAATCAAGAAATTGAATCAGCAGCCTCAGATCTGATCTCGATCATCACATTCAAATATACAGACGAAGAAAAATATCAAGTTGCAAAGGATTGTAGAACATTTAAAATTTATTTCGAAGAAAGAATGCTCGAAGCAGTTTCCAATTGCTTGCGGAACTCTGTGAAGCATTTGAAGGACAAAATTAGTCAAGATAAGAGATCCAATGCCAAACCTGTTTTCAATGTACAGCTTGCGTTATCGATACCAAACATTGTATTACAACCAAGTCTTGAAGAGATACAAAAATGTGTCAATAAGTGTGCTAGAGTAATGTTAGAATCAACTCAACACATTTTCAAATGGAGCCAAGACAAATCGAAGGAAAGAAAGAATATCTTTTCTCAAATTGGAGAAGATAAGACAACTATCAAAGGATTTTTGCAGCTCACTGGTGCTATTGCCGGGCTTTCTAGTAAGCTCAACGTGTTTATTGCAAAATTCCAGCAGTATGACTTTTTGTGGAAACAAGATCGATCTGAATCGATTTCTTCATTTGTTGAAGGAGCATCATCGGGAGCGTTTGATGATGAAAAGAAAGTTCCACCCTCACTTGAGGACTTTGAAAAGAAAATCAAATACTTTTCAGATCTGGAAAAGGAGCTTCAAGAACTGGATCAATACCATCAAGAAGGATCTTTATTGGTTGATTTGAAGCCAATCAAGACAGCTCTTACAGTGGAAGCATCACAATGGAAATTTTCATATGGTCAAGCATTGAACTTGAAAGCAAAGGCTGAAATGGAAAGTTTATTAACCTACATGGAAGAAACCACAAATAACCTAAAAAGAGATGTCTCTGATATCGAAGGAATTAACAATGTCATGAACGTATTGAATGACCTTCGAGAAAGAGAAAGCTCATTCGACTTGGCCATTAAGCCAATCAATGAAGCTTATGAAATTTTGAAATTATACAATATCAAGATTTCAAAGGAAGAATTGGAGCAAGTGGAGGATAACGGTTTGGAATTCAAGTGGAAGGCTCTCATTGCTCTTTCAAGAGAAGTCATGTCGAAATTCCAAAAAATTGGACCTGGGTTCAGGAGAGATCTGGAACAGAAAGTTAAAGCCTTCAAGACTGAGGTTTCAGAATTTAAAAAGCTTTACGACGAACAAGGTCCAATGGAAAAAGGAATCAATCCTAGAGTGGCAAAAGCCAGATTAACATCATTTAAGAGCGCCTTCGATGAAAAGATGAGAAAGTGGAAAACTTACTCCATGGGAGAACGGTTATTCAAAATGAAAGAAACTGAGTATCCAGATTTGGTTAAAATTAGCAAAGAATTGGATTGGCTCTCTGGATTGTATGATCTATACACCGAAGTGATTGTCACAGTGAATAGCTTTGAAGACATCATGTGGAATGAGATTGATATTGACGAAATGTCAAATGTGTTGAACAATTTTAATGTCAGATGTAAGAATATGCATCCAGCACTCAGAAAATGGGACGCATACATTGAATTGAAAGACACAATTGAGAATTTCCTGAATACGTTACCCTTGTTGGAAAAACTAAATCAACCATGTGTCACACAGCGTCATTGGAAGCAAATTTCTGATTTGTGTAAGAGATCTCTCGACTACAAGAATCCTGAATTTAAAATTAGAGACATTATTGAAGCCAAGTTGGTAGATCACAAAGATGACATTGAAGAAATTGTAAATGCAGCTAACAGAGAGTTAAACGTGGAGAAGAAGCTAGAAGAAATCAAAGAAGAATGGAAGTTGAAAAAGTTTGTGTTAGGAGACTTCAAGAATCGAGGAAAACTAGTTCTCAAAGATACACAAGATTTAATGCAAAGCATTGAAGACACTCAACTTGCTCTTTCGACACTATTAGGTGATCTCTACAATGAGCCATTCAAGCCCGAAATTCAACAATGGATGGTCAAATTATCTGTTACACAAAGCGTTGTCGATGATTGGTTGCAGATTCAGTCATTATGGATTTACATGTTTTATGTATTTACGGGAGGAGATATTGGTAGAGAGTTACCACATGTGTTTAAAAGATTCCAAAATGTTGACAAGTCTTGGGTGAAAATCATGTCAACAGCAGAGTCAGAACCTAATGTTATCAAGCTTTGTTATCATGACGAGATGCTCAGAGATTTGTTGCCTCATTTGAAAACACTTCTAGAAAAATGTCAACGAGATCTTTCAGGATATTTGGAAAAGAAGAGAATGCTATTTCCAAGATTTTATTTCTTGTCTGATAAGCAAATTTTAGAAATTTTGGGACAAGGAAGCGATCCATCATCAATCCAAAAACATTTACTCAGTATTTTCTCCAATATTGCTGAAGTGGAGTTTGACTCGAGACAAAAGAATCATATCATTGCCATGAAATCATATGAAGGAGAATATGTACCGCTCGTTGAGCCTGTAATTTGTGAGGATAACATTGAAGTATGGCTCAACAGACTTGTTTCAGCCATGCAAGAAACCGTTCATGAATTGGCCAGAAATATGAGCTCGACACTACTTTCAGATCTCGCTGTCGTCGAAAACAATTCTTTTGGTAGAGACAAGCTCACCAAGTTTATTGGTGACATTCCTTGCTCACAGCTTGCCCTCCTTGGACTTCAATTGTTGTGGACTTGGGACAGTGAGATGGCTATTCGAAATTCACGAGATCGAACATCAATGGCGAATGCTAAAAAGAAGTTTGAGACCATTTTTAACCATTTGGTCACTCTCACCACAAATCCAAAGCTCACAGCTCTTCAAAGAACGAGATTAGAAACTCTCATTACCATTCATATCCACCAAGTAGAAATATTCCAAGAGCTATTCAAGAAGAAGGTTAAAAATGTGAATGACTTTGAATGGACTAAAAGAACGAGATTCTACTGGAAAGCAGAGCAAGACAAGTGCGTCATTTCTATCACAGATGTTGACTTTGAATATTGCAATGAATATCTTGGATGTACAGAAAGATTGGTCATTACTCAATTAACAGACAGAATTTATATTTCGTGTGCACAAGCAATGGGAATGTTTTTGGGTGGAGCACCAGCTGGTCCAGCCGGTACTGGTAAAACAGAAACAACCAAAGATATGGGAAGAACCATGGGCAAATATTTCATTACCATCAATTGTTCGGATCAAGGTTCTGTGCACTCAATGGGCACAACGTTCAAAGGTATTGCTCAAAGTGGTGCCTGGTGTGGTTTTGATGAAATTAACAGAGTCAAGCTTGAAGTGTTGAGTGTTGTCGCTGCTCAGGTTGCCTGCATTTTCGATGCCATGAGAAATCGAGCATCCAAGTTTACCTTTACCGATGGTTCTGAACTTGTACTCGATCCAACATGTGCATGTTTTATCACATTCAATCCAGGTTATGCTGGTCGTACTGAACTACCAGAAAACATGAAAGCATTGTTTAGAACCATTGCAGTGGTTCAACCTGACAGAAGAATTATTATGAAAGTCCGATTGGCTGCATCAGGATTTTTAGAAAATCAACCTCTGTCTAAGAAATTTGACATGTTGTACAAACTATGTGAACAACAATTGTCCAACCAAAATCACTATGACTTTGGTTTGAGAAATATCTTGTCTGTTCTTAGAACGTGTGGAGTTTCACTACGATCAGAAAGTTCATCCGGTGAAAAGGGTGGTAATGAAGTGAAAAAAGATGAAACCAAAGTACTCATGAGAGTTTTGCAAGATATGAACAATTCCAAACTTGTCGATGAAGACTCTACCTTGTTCAAAGAATTGTTAAAAGACTTGTTTCCCAATGAAACATGTAACGATGCTCCAGATGCTGCCATGAGTGAGGCCATCGACTCGGTGATTGAAAAGCATGGACTTGTTAATCACTCGCCTTGGAAATTGAAAATTTTGCAACTCTACGAACAATACAAGGTGCGTCATGGTCTTTGTTGCATGGGTCCGAGTGGTTCAGGTAAAAGTGCTGCAATCAATGTACTTTGTGAAGCTCTTGGAAAAATTGGTATTCAAACCAAAATTAAGAAGATGAATCCAAAATCAATCACTTCAGAACAAATGTTTGGTACTCTTGATAAAGGAACCAACGATTGGACCGATGGTATATTTACATCTCTGTGGAGAGAAACTATGGACAAGAAGAAGGAATATTCCTGGATTCTGCTTGATGGACCTGTCGACACGATTTGGATTGAAAATTTGAATACTGTGTTGGATGATACCAAATCGTTGACACTTGCCAATGGTGATCGATTGAATATGCCAAAAACTTTGAAATTAGTATTTGAAGTCGGTAGCTTGGATAATGCCTCTCCTGCCACCGTTTCCAGAATGGGTATGGTTTATATTGGCTCTACTATACTTGGATGGGAACCTATCTTCCTCTCATGGATTAAGAAGCATAACAAGCGTTCAAACAATGAAATTGAAAAGCTCACAAACCTTTTCAACAAACATGTCACTGACATTCTCACGTTCATTGAGAATGAATGCTCTCCATCAATGTTTATTGGAAATTCCAACATTGTGGCTACAACATTGAAAATCTTGGACGGCATGTTCACAAACTTTACTCGAAAATCCTTTACTGATTCTATGATTGAGAAGCTTTTTATTTTCTCAGTCATATGGGGAATTGGAGGCACCTTGGAGAGTTCGGATCGAATTAAGTTTCATACCTTCCTCGAAAAAGATTGTAAATTGTCAATTCCTTCTCTAGACTCGGGAGACACGATCTATGAATTTACCATGGATGAAAATGGAGACTGGAGAAATTGGAAGTTCAACGTTCCACATTGGAAATATCCAACCGATTATGAGCCACTCTTCAACAGTATTTTAATTCCTACAGTGGATAATGTAAGAACTGACTTTTTGATTCAACTCATGGCCAAGCAAGAGCATTCCGTCCTTCTTATTGGTACCAGTGGTACCGCCAAAACAGTCACCATTAAGAAGTATCTCAATGAATTAGACAAGAACAAGTTCAAAAACAAGTTAATCTCATTCTCGAGCGCCACTACACCTGGTATTGTACAAAATTCAATCTTTACCTCTCTCGAAAAGCGATTGAGTAACAAGGTGTTTGGTCCTCCTCTTGGCAGAAAAATGTTTATTTTTATTGATGATATTAACATGCCAGAAATCAATGAATGGGGCGATCAAATCACTAATGAAATTGTGAGACAAGTTATTGAGGATGGTGGATTCTATTCTCTCGACTCTAATAATCAATGGTTAAAGATTGTAGATGTGCAATTTTTGGCTGCTATGAATCAACCTGGTCTTGGAAAGAATGACATTCCAGATCGATTGAAACGACATTTTGCTATTTTCAATCTGACGGTTCCATCCACAAAATCGATCGATCACATATTTACAACCATTATTGAAGGTCATTACTGCAAAGCAAGAGGTTTCTCTGATGAAGTCATGCAATGTGCTTCTACCTTGCCAGAGCTTACAAGAAAGTTATGGATGCAAACCAAAGAAAAGATGCTTCCAACACCAAACAAGTTCCACTATGTTTTTAACTTGAGAGATTTGAGCAGAATTTTCCAAGGGTTGTTACTTGGTAAGAGTGAAGTTATTCAAAACCATTTAGATTTGCTTCATTTGTGGAGACACGAAGCCGATCGAGTGCTTCATGATAAATTCATCGAAGATGCAGATCGTGAATGGTTCCAAAATACATCCAAAGGACTCTTAAAGGAACACTACGGAGAAGACATTGCTAGAGCTGTAAAATCAAAACTTTTTGTCGACTTTTTGAGAAAGGCCGAAAGTCATGACGAAAATGTTGTTAGCATGGATGACATGGACTATGAAGCTCCACCACCAGAGGATGATCCAAAGATTTATGAACCTGTAGACGATTATGTACTTCTCTATAATCGACTGGATGAGTTGCTAAACAAGTACAATGAAAAACATAAGAAAGAGCCTTTGGATATTGTACTATTTGATTTTGCGATTTTACACATTACAAGAATTTCAAGAATTATTCGAAGTGAAAGAGGAAATGCATTGTTAGTTGGAGTTGGAGGTAGTGGAAAACAATCGCTAACCAAGTTAGCTTCCTATATTGCAGGTTACAAAACCTTTAAAATTCAAGTAACAAAGAATTATCACATTCAAGCTCTTCTCGACGACTTGAAAAAGCTATACAAGATTGCGGTGTTGGAATCTCCAGTGACTTTCATATTCACCGATAACGATATTAAGGATGAACAATTTTTGGAGTATATCAACATGATGCTTACCTCAGGAGATATTCCAGGTCTTTTCACAAAAGAAGAACGAGAAATGATGATTGGAGAGCTGAGACCAATTGCTATCAAAAGCGATCCATCATTTATGGCAACTCCAGAAAATTTATTTAACTTCTTCATTGATCGAGCGAGAGACAATTTACACATGGTTCTATGCTTCTCTCCCATCGGAGATCAATTCAGAAACAGATCGAGAAAATTCCCTGGAATTATTAGTGGATGTACCATTGATTGGTTTGATCCTTGGCCAAAAGAAGCCCTTAAAGCAACAGCTGACAAGTTTATCGGCAATTTTGATTTAGCTACCACTGACAGCATCAAGAACAGTTTGGTTCTTTTCATGAAAGATTTGCACTACAGTGTGAATGAACTCACCGTAGAATATTTGAACAAGTACCGACGAAATACCTACGTAACTCCAAAGACATACCTTTCTTTCCTTAACATTTATAGAAAGATTTATGTTGAAAAATTACAAGAAATTGAAAAGAAGAGTAATAACATTTCGAAAGGCCTCGAAAAGTTACAGCAAGCAAAAGAAGACGTACGAGAGAAAGGAAAGGAGTTGGAACAAAAAGAAAGGGAGCTGCAAATTGCTCAAGCAAGCGCCCAAGTGTTGGTTGATAAGGTACAAAAAGAAACAAAGGCAGCAGAAGAACAAGGACGAGAAATCCAAAAGAGAAAAGAAAAACAAGAAAAAGAAGTGAAAATTGTTCAAAAGGAGCGAGATGAAGTTACACACGATCTCAAGAATGCTGAACCTCACCTTCAAGCTGCAGAAAGAGCGTTGGATAAAATTACTAGCGCTTCTTTGAGTAAGATTAAAAAGTATCAGACACCACCAGAACCAATCATGAGAGTGATGGACACCATTCTCATCTTCAGAGGCCTTCCAATTGACAAGACTGAAATTGAAGAACGCTCTACAGACCCAAAGAACCCAAGAAAGATTTTGAAACCATCTTGGAGATATGCCAAAGAAATGATGAACAATATCAACTTTATGCAAAGTTTGTTAAAGTTTGACAAAGATTCGATTAGTGACGAGCAAGTTGAATTAGTTGCACCTTACATGGATGATCCAACCCTGACAGTGGAAAATGTGTTAAACTCATCAGAAGCTGCTGCTAGTCTTTGGGAATGGGTACAATCCATGGTCAATTATCATAACATTGCCAAAGTTGTCGACCCAAAGAGAAGAAAAGTCGAAGAAGCAGAAACCAAATTGCAAATAGCTCAAGCTCAACTCAAGGAAATGGTAGACGAGTATGAAGAAAAGCAAAAAGAACTCAGAGAGCTCAATAGACAACTTGAAGAGGCTCTTAACCACAAGAAACAATTGGAAGACGATGCTCTTCAAACCAGAAAAAGAATGGAAGCCGCTGAAGCATTAATTCATGGCTTATCATCCGAAGAAGAGAGATGGAGAAAAGATCAAAAGCAATTCCAATTAGACATTCATAATTTAATTGGAGATATTGCCCTGGCTTCTGTGTTTTTGACGTATTCAGGACCATTCAATCAAGAATTCAGAAGTACCATCGTCGAGCAGTTGTGCTTTGCCGAATTTAAAAACAGAGGTATTCCATTTTCCGAAAAAGTTAATGTTATTGATTTCATTACACACCCAACCACAATTGGCGAATGGAGATTGCAAGGATTGCCAAACGATGACTACTCCACACAAAACGCCATCATTGTCACGACAGGCTCAAGATATCCTTTATTGATTGATCCTCAAGGTCAAGGTAAAGAATGGATCAAACACAAGGAAGCAAACGACCTTGTTATCACCACCCTTTCTGCAGATAATCTGAAAGAAGATTTAGAAAAATGTGTTGCTACTGGTCGACCACTTCTCATCGAAGATATTGGAGAAGAACTTGATCCAATATTGGATTCTGTTCTCGATATGCAACTCATTAAAAAAGGTAAACGCCCAAAGATTAAGATTGGAGAGAATGAGGTACCTTATAATGAAAACTTTAGATTGTACATTACGACCAAATTACCAAATCCTAGATATACCCCAGAAATGTTTGCAAAGGTTTCAGTCATTGACTTTACAGTCACTGCTATTGGTTTGGAAGATCAATTATTAGCAATTGTTATTAACAAGGAAATGATTGAATTGGAAGAGAAACGAACTTCACTACTCAACGATATCCAAGAATGTAACGAAATTATGGAACAATGTGAAAAGGAATTGCTTGAAAAGCTCAGTGAAAATCGTGAAAAGAGTTTAGTCGACGATACTGAGTTGATTGATATCCTCACAAAAACGAAAGAAAAGAACAGAACTATCAAGGAAAAACTCATGATCAGTGAGGAGACTAATAGAAGTATTCAGGAAGCAAGAGAAGAATTTAGACCTGTAGCCAACAGAGGAAGTATTATGTACTTTGTGATCACAGAGCTCAGTCTTATCAATTGCATGTATCAAGTCAGTCTCAGTCAATTTATCAAACTTTTCATTCAAGCTATCGATGAGTCAGAAAAGGACAGGAATAATAAGGTGAGAATTGACAACATTATTAATTATTCCACCTTCTTTATCTACAAATACGTACAGAGAGGTCTATATGAAAAGCACAGAATAGTTTTTGCATTGCTTCTCGCTCTCAAGATTGACTTGAAAAAGCCCAAGTCTAAAGGAAAGGGAATCACCATGAAAGAATTCAATTGCTTGATTAGAGCTGGTAATGCTCTTCAGAAGAGTGACGCACCAAAAATTCCATTTTCTTGGATTGAAGACAAAACATGGCTGAATATTTTCAGCTTGACCAAAGCTGACATTCCTGAATTCAGAAATATTCATCTCCAAATTGAAAACAACGAGGACCAATGGAAGAAATTCTACTTTTCTGCAAGCCCTGAAAATGAGGCAATTCCTGACTTCTCCTCTCTCAGTACCTTCCATAGATTATTGCTCATAAGATGTATTCGTATGGATAGGACCATGAATGCATGCTCATCCTATATCATTGACACGCTTGGACAACAATTTGTCGATTCAATTTCGTTGAATTTGGAAGAAACATGGAAAGAATCATCACCCATTACACCAATTGTTTGTTTACTATCTCAAGGCTCTGATTTGACTGGATCCATTGAAAAACTTGCACAACATTTGAAAATGACCATCGACAGAGTTTCCATGGGACAAGGTCAGAAAGAGAAGGCTCAAGAATTGATCAAGAATGCCATTGCAAATGGAGGTTGGGTTCTTCTACAAAACTGTCACCTCGGTATTGACTATCTCGAAATTCTAGAAAAGACACTCATGGACCTATCCAAGGAAGATTACAGTGACAAGTCATTCAGAGTTTGGATAACAACCGAGCCCACTCCTTTATTCCCAATCAACCTCTTACAAATGTCAATTAAGGTCACAGACGAGCCACCTACAGGTATTAGAGCAGGTCTGGCTAAAGCTTACAATTGGCTCACTCAAGAAGCTCTCGGTGAAGTTCCTGAAAATCGAAAATTGATTTACAGTACATGTTTTCTTCACTCGGTACTCATTGAAAGAAAAAAGTTTGGCCCTCTTGGCTGGTGTGTACCCTATGAATTCAATCAATCCGATTTGGAATGCTCTCTTCATTTCTTAATCAATTACCTTAATGAAAATGACATCAAAAAGATCCAATGGAATACTATTCGATACATGATTTGTGATGTACAATATGGAGGAAGAGTGACAGATGCCTACGATTCAATTCTCCTGAGCAAGTACGGAAACAAATTCTATGGACAACATGTCTTCTCAAAGGACTTTACCTTTTACTGCGACCGTGAAAAACAAAAAGTGTATGAAATTCCCGAAAAGGCCAAGATTGATGACTATCGAAAGTACATTCATGAAACTTTACCACTCTTTGATCCGCCAGAAGTTTTTGGTTTGCATCAAAATGCAGAAATTGTTCACAATGAACAAAAAACAAACTTTGTGTTGAGCACTATTCAAGGTATTCAGCCAAAAGAATCTGCTGCAGGAAGTGGTGAAACACGAGAAGACATTGTCTTGAAGGATGTGAAAAGTTATTTGGAGAAAATTCCCGAAGAATATGACAGTAAGGAACTCAAGAAATACTTTAAGAAAATCGAGAATTCTAAAAAGGATAGTGGTGGTGCCAATAATCCAATGGTTATTTTCTTGAAACAAGAAATTGATCGCATGAAAATTGTGTTAAAACTTGTCCGTAGACATTTACAAGATTTGAAACTTGCCATTGCTGGTACCATTGTCATGAGTGCAGAGCTTCAAAATATTTTCGATTCGCTCTATGATGCAAAAGTTCCTCAACCATGGCAAAAAGTTTCATGGGAATCCCATAAATTGGGTGTTTGGATTGAACAATTACAGAAACGACATGAACAATTTATGAGTTGGTTACAAAAAGGTCAACCCAAACTCTTTTGGATTTCTGGGTTTTTCAACATTGCTGGATTTTTAACAGCCGTGAAACAAGAATCGACTCGTAAACATGCTGGATGGTCACTCGAATCTGTTTCTCTCAAGACTGAAATTACAAGCAAAGACGCTCTCAAAGATAGTTTCAATGCACCCGAAGATGCTGAAGGAGTCTTTGTTTATGGCTTGTATTTGGAAGGAGCAATTTGGGATCGAAAAGCGAAACAACTTTCCGATGTTCCTTCTTCCGAGTTGAGTCTTGTTCATGAATTGCCAATTATTCATCTCTCAGCCATCTCATCCATGCAAGGTAGTGATATGGGACCGAAAGAGTATGTGTGTCCAGTGTACAAGAATCCAGATCGTACTCATAGAAATTACATTTTCGATTTGCATTTGAAAACGAGTGAAGATCCAAGCAAGTGGACACTGAGAGGAGTAGCAGCTCTATGTTCTAAAGTGTAATAAAGTGCCAATACAGTTTTGAAAATCTAAATAATAATAATTAACAATTTCATAAACGCACAATGATTTCATAAATAATTCGGAAGTGTGGTGATGATGCTAGGCAACATGCTGGGTGATGAAGACAATTTGAATTTTTTGGGATTTAAAAAAAAATATCATCACCCTCATCAAACCACCACACAGCAATCATCATGATGATGGACGACACACAAGTTCTCAACTATATTGACCAACACGGAAGCATTCAAAACTCGGTCGAGTATGCCCACAGTGTAAATGTGGATCATCAACAATTGTATGGTATCATCAATAGTTTAACTCTTTCTGAAATTTTAGCCTTTGAAAAGAAGGAATGCGTTAAAGCTTCTCCAACTGGTGAAGGCTTGGAAATTATTCAATTGGGACAATCTCCTGAAATTAAATTGGTAACTCTTCTCATCAACTCTCCTGATGGCGTTGATGTTTCAATTTTGAAGGAAAAATTGGGTGCTTCTTTCGATAGCGCTGTGATGAACTCTAGAAAGAATCAATGGGTAACTCAGGAAAAAGGATCCACAATCATGAAGAAGGCCGACACTATTACTCAAATTCCGGATGACGCTGCTTTGAAGCAATTGAAGATTGTTACAGAAAAATTTGTTTTCACAGAATTGGACAAGGTGAAAGGAAAGAACTTGGAAGAGTTGAAATTAATTGAATACGCAAATTTGAACGTCAAGGATGATACAGATCCAAACTATACTCAATCAAAGCAACAACTCATTGACCAAGGAAAGTTCTTGAGCTCTGCTGCCTTTTCTCAACTAAAATCGAGAAAGCTCGTTAAAGTGGACACTATCAAATACTTTTATGTTACAAAGGGTCCAAAATTCTCAGTTCAACGACAAAAACAAGAGACCGATTTGACAAGTGATTTGCTTGCTACTGGAAATTGGGAATCAGCATCCTTCAAGCCATACAACTTTAAAGCTCATGGTAAGAGAAGTGAAAATGGTTATCTTCATACTTTGTTGAAGGTCAGAACTGAATTCCGAAAGGTTTTCCTTGAACTTGGATTTGAAGAAATGACCACCAATAACTTTGTTGAGAGCTCTTTTTGGAATTTCGATGCCTTGTTCCAACCTCAACAACACCCTGCTCGTGACGCTCACGACACCTTCTTCTTGGAATATCCAAAAGAATGTATCTCTTTACCAACTGATGGATATGTTGAAACAGTTCAAAAGACTCATGAAAATGGAGGATTTGGTTCTATTGGATATCGATACGATTGGAAGATTGAGGAAGCAAAGAAAAATCTTCTTCGTACACACACCACTGCTGTCAGTAGTCGTTATTTAAGAGATCTCGGTAAAGAGTTACAAAGTGGAGTGCCCTTCAGACCAAGAAAATTCTTCTCCATTGATCGGGTTTTCCGTAATGAAACTCCTGATGCTACTCACTTGTGTGAATTCCATCAAATCGAAGGAATGGTTATTGATAAGAATTTAACATTGGGTGATATGATTGGACTTTTCGAGCAATTCTTTGCAAAGATTGGTATCACTGATATCAAATTCAAGCCAGCTTACAATCCTTACACCGAACCATCCATGGAAATTTTCAGTAATCACCCAGTAAGAGGATTGGTAGAAGTCGGTAACTCGGGTATGTTCAGACCAGAAATGCTTCTTCCAATGGGCATCCCTGAAGATGTCACAGTTTTGGCTTGGGGTCTCTCGTTGGAAAGACCAACCATGATCAAGTATCGTGTTTCAAACATTAGAGATTTGGTTGGGCATGAGGTTGACTTGCGACAAGTCCAAAAGAATCCAATTTGCAGACTCAACAAGTAAACCACTCTTTTATTACATTGATCCACAACAATTGCCAAACATTTGGAATTATTTAAGCCTGCTCGGCGTGATTGACAAATTGCTCAATGTTTTGGAGCGCATGGGAGTATTGATCTCGTATTGCTTGCTCAGGATCATCATTTCATCCGAGTTGGAAAAGGTACCTCTGGCTTCAAGAACAAAGAGTAATACATCATAATCCAATTGCAAAAACATCATGGATTGAAGCAATACTCGCTGTAGATCTAACACCTTACTAGAAATCAATTCATAGATGACATCGACTTTGTAGTCAACATCCTGTACACTCTCTTCTGTCAATGTCAATTCCCCCAAATGCTTTCCTAAATTCGGAATGCAACAATATTGAGAAGGATTCTCTGAGGCCTTTGTAAATACTTCTTTCAATGCTTTGGTGTAGTTTGCCGAGTTCATGTCCGTGCTGGTGGCTGTTCGTATTCTTTCATACTCAATTTCGCACTCTGTAGAGAGAGCATTAAAGGTTTGTTTCAATCTGCCAACAGGACCACTGCTCAACGCAGAAGCAATGACATACACTGCGTAGAAATTTCCAACTCTATAACAGCATGACGCTAACTTGATCAAGTATTCCAACACTTGTACTCGCTTACTTTTTTCTTGCTCTTGAATGACCAAACTTGCAAACCACGTGGAATAACGATTGAAAATGTCAATATTGTCCAATATATTGGGAGACAGATATTTTCGTCGACTCTTAGTCCAATTAGCACCAATTAACTCTTGAGGTTCAATCGTCAAGAAAAATTTTCCAAAAAGATAGCTCAAGTGCAAACTCATTAATTCCACACCAATGTCGAAAATTGTGACAAGTGGCTTTGAATGCTTTTTCTGGCGAGCGGTTACTATTGGTTCCATCAGCATGTTTTCCAGTGTGCGTAATGTAGTGGAGTGGGACTCACTTACACTACCATTCATGATCCATCCCACTATTGATTCCTTCTCCTTGCATGAAGAGGTCTGGAGAAACCTTAAAGTTTCACCAATAATCTTCTTGTGAATTTGATAACCACCTGTTTCAAATTGTGAATATTTTAGGTAGTATTTCGAAAGCCATACTTTTAACAGCAACACCGCAGTGGTGTGAATATTTACAAATGGATCACTGTTGGGTGACTGTTGCTCACAGGATGGCGTTTTTTCAATCAAGTACTGAATGCACGTTAGAAATTCCAGAGAAGATATTCCTAGACTCTGGTACATTAAGCATAGTTTATCCAGCGGTTTTTCACTCTTACTGGAAATACTATGATCGACATATTTCATTACTGTTTCAAAACGTGTAGGCATGGCCATGTCAGTTTCTAAAAGATTTGAGGATAGGATTGAGGAATAGCCATTGAGCTCTTTCAGATTCATTGTTGATAGACATTCACTAAGCAAACTTTCTACATCCCATTCACTTAGAGCTTGTAAAATCTCTTCCTCTTCATCACTGTTATTACTCAAGACTGTTTCTGGAGTTAGATAATAAGGAAATTCAATTCTTGCCATTTCATCAATTGAAGTACTGCCATCCAATTCATTTATCCACCTTGTTAACACCTCATGGTTGATGTTGCTACAATATTTTCGTAATTTGCAGTTCAGTATTGAGGTTTTTTCATGGTTATGATTGCTCTTCGCAGCCAGATCCAACTTTTTCATTTCCTGGTCCAATACAGATGCACTTTTTTCCAAATCATGTTCCCGTAAATATTTCTCAAACAATCGGAGAAGAATTTTCTTCTTGATCATTCCGGAATTTCTTAAATTTAGTAAAGGTTGTTCTTGCTCTGTCCGTGTATTTTTCATGTCTTCAGATCTATCAAGCGTATTACTGCTGAAAGTATTCACTCTCGTCGGTGAGAAGAAATGATTAAGGGGTTTAAAACGTTTCTCCTTTTCATCCTTTTGTTGCATTTTTTTTAAAAAACCAATTTCAGATGTTAAGGAATTTACAATTGAATAATAATTAATTAAAATAATTTCAATGTCCTTGCATTATTCCTCTCTTACTCAATAACAAGCTTTATGAAATTATTTAATACAAAGCTCGTTGTTTTGAAAGGGATTGTATTTCCTACGCACATAAAAAAAATGCCTGCAAGCCTCGCTGTTTCAAATATCGCTTGGGAACTCCATCAAGATGATCAAGCTTTGGATTTTCTAAAGGAGAAAGGAGTTGGATTACTTGAAGTTGCTCCAACAAAGATTATTCCTGAATGGATTGATTTCACTCCGGAGGGTAAGTTTGAAAGTTAGTAGTGTATTTTTGGCCATCATCATGAATGATCGGAAATGATTTTAATGATAATCCAAAATTGGGCAATTCATCACCATCTTTCAATGAAAATCAATAACTTCTCTCGTATTCATTCAGCATGGGGAAACTTTAAAAAGAAGATTCTAGACAAGGGTTTACGAGTGTCATCCTTCCAAGCTCTTTCTTTCAAAAAGAATGATTTGGAAATTTTCCATACAGATGAGTCACGAAAAGCATACGTTGATCATACAAAATTTGTGATTGATTTGGCCTATGAACTTGTGAAGGAGCCAAATAGTGTTGCTAAGAGTGTTCGCCTCGTTTTTGGATCACCAAAAACTAGAGATCCTAGAGGAAAGACCTACGAAGAATGTTTGCAAATTGCTACTGTTTTTTTTAGAGAACTTGGAGAATATTGCCTGAATAAGCACAAAGAATTGGGACTGGAACCAACATCAGATGGAGTGCCAGCGGTTTGTGTATGCCTTGAACCAAATCCAAAAGATTATAGCTGTTTCTTTGGTTATAATATTGAACAAGCGTCACAAATTGTTCGTGAAACTAATAATTTGGGTTTCAGACTTCATTTGGATACAGCTTGTTTGACAATGGCTGGAGATGATTTGTACAGTGCTATTAAGGATAATGCTGACATTGTTCAACATTTTCATGTCAGTGAACCCATGTTAGCAAAATTCCATGAAGTTAAATGTCAACATACCCGAGCTGCACAAGCTCTTAAAGAAATTGGATACAACAAGGTCGTGTCTATTGAAATGAGATCGAATGGAGATGACTCTCTCAAAGAATTAGGTGTGGCTATTGATTTTGTGAAAAATACCTACAAGGAAGTTCTTGGATTGTAAATGTTGCGAAAAACCTTATTTTAATTTATTTAAATTATTTAAATTGTGATCATAATTAAATTAATTTATTGCACTTATCAACCATAAATAATAATAGGACAATGGCAGAAAGGTTGTTGTTCATTGAAACTAACAAAAAGCATATCTATTGCTTGTTCTTGGATTTCTCGTTATTGACATAATTAACGATTTGGTTCAAAACATTGCTCGCATTATCAATGTAGCCATCAACATCACTTCCAAAAAGCTTGGCATGTTTGGTCTTTAAATTATAAGAAAAATCAATCACATTCTCGTTCATTGGATTCTTAAGCTTATCAGCCTTTTCCGAAAAGAGAGCCTTCACAAAGGCAGAGGTATGAAGAGGTTGAGGGAACATGTTGACCACTCGAATCTCAGATCCTTGATGTTGCTTATTGTATTTCAACACTGTTTGAATGTCATCATACAATCTCTCAACATTGTACCATTGGAAGCTCGTATTAGGATTGATTTGATTCAAGTTATTATCATGCATTAAATCATAAATATAATTCTTTGCCAAATTTGGACCAAACAATGCTGGCAATCTCAAAATGACATGATTTTCAAACTTGGATGCCACCCACTTTTCCAAATACAATCTATTCTTTCCATAGGCATGATTATCAAGAGTAGAACAATCAAAATCTTCATCCTTGTCACTCAACACTGGATACACATCAATGGTTGAAATCAACACAAAAGTTTGACATTTGACTCCATCAAGACATGAAATGATATCATTGATGGCTTGCAAATCTTGTTCAGGTTCCTTATTGGCAATCCATTTCTTTGTGTGATATTAACAGTCATGTGTGTTTGTGTGTACACACCAAATGTTTCATGTTGTACACACGACAGTCCAATGTGTGTACACAAAATATTTCACGATGAATGAAAATATGAAAATTATATGATGATCGGAACAAAGAATACAACATTGTTGTGTGATGAAAACCTCCACATGTGTGAGGATCATATGAATACATACCTTTGCAGGACATGCAGCACTCACAATCAAATCATATTCCTTTCCTTTTAATTCTTTTAAATTCTTTGAATTGTAAACGTCTTGAAAAGTAGATTCGGATTTGGCATGAATGTTGGATCCGACGAATCTAAGAAATTTTTGATGATGATTGTGATTTAGAGAGACAATGGTCAGAGACGATAAATTTATCATTGCTTTGTATGCAAAACCTACCCAGTGTAACCTAAGAGAGCAGATTTCATTTTTTTTGTATGTTGTATTTTGTGTTGTATCAAGTGGCATGTGACACCTCTGTCATGAACTTGATGTTCCATTCTCTCTTCGAGTAAGTGGAATGTTGGCAGATGTTTGTAGAACCACCTTAAATGAAGAATTTTCAAATGATCATCAAGTTTCAATGGAGAGTGAATCTTTCATCATTCACAATTGCATTCGCTCTACTAATCAAAATCACATGACATCCCTTAACAAAAAGTAGTGGAAAACTTCTCTGTTTTGGGATGTAAGTTCGGACAGCTCGCTTTCGATTACGAGGTTTTCGATTGGTAATTCCTTTTTCTTTATCCAGTGTTTTCTGTTTCTTGTAAATGGTTTCTACTTGGTAATATTCTTCATCCACATTAAGGAGAATCTTAATGTCCCGTTCATTCAAGTGTGAATAAGAAAATTACAATATTCAATAATTAATAATATTAAATACTCAACAGTGTTCAGTGTCACCACGTACCAAATTAAAGAATTTGTCAAATCCTGAAAGAGTTCCAAACAATGTTGAGTAATGTTGATCATGATGCCGTCCCATTCTCACACGAACCATTACTCTTGATTTGTTCACAAAACAATCATATAATAATTGGTAGGGATGATCTTTTTGAGAATATTTTCTCTCTAAAAAGTATTCGTAGGTTTCATTCGGTTGCAACGGAGGTAGTTCATCAAGCCTGGGTTTTCTTTCCATGATTGAATTGCTCACAGGTTGAGAGGTTGCTATAGACTCGTTCATTGAAGTATTATTGGTGGTTTTCAAAGTAAATTCAATTTCGGAATTTGAAGTTTTGTCTTGACCGAAATCATTAGAACCACTTGGTTGTGGTTCGGATTTGTTATTATCACTTGTGCTCCTAGTGGAAGAATTTGTTTGATTGGATTTCTGATTTGTAGGACGAGCCAATAATTGATTCAATTTCAGTGCAGAAAATGTTTTATAAGGTTTTACATTGGTTATGGGAGGTTGAATCGAGGAATCATTGAGAATTTGAAGAGGATCAAAATCAGAAGAGAGAAATATATTCATCGGTTTGGGTGGATTCCGATGATCGGAATGAAGTTGTGTGTGATCAGTGTTGGACATTATTATTACATTATTAATGGAAACATATTATTAAACATCATCACAGAGTCTCATAAAAAAGGATGATCATGAAATTATTTTTTTTTAATTTGAAAATAATTCATCTTGAAAAAGTTTAATATTTACTTAAACCCATGCTGACATTGCCAATCCAATATCTTTTTTCAAACCAATCCACAAATCCACCTCTCGTTCACTGTACAAATTAAAAAATTGTTTGCATGTTCGAGCTAATCTTAATAAGGTGAAAGGATCTTCAATAAATTCCATAATGGTAATCCAATAGTCATCAATCAAGAATTCTCTATTATTCACTGTAGTTATTGAAGGTTCATTGGACAATGGCGGTTTCTCAAATAAAGATGCAATTACGTTCTTTGAATTGTACTTTTCTAGTATTTCATTAAATAGGTAAATGGTGTTTGAATATTTTCTTTTCCATTTTTCTTCTCTTGTCTCATTGGCATACAAGGTAAAATATTTCACCTTCTTTTGTTTTGGTTCTAACAATTTGGGCTTATTCATGAATATATTAAAGCAATGATCGAGCAAGGAAGTTGGTATTTCAGTTGAGTGATTACATAATTGACTCAACTCGGCAATATTCACACGACGACGGTAGTAATAATGTATTCCAAAAAACATGTAATCACCATCATAATACTTTTCCCATAAATTAGAGAGCTTATGAAGAGACGTATTCAAAGGAGGATATACATGTTCTTTGTTTTCCATTCCCAAATATCGAGCGAATTTCTCTTCGAATCTATGCGAATGATTACTAAAGCTAGTAATGTGAAAATGGCCAAATTTGGATAACTGTTCATCAACAAAATCAGCAGCTGTATCTAATAATTGATACAGATTTCTTTGTTTCTTCGTTTCCTGATCATCCTCATCCTCCTCTTTGTAGTTGTTTTCGTTTTCAATCACCTCCAACGATTCGGGTAACGTTGCAACTATTCAAGTAAATGATTAAAGTGGCATTATTGGATTCAAACTATACCTTTTTGCAATATCGGAGCATTCGCAAGCAACTCTTCCACTATTAATAAGATAACATTTTCAAATGGGTTTTTACAGAACAATATATGTGTAAATAATAATAAAGATTATTTACATACATTGCTTGTGTGCGGTCCGATAATTTACTAACAGATAATTTTCATCCCAACCCATGATGTTGTTGAATTAAATGAAATTTTAATATTTTTTTAATGTTTATCAGAAGCCAGTAATTCCAGTAAATACAACTAATGAGTGTCACAGCTGTTGGTTGGACGATCGTTCATGGAAAGCGTGTGAAGATTGTATCATTCATACGATCAAGTGAAAACCAGATCCTGACACCACTGGAATATAGTTGTCAATTACTTTTCAGTACTGTACAAATCTTGAAGGTCACTTGTTCCTTAAACAATGTTCTCCAGACCATGACGACGATAGTTTCTGATTCTCTCAACAATGGTAACCAGAAGAATTCTTTTACAACACTTATAAATCTCAGACAATCCCATGAATATTAAAGCTGCAAGCAACACTATAATCCAATCAAAAGCAGGAATCATGGTCTGATGAAATATGTTCGAGTTGACCCATGGAATATAAACAGTGGAAATAGTCGTCACAGCTCCAAATAGTACAAAGAAATGTAATAGTCTACTATTGTAAAAACCATCCAAAAAGAACGGTCTTCTGGAATTTCTACAATTATAGGCATGTAACAAGAGTAAAACGGTGGAAGTCACAAACGTTATGGTTTGGGCTTCTTGCAGCGGTACGTTCATAGCTTTGGTTGCTATGAGAAAACTTGCCAATGAAAGCAATCCCATCAATGATCCAAAAAAGAAAATATCAATAATAGTTTCTGGTGCAAAAAGTTTACCACTATATGACTTGGTCATTATTCCTTTACGTGGTTTTTCATTTCCCAAACCAAATGCAGGACCTATGGTTGTTCAATATTCATGTACGAACGTATCACAATGTGACAAACAACTTACCAGTTCCAGTAATCATATTAAGCCATAAAATTTGAATAGAATTCAATGGAGGTTTCAATCCAATTAACAAGCTAACTACCAACAAAATCGTTTCTGAAACATTTCCTGCCAGCAAGTGGCTCACAAATTTTCGAATATTTTCAAACATGTGTCGTCCCTCTTTAACAGCAACCACAATGGTTGAGAAGTTATCATCGGTTAATACTATATCTGCACAATCCTTGACGACATCACTTCCTGACTTTCCCATTGCAATACCAACATCAGCAGCCTTAATGGATGGACAATCATTAATTCCGTCTCCACACATTACAGTTCCTCTTTTTCTCTGATGTAGAGCATGAATCATTCGTTCCTTACTTTCTGGTGAGCATCTGGAAATAATGATTGGTAACTCTTTCAAGTTACGTAGCTCTTCATCGGTCAATGCATCAAAATCATGAGCATTCATGGCGATTTGATTGGATTGAGGTGATGCCAATAGTTCAGGAGTGACCATTCCAACTTGTTTGGCAATGGCGACGGCTGTAGCTTTGTGATCACCTGTGATCATTCTCACAGTAATTCCTGCTTGGTGACAAATACTGATGGATTCTTTCACACCTTGTCTTGGAGGATCTTGAATACCGACCAGTCCAACAAAAATTAAATCTTTTTCTACTTGAGACCTTTCATAGTAATTGGTGTCCGTCGTGGAAGATGTAATCGTCAACAATGGCCTCTTTTCATCTTTGGGATTCTCTTCCTGAGTTTTCTCATGTTCCAAAGTATTTTCAGAGGTTGTTGCATTGGTTGAATTGGACAGTAAATGGGGTAAATGCTCTCGTTTTCGAAATGCTAATGCAAGGACACGTAGTCCTTTTTTTGCCAATAGCTCGTTTTGTCGTCTCAAATGGTCTAAATACCGTTGTGTGACGGGAGCTACAGTTTGTTTCGAATCCTCATTGCTGCTATCATGATTGGTGACAGACCATTGATTCACTCCAACATGTTTTTCACTTGTGTAATAGTGTGTGGAAAAATTGAGTACGTGCTCTGGCGCACCCTTAACAAAAATATATTCATCGTCTTCCATCCTATCATCATTGTTAGTTTCAATGGTTTCAGTTTCCTCTCCTGTTGATTGTTTTCTTTTGGACCTTTTCGTATAAATAACACTCATTCTTTTCAAATTACTGTCAAACGGATATTCCTGAAAGAGTGTAAACAGCTGAGTGGAATCATACTCTTGTAATTCTTCTTCGATACTGGTCGCTTCAGTGGAAGAATCTGAGCGTTCCAAATGCTTCTTTCCCAATCCATACTGTTGAGCAAGAGTCATCAATGCTATTTCGGTAGGATCTCCAACATAGAGCTCTTCTTCCTCACTTCCAGGTTCTCCACTCTTCAATGGTTTTAATTCATGGGGTGAAGTTTTTCCAATCTTCTTCTTCTTAAATTCTTTCACTCTTTTGAAAATATTTCCTCGTTTCTTTCGTTTTGAAGTAGTTGTTGTGACCTCAACATTTCCTTTCGATAGACTACAGCCATTGCACATGGATGAAATCATGAGAAAGGTTTTTAACAAATCATTTTCTTGGTTAATGTAATCGGTTGTTACAATTGTTGGTTGAGCTTGCGAGAGAGTATCCATTTGATCTTGCCTTTGTTTTAATCCTATATCGACCAACACCAATGGAGATGAAGAGGTCAATTTTGGGGTTGTCTTGGCAGGAACAGCAGCAGATGCAGTCTCCATTGCAGAATTGGTCACATTGTTGCTTGTCGAAGAAGTGTGTGCAGCTTGTAAGGTTTTAGTAACCTCTTTCATTTCGATATCATCTCCCAAAATTTGAAAAACCATATCATTGGAGAGAATACATTCTTTTACTGCCATAACACCTTCAGATATGGTTCCTGTTTTGTCGCTGCAAATGTCTGTCACATTTCCAAGAGTTTCAATGGAATCCAATTTTCGAACAATGGCATGCTGTTTGGCCATTCTCATGACTCCAATGGTCATAGTTAGGGTGAGAACTGGACTCAAACCTTCAGGAATAATTGCAATAGCAGTACTAGAGTTCACAAAGGGTTTGAAACGTCCATGTAAAAACCTTTAAAAGAAACTTACCTCACTCCAACAGTCAACGCATCAGGAAACAATGGCATTGATTTATGCAGATAAGCAGCCAATATTACCAATCCTGTGCAAATTGCACCAGCTGTGCACATCAAGAGTTGTAAACAGTATCAAATAGAATCAGAGTTGTAAACATCATAGAGTCCACAGAAATTAAAAAATTACTTTGCACATACCAATGACCAAAACTAATCCCAGTAAAGCCATTCTTTTTTGTAATTTTGATCTTTGTCGTGTATGCTTGGAAATAGATTGAGCAATGGCACCAATTTCTGTTTGCATACCAATTGCAGCTACAACAGCTCGACCTTTTCCTCTTGTCACTGTTGTACCACTGAAGACCATGTTAATTCGGTCTCCTACATCGACCACTGGTTGTTTTCCATGATGAGGTTTGCCTTCAGAGGCGGAAAGAACCGAGAAGGATGGTCTTGTAAGAGAAAATATTGAAGTTCTATTAGTTGCATCAAACGATGTGTTTGGAACGCCTCCATCGTTAACACTCTTTCGAGCATCAGTGGTGGTTGGTGTTTCTGCAATACTACTTCTTCTTGAGGTTGGCCATCTCTTCTTCTTTTTTGAGGCTTGAGGAACAGTAATTCTTGCACTTTCCTTATTCTGTGCAAAGATGACATTGGCATTCTTTTTCACTGGTTCGGATTCTCCTGTTAAAATTGCTTCCATACATTCTAATTGAGCTGTATAGATGAGTCGACAATCAGCAGGTACATGATCACCTTCGTCCAACATGATGACATCTCCCAATGTAAGTTGATGAGATGGAATTTCACTGTGTGTTCCGCTTCGAACCACTTTGGTAAAGGTGTGTTGCATACGTTTTAGTTTTTGCATGGACTTTTCAGATCGATATTCTTGTAAGACACCAATAATGATATTTAACACAATAATAAATGCAACCACGCCTCCATCCACCCATTCAGTGACTGCAAATGAAATCACCATAGCAACTGCAAGAATTAAATTCATAAAAGTGAATAAATGAAACGCCAACAGTTTCCATAAATTAATTCCACCTTGACTCTTCAATTCATTTCTTCCAAATAGTTGAATTCTTTCCTGTGCCTGTGTTGTAGAGAGTCCGTGCTCTGCATTGGTATGAAACTGTGTAGTCACCTCTTTGATGGAAAGTGTATGAGGTGGAGGCAAGACATTTTTGTCCTGTAATGTCAAGAGAAATTCTCTTTCATCGTCGATAGGTGTGTGAGGTTCCTTTTGAGTGACGCTACTAGTACCAGTGAAAGCATGAGCTTGTGTCATTGCTTGGGCAGGTTGAAAAGGGGCTGATTCATTCTGATTTAAATCCATAGAAATTAATTCGGAATCATCCAAGTTTTTCTTGGTCGGTTGAAATTGTGGTGAATTTGAATGGATTGTCAAAGGATTTGTAACGGTGGCGATCACGTGATCATTCTGTTGCCCACAACTAGTAGTACCGCTAGTTGTTGTTCCATTGCTATTACTTGTTTTGCCATTGTTATTGCTGGTGTTGGAAGAATCAATGGTATCATCACCTTGCTGATGGGAATGAGAACAATTCATTCACAAACACAGTGTGATGTCGTGTTTTTAAAATTCTATAAATGATATGTTAGTTCAAACTCGAAAATCGACAACATTGATTTCAACAGATTTGTCTAAATATACAGAATTTCCAAATTTAATGATTATCAACAAATTGTGACGCGTATTGAACAGCCTTGCACTGTATGAAATAATTTGGAAATTCTGCATTTTGAGCCAAATTACTCAATTGTTGGCAAATGAATTTCAATAATTGAATTTTATCATCGGACAATATTGTAGTAGAAACATTGTTATTTTGTAGCAGGTAGAGATCTAAATCTTTAATGATCACCTCCAAGGAATTAACGAATTACAAGTAAGTACACAGTCCACAATGTGTATTTTTCTTTCAAGTCATTTTTATTGAATAGAATTTGCTGTGATTCTACATTGGTAATAATTAAAACTAACTAGGGTTTGTAACTCGTCAAACATCCATCCTTTCGAAAAGGATTGGTGTTTGAGGGATTTTCTGCATATTTTGTCATTAGGATTAGTCGAATCCTGAAGTTTCATGACAGGCTGAGGATTTGTCTGGGCCCTCGGGTTGATTTTTCATTATTTTTTTCTATAAGATAAGGTTTTAAGGGTTAAAGAATTTTTTGTCGAACATTTAGTGTTTATGGTTCTTCTTTTTAATGGTAATGTCTCAAAGTGAGTTCAGTTTTTATTACAACGACTAGCCTTTTGATTTTTTACAAATCTTTTGACTTTGCCAACATGATACTCATTGTTTAAATTGGTTTTCTAGCCATTTAACCAATAATTGCTCCTTTTCATCGTATAACTGCAAGTCTGTGCTGGTGGAATGAGCTCTTCTGCTTCTCTTTTCTCTGAAATTCTCCCAGATTACCTTCAAATCCGATTTTGATATTTCTAATTCCATAACAGCATCGGACTGGAAATACTTGTCCAACGCAATTTCCCACCATTTCATTTCTGAGGATTGGGGCTTTTCAATACCAAGAACAGCCAGAACCTTCCCTCCAATCTTAGAGAATGCCATGGATAGAGTGTTTGCAACAAGTATGTTGTCCATGCTTTCCTTCAATTTTGCCATTTCCTGCTTCAAGGCTTGTATTTCACTTTGATGTTCCTTTCTCAAGGCTTCAATTTCCATTTGATGTTCCTTCTTCATGGTTGCCATTTCCTCCTTCAAGGTTTGTATTTCGATTTGATGTTCCTTCTTCATGGTTGCCATGAAATCCTTCATCTCTTTAATCAAGGAGACATGTTCAACCTTTTCAACTTGAATGGCTTCTTTAACTTCTGATAGAGCCTTCTCTTTCTCCTTTTTTTCATTTTCAACGTTAGCTAATAAAACTTGATTTAAGGCAAAGGATTGGAGATGGAAACTGGATCCTGACTTTGTAGCATACTCTGCACCTGCATCAAAATTAGAACCATCATCCGGAATAATTCTGAACAAATTGTTCTTTTTTTCTTCTAGAGTGGCCTTTGTAACTCTTTGTCTGTTTGTTAATTCAAACAGAGTGGCCTTGTTGTTGTGGTTTGTTTGAGATGATGATGCTTTTGCGGGATGATTTTTCATGATAATAAGGCTATTTTTTTGAGAAGATTAAAATTAAAATTTTTTATTAAGTAGTTTCAACTGTTTTCAGTTGATATATTAATCTCAAATTTAAAAAATGCAACCGTGTCTTCATCATGCCAGCCTACAACGACAGCAATAAGGGAACCTGTCTTTTTTGACATTGACTGTTCTATGACAGGTCTCTCCCTGTGCATGGACGGTCTCAAATGATGTATAGTGTTGGTTCGAGAAATTATACATCTCCAATTTGTTGTTCATCTTCATTGATGATTGGAA
Organism: Naegleria lovaniensis; assembly: GCF_003324165.1. NCBI lineage: Eukaryota > Heterolobosea > Eutetramitea > Acrasida > Naegleriidae > Naegleria > Naegleria lovaniensis. The sequence goes on along the minus strand of NW_025407859.1, from coordinate 125,732 downwards.
TTAAGGGAGGAGGAGCTCAAATTTCTTAACAATTCTCGCCCATTGATCCTCGATTTGCAGCGAATATCATTGATTTGGGAATGTCAAGACAAAGAAGCTCAACACGGATAGTATTTATGTGCTGCCCTAAAAGGTGTCTCAGCTATTGTGATGACCTAAGGGATTCAAGCAGCTTTGTCAACTGGTGTGCAATTAATCTTGAGATCAGTTTTCATAAAGTACTTTTTGCTGGTGAACAACAAAGAAAAAAAATGCGCATCCGATGCACGGGGCAGGTGAAACATGTTTCTGATCATGTGATCGTGCTGTTGGTCGTAGTGGTTGCATCACTCCAGTTTTTATTGCATGAGAATAGTGATTTCTCTCATTCCGTGTTGGTTCAGGCTCAACAACTATCACCAACGATGAGATCAGCAGTTCATGAATCATTTAATAATTACAAAGAGCAAGTGGATCGTATTATTCAAACTCTCACTCTTGGTTCCGAGAAAGGAAAGATCTATAACTTGCTGGCCTATATTGCTGATACATATGGAGGAAGATTGGTCGGATCTAAAGCCTACGATTTGGCAGCTAAGGAATTTGTCCGTAATATGAAACAAGACGGTTTTGATAATATTCAATTACAACCTGTTTTCAATGTAACTCATTGGGAACGAGGAGATGTTGAAGAGTTACAAATGTTAGAGCCTCGTTTCATTCGCAGAATGGAAGTAATGGCTCTCGGAACTTCTCCAGGTGGTTACATTGAGAAGGGAGAGGTGGTGGTTGTGCGTAATTTTGATGAGCTTGAGAGAACCAATGTACGAGGAAAGATTGTATTGTTTAATATGAAATGGAATGGATATGGAAATACAGTGATTTATCGCAGTCGAGGACCAGCAGAAGCAGCCAAGAGAGGAGCTCTTGCATGTTTAGTGAGATCAGTAACTCCATTCAGTATCTACTCGGCACATACAGGAGTGACGAATTTTGAGGAGAATGGTCCTAAAATTATGGCCGCTACCATTACTGTGGAAGATGCTGAAATGATTGATCGCATGACGAGTCGTGGCCAGCGTGTAGTGTTGAGCTTGAGGTTGAATTGCCAAAACTATCCTCCAATCACTTCATATAATATTATTGGAGAAATAACAGGTTCAACCAAACCCAATGAAGTCATTGTTGTGGGTGGACATTTTGATTCGTGGGATGTTGGAGGTACAGGCGCAATGGATGATTTGGGTAAGTAAGGCAATATGTCGATTGATAACACGAGATGTATTTATTGGACTAATGATGAATTGTTCTTCTCGGAGCTAGGAGGAATTATGGTATTCTATGGAGGAATTAAAACACTGATCAAATTAGGAATGAGACCTAAGAGAACCATAAGGTACGATTTTTAACACAATCCCTTATTTATTTTTAACATGTTTGTAATTATGAACAAAACTACCCGTTTCTTGTTTACTGATCCATACAATCAATTGAAATTGTTCAATGATAAATGGAAACAAATATCAGACTGGTTGGCTATTCTGCAGAGGAATTTGGAGGTGGAAGATTTGGAGGTATGAGCTATGTGGAACACTATCGTGACCAGCTTAAAGATCATCTCTTAGGTGTCGAGTCTGATGGTGGGCCATTTAGACCATTGGGCTTTGAGTTTACTGGAGGACCAAGAGGAATGAGTCTTGTTCATCAAATTGCAACAACTTTACTTTCCTCAATTAATTCTACGAGAATTGTGACTGGTAAGTGTTGTGGCTTGATTTTCGGCATGCTGACAACGTTTTATGATCAACATTTTGGTATTCATAATCGGCTACTCTTACCAAATGCAAACCAATAGGTGGAGGAGGAGCTGACGTTAATCCTTTAAGAGAAGTTGCTGGCATTCCAACCATGTCACCCAATGTGGATGACCAAGATAGATATTTCTGGTTCCATCATACAAGAGCAGACACCATGACTGTACTGAATTCAGATGACTTGGATTTGCTGTCTGCATCACTTACATCCATGATCTATGTTATTGCTGACATGGATGAACGATTCCCAAGAGATTAATAAAAATCAACATGTTCTTACATTACCCAAGAATCTGTTTCATTATGAACACTGAAGTCGAATCAGTAAGCCACAGAATTCAAAATTGATGACTGCATGAAATGTCTTTTATTTCATTATTGATAAATAATTTTTTTCTCAATGAAATCCACATGTGGTGACTGACACCTTACTGAACAAACACTAACCAGCCAATGAAAATATAATACAAAATGACAGGATACATGCTCAAAAGTTTCCTCTTTGGTTTGACACTGTGAGTAAGCACAAGTGTCGAGGTGATGCAACACCAAATCACACAACACAACACCACAAAGAATCTAATTGTGAATGATTCAAGGAAAATAAAAGCCACACTACACAACACGAGAGGAAAGACACAATAGCCCAAAACACAAACGCTCTGGAAGAAACTAATCGTACCGCCCAATAATTGGCCATTCAATGTAACAATACCACTTCCGAGCCAAATTATAACGAAAACTCCACCAAAAACGGCTCCTTTTTGTGTTTCTTTTGCACTAAATCCTAACGTAAAAGCAAGAACAATACATAAAAGTAAAGGTCCCCATAAATCCCAATTTCGTAATTCTCGTTGTATTTTCTGCTCATCACGAACCGGAACTAGAACAAGAGCAATTTTTCTTCCAATATTCGTTAAATCTCTCATGATCGTCTTGTAAATGGGTTCATCAATTGTATCCGTTGTATCATCATAATCATCCTTGTGTATATTTGCAGTATTATTATTTGTTCCCGATGATGAATTATTCTCTAAAAGTGGATTATTTTGTCTCTCTAGCTCTGAGATGGCTGATGTGGCAAACGGATCATCATCATGTTGGAGAGCAAATGGATCCGATGTGGAAGAAGACGTTTGGGGCTGCATTTTTTTTTTAATTTTTTTCGTGATTTCTTCCAATCATTTAGAAGAACACTTTCTTGTCAACTGAATATAGAATGAAATGGCCAAAGTGAATGAAAAATTCCAACAGTCATCTGCACGAACGATATTACCAAAGTTATGACATCCTGTCAGATCTGAATCAATCCATTTCAATGATCCATTTTTAATGAGACGACAATTTGTTAATTCTTACATTAAGGTCATTCTCTTGTACAGTATTGTTGTTGTCTTGAATTTCTTCTTCAGGTTGTTGCATTAAATATTCAAGTGATTGATTTGCAATTTGTACTAGTGCCTTACTCAACATGGTGGCTGTGAAGGAGTGATCAGGTTGAATGGCCAGTGCCTTGTGATAATATTCAATGGCTGTGTGTAAATTTGAACTGCCACTATATTGCTGTAAATGATAGGTCAATCCAATAGCAGAATAGATGGATGCATTCTTTGGCTGTAATCCAATACATTTCTTGTAATAGGCAAGAGCCAAATCGTATTGTTTCAATTTTCGGTAAGTGTTGGCAAGGTTGAACATGATGGGTTCCCACATTTGGACCACAATGTTGTTTTCAGTGTCAACAAAGTGAGAAGTATATTGTGAATGAGAAATTTCTCTTGAAAAATTTGGAGTATCGTCTTTCTTGGGATTGAGTCGAAGAGCATTTTCAAAATGTTGTTTAGCATCTTCATAGAGTTTCCACTTGTAACTGATCATGCCCAATTCGTTGTGAACGAGTGGATCGGTTGGGCAAATACTTAATGCTTGTTGAATAAATTTCTGAGCGAGTGTGAGATTGTTTGTTTTCATGTGTTCCATTCCAATGTAGAGAGGAGGTAAGTGACTTCCTGTGAATAGTCGATAAGCGGTTCTGTAGGCAGCCATTGCTTGATCAGGCTCGTTCTGTATGTGGTGTTGTTGTTGTTGTATTTGTTTGTATGGAATTAAAAAATATGCTCGCTCACTTCATCTTGTTGTGCACACTACTTACATCATTTGAAAAGCAATGTCCAATGCCAAGCCATGCTTCCAAAAAGTGAGGGTTTTGATTTGTTGCTTTTCTGTTAATTTTTTGTTTGAATGTGTACGTACAATTACAACACCATTGTTTCGTCGAGAAATGTACAAACATTATTTATAAAAAAGGGTAAAACAACAACAAAATAACAACAGAACTGTACTTACGTAAAATACGATCGAGCTGAAGCGAACTTCTTGATGGAATAATAATAACAAGCCACAGCGAACCACGACACTGCTGATTCCTTATAGTCGTCCACTAATTTGTGTGACAAGGAAAATAATTCACTCTTCTTATTGAGCTCTACCAGAGTTAAAATATGGATTGGTAAACATGCTTGATTATAAGGATCTTCCTCTATTATCTGTTTTGTAATTTCATATGCTTGGTTAAATCGTTGAGAATAAAAGTATCGTTCTGCCTCGCTACATCGAACATCATGGTTTTTCGACAAATTATATTCTACACTTAATTTTCTTAATGCTTGTTTGCTATTGTCATTAATATAGCAAAATCTATCAATTTTGGATGTATAAAAGTATTTGATCCATTGGTCTTCCTGTGAAAAATTAATTTGGTTGAGTAACGCAGCTTGGTCTTGATTGTTCAACAGATTTTTCTCTACCAATTTTTCAAAGGCTTCATAAAAGTTGGGATCATAAATTAATGTTTGTGTGTACCAGTGTATGGCTCTAGCCTTATTATCCAACATATCGAACGCTTTGCCTCGTAAAAAGCACAAACTTGCAATGTACTGATGGGAATATTTTTAGTGATGTGAATTTTGAGTTCCATGGTTGTCAATAGTGATATTTAAATGATGCAATACATTAGCCAAAATAATAATAAAAATAATAATAATTATAAAAATAAATAGAAACAATTGGAATGTTGGGCGTTCAAAAAGAATGTAAGTTATTGAAAAAAATCCAAATAAATCCTACCTGTTGAGCTCCTTCTCTATGGTGTAATACTTGCTCAAATTCCATATCATTATCTCCAAAAAGACTCAAAATTTCCAACCAATCATCACACTTTTCCAAACATTTTGCAGCCAAAAAGAAGCATTCCATCGGAGCTCTTTGAGAGAAGTTTGTAAATGATGATGTTAACAAGTGTAATGCTCGTTTAAATTGTCCTGCTTTAAAGTATGCTTTGGACAATAAATAGATGGCTTCAATCTCCCGTGTAGAATAAATTTCATAGAGAGGAATGGATGGATCTTCGGAATTGAGACTCCAATCCTTTTTATTCTGAAAGGTGAGGTGATATAATTTATCGGCATGGAAAATTGCATTCTTGTATTCTTCTTGTTGTTCCATGAAAAAGATTACCTTGTTCTTGATGGAGTCCAGAATGAACGCAGGAGTTTGATCTTGAGACATTTTTTTGTTGGCGCCAATGTTCAACGCTCCGACCAAGAAATATTTCGCTGTTTAAAATATTTTAATCTTGTGTGGTCGTAGTGCAGTGGTTAGCATATCTGATTCCCATTCAGAAGACCTGGATTCGACTTCCGGCGATCACAAATTATAATTTTTGCAGGATCACTAATTTGTTTCTTGTAAAGCTCAATTCTTAATTTTTGAAAAGATCAATAAAAGACCGTATGTATGATACATTACATACATACCTTTATTCCAAGTTCATTTTCGTATCCTCTTCTCATAGATCCGTTTCATCCACATGGTGACCATATTTGACTCGTCAAACAAGCCACCCGTCAGTTCTTCCCATGATGGTGGATTTTCGAGCTTGTTTGGTTTAAAATCACAAGTTTGATCTTCATCTCCAATAATTTCATCATCATCTTGGAGTGATGCAAAATCGGGTTGCAAGGCTCATTTTATTCTGACCTAACTTGGAACTTTCTTTGAATTTGTAGAAAAAAAAATAGTGTGATCTTCTCTCACTATACTTCCTTCATCACTACATCAACAACAACTTTGCAAATTTTCAAATAACATTTTCTCGGATCCGAACTGTTCTCATGGCAAAGATGAAAAAGGCAAAATCTGGAAATTCCAACGAACCTCCCCGAACCACTCATAACAATTCCTCTTCCAAACTCCATCATAAAAACGATGCTCTTGATGATATTGAACGTTGTTGTCAGAATTTATCAAATTCAAAGTTAATTGCTCTTCTCAGTTTTCATAAACGATATTTACAAGATGAATTGGAATGTAACGAGTTAGATGAAAAATTGATCGAATCACAGAAGAAATCAAAGCAATTTTCATTGAAAGGCAAGCTGGATGCATTGAAAGATATTTATGAAATGTTTCCGCATATTCCTGTATCTAGAATTAACGTGATTTATGATGAAGTATGTGATGGACGTGTGGATGGCTTGATTGATGTCTTGCTTGGTCTGGATCCGAATGAAGTTCAATTTACGGATGATCTTCCCGAGGAGAGTCAACAAGAGACTGTTAGTAGTAGTCATAGGTTTGGTCTTCCACCACAACAATCACAAATAGAATTGTTCAAGAAGAGATGGGATTTGTCACAATACATTTCATTCGATATCGATCCAAATATTACAGAACTTGAAATTGATTATTTAACTGCTGTGAAGATGAGAAATTTGGCATTCCAAGAATATGGCTTTGAAGAAGAAGAGGAAACTCATAGTCAACAAGACGCCTCTGTGAACTTGGATGAAATGCCAGAACACGAGAGAGAATTTTACTTGGAAATGAAACAAAAAAAGGAGCAATTGAAAAAAGAACGTCAATTCATTATTGCCAAGATGAAAGAAGCAAAACGAGCAAGAAATGTAAAAATTTATTGTGCTGGTGAAGAAGAACATTTAGCCAAAAACACATCCGAATTGAAGAGGTACATGTTTACGAGAAGTATTGAATTCGATCTTGAAGCAGAATATATTCATTTTAGAATTGTTGAATCACAATTCCATCGATTGTTGTAAGTAGGGCTTGTGTGAATGGATTCGAGTCTAATGACCATTTGCAAAATGAACATTTTTTAATATGAAATACGAATGAACGAATGAACGAATGAACGACGAACGAATGAACCAATATCTGACACTTTTTGAAACTGCACCATTGTGACAATGACCACATAGAGCGCGATACATGTACACTACTCAAATGATTCCGTATCAACTCCAACAAGTGGAATATATTGTGAATCCAGAAATTGTTAGGAATTTTTACAATTACAAAAAGGAACTTGCCAAAAAACACAACTTTTTATACGAGTCAATGAATTGCTATTTACTATTTCATGGAACTTCCGAAACGAATATGGAGAACATTTTAAAGACAAACTTTTTATTGAGCAAGGTGGGCTCTTCTACAGATATGGGATTTTATGGTAAAGGTTTTTACTTTAGTGAGTCACCTCTCATGTCCATGTAAGTAGTTATTGCGTAAATATGGTGAGTTTATAAGCATCATGTGTCCTACGTTGATACCATACATACACGTCACGACTGCACAGATCTTATTCAAGAGGTAATCCTTATCTGTTAGTTTGTTTGGTGATGGTGGGAAAAGCATTCCATATGACAACTGTGCAAACTGGTAGACCATTGGAAAGTGGTTATGACAGTCACGTTTCACCAGATGGTAAGTTGTTGAGAAACCTGTGAAATGAGATACAATGCCTAAACTTTTAACATTGCTCATTCGTACAAAAACAAAAGGCTGTTCTGAGGGTATGTTGTTTTTTTTAATAATTAATATTTATTATTTAACTCGCTTTTTTGCAGTCATTATTTTCAATCCTCATCAGGGTAAGTTTTTGTGTTGTAGTTGTCACTTGTTTCAACAACAAATTGCAATACCAAGTCATTCCAATGTACAAGGTGAAATGGCAAAATATTGGAGGTGCTAATTATGGACATTATTGAGTGTGACGTGTTCCTCCATATATTGTAAAATTGTGACAAATGTGTGATTGTAAAAATTGCAACTCTGCTGACATAAAAATAATTATTATATTAATACTGCCTTAATCATAACTATTAATCACAAAGATAAATAGAATCCATTGAGGCAACACCTGAGGCCACTCCTCCATCTTGAAAAGTCGCTAATTTGGTTCTCAACAAGTAGCCGGCATGACTGTTCTTCAACTCTTCCTTACCATCGCCCAAAAAGATTCCATAAATACCAAGCTCACTAATACAGTCACCAGAAGAAACTTGTCCCTGTCTTATAATGTCCTTTTTGTGAAGTTGAGGTTTGATTTTTCTCATTAAAATATAGGTATACTTGATGGCTGCATATTGTTCATGATTGGGATGATTCAGAAGAATGTCCAAATAATTTTTCATGGTCTCTCCGTAGACAAGATTACCTCCTCCCTCTCGTTGTGGCTTTAGCACATAATCATCCGAGTGTTCAAATGCATCCCTAATAAACTCAATCGATTGTGTATCTTCCAATGAGTAAATTCCTGTAAACACTTGTTTCACAGATTGTGCCTCTTGCTTACTCAAAAACTTTTCCAACACTGCATCATCATACATGATTTGCTGAATCTTTTTAGTGCCAACCAATTGCACGCCCACAGAAGGACACTTGATGGCCGCGCATGCCTCAATCATTCTTCTCACTTCCCACTCACCCTCCGTTGGATAATCATCAGGAGTGTAACCCGATCTAAAGTAGACCACACTCACCAAATGTTGTTTCTCAACTAATAGTAGAGGTTGATGGGTTGCAGCATCATCCCGAATCAACTCAACATTTCCAATCAATTCCTTCATACTTCTTCTCAATACAAACACTCCATACTTTTCCAAAAGCATGTGCTCATAGGGTTTCTGATCTCCGATATTTCTCTCTCCATCCTGAACCACAAACAAGATGAAATAGGGCCCTGTTCGTTGTTGAGAGAATTCTTGATGAGTGGTTCCATTCAAACCATGATTGTTCAAAAAGGTTTGATGAGCCAACTGCATCACGTTCACGATATTCTCAAGAGATGGATTGGGTTGAAGAGGTGCTTCTGGATAATCACTCGCAAGCCATGTTCTATATTGTTGAAGATAGGAATGTAGTTTATGAGTAGTTGCTCCGAGAGCTCCAAACGCAGATGAAATGGTATTAAGCTCTACTTGTTGAGGAATGTGTTCTCCACTCTTTTCATCCACGTGAAGCATGTAATCGGATCGGTGAATGGCTAGCTGATAGCTGGAACGAGTGTTGGGAATGGTTTCATTGTAAATTTGAAGAAGGCGTTTGACAAAATCATCATATTGTGCGACTTGATTCAAGGATTGATTGATGAATTCAGAATCTCTACTCATTCCTTTGTGTTCATGAATGAGTTGATGATTGGGTCATTGGGATGATGATTATTCCGTCCATCATCGGGTTGGAATTTTAATTCGGAATTGTCATCATCATCATCATTACGGAAATTCATGTTTGTCCAAATCATATCATGCACACAGCAATAATTTCAATCAATCATTGAGAAGTAAAAACTCAATTCTATACATACGATCAACAAGAGTATTCAATAAAGGAGCAATAGTAACTACTTTATCGAATGCTTTTCTCGGAATTGGTGTTGGTGTGAGAGTGAAAGGAATGGGATCCGACTGAAAGGAAGCTCCTCGTTGACTCTTTAGAATAAATCCGTTACAAATGGCCCAGCTCTGAGCGAGTTCAATTAACGCATGTTTGTTTTTCAAGTTGTTGGATATCATGATGTGCGTATTCGATAATTGCTGTCAATTTTTTGTATGAATGAAATTAATTTTAATTATTGATTTCAACAAAGACACCTGTTGTCGAAGAAGAATTCTACGCATGCGGGCGCTGTTTATTTCGTCGGAAGGTGATCGTTTGGACTTAATTAAAAGGATGATTTTATTTGGGTGTGAAATAAACCCTGAAACACTCAGATGCTTGAAATATCTATGCTATGGTGATGCATTGGAAATATTAATCTTTCATTCATTAATAATAAACTTGAATCTTGTTCAATAAATAAACATTTTGAAATTATTTGAACTTGAGAATATCCAATTTCTTATCAAAGTTGGATTCTGGCGTGCTCAAGTGAAGTTCAAGTTTGAGGTCAATAGTTTCATCATCTTCTTGGAGAGCATTGTCAAAGTATTCGTCATCCCTGTCCGATTCGTCATCGTCCATTGGATGCTCCCAGTGAGGCTTTTCCAATCCTAAAACAATAAGTCCATCCTCTTTCATCTTGTACAAGAGCCAAAACATGGCCGATGCACCAGCAATCTTTGCAAGCAGAACCTCTCTCTTTGGTGGTTCAGGTAAAATTTCGTCCAATTCTTCAAACTCGGTCTTTTTGTGATTGCTATTGTTATTGTGTTTTTCTTCGTGATGATGTGCCGATCCGTTTTGTTTGTTATTATTGCAAGAAAAATTACGTGATGATTGTTGATTCATGTGTTGAATAACACTGCTCAGAGACATGTTCTGTTTTGGAGCAGCGGATTGGAAAGCCTTCTTCACAAAGAAATGGCTATGCACGAGACCCACAGGTCTGGCCAACAGGGTTCTATTGCTGAACATGAGTATTTTTTAATAAAAATGAAAATTGAATTCAAATCATCATGATGATCGTTCTTCTCCTCAGAGAAGAATGATTAATCCCTTCCGAAGGAGATGGTAACATCAACCTAATCAAATGAATGGAAGATTCTATAAACCACAGATCATAGTATCGATAGAAGAGAGATGTTTGTAATTACAGACCCAATTGGCGCCCAAATTGTAGATTAAAAATTTATGAAAAAAACCGTTAGGGTTAGAAAAAAAATTCAAAACGACGAAATACAGCAGCACCTTTATAATTTTTGAGAGATGTCTTCAAATCAGATATCGGGAGAAGACCGTAATAATGCCATCATCATTCAAAGGCTACGGGCAGAAAATGAAACCTATCAGAGAAATTTTGACAATGTAAGTTATTGCAAGGTTCTTTGAAAGTTTTAATCAATTTCAAATAACAATCGGGGTTAATCATTGATAATGATCTCTCCTGTGTTTACGGAATTAACCCATGAATATGAATTCATAAATAACAAGTTAAAACGAGAGTATTTGGATTTATATAATCAAAACAATGAGCAACATTTGAGGTGGAAAACACAACTTGAGAAAAAGTCCAAAGAGTTTGAATCGCTACGGAATCAGTTTGACAGGGATACACAAGAATTGCAACAATTGAAAATGAAATTAATGGAAGAATTGGAATTACGACAACGACTCGAAAGAGAAATTGATGAGAATGACAAATTCAGAGAAATGTACTCTGAATTGCGGCGTGAATATGAAATGGTCAAGAATGAACTCACTCAAAAATTGAAAATGTCAGAGAAGCGATATGACGAGTTGAAAACAGATTATGAAGACAAAATTCAAGAATTGGTCATGCAGCTCAATGATCAGACCATACAAATTAAAACTTCTAAAGAGGCTATTCAAATCAAGAAACTCGAAGAAGAAAAGGAAGAGTTCTCAATTCACATCCAAAAGCTGTTAAAAGAATTGTCAGATGTTCGAGAGGAGAAAGCTCAAGCCGTTGCAGCCAAAGAACAAGCAAATTTGATGAATACTCAACGATACTCTGAATTGCTTTCAAAATGTCGTAATTTCGAAACTCAAAACGACAGGCTCCAAAAGAAGTGTGAGCGTTTGCAATCTGAGCTGGAAGAAGTGACACGAAACAATGATCGAATGCATGATCAGATTTTAAAGCTCGAAAAGGATTTAACAACGGCAAAGAGTAAGCTCGAAGAGACAGAAAAACAATTCGCCCAAGAGCGTAATAGTATGAAAGCGAACCAAATTCAAAGAGAACGAGAATATGAGAGGGATAGAAATGTTTGGGCCAACAAATTAAGTGAGGCCAATAAGAGAATTGAAGATTTGCAACAAACCAAACAAGATCTCATCAATCAATCCTACGACATTCATATCAAGGAAAATGAGCGCCTTCATGAAGCTCTTCGAAAAGAAACTGAAAAGTACTTGCAACTGGAAGTAGAGAAGAATGAACTGAAACAAGAATTGATGGCAAAAGAGAAAAAATCACAGCAAGATTTGCAAGAAGCTGGTTACGAAATCACACGGCTACGAAAAGAATTTGAAGCTTGTAAAGCGGAAACCCAGTCGTTTAAGGACGAACGTGACTATCAAACTGATAAGAACGCTCATTTACTCAAAGTAGTAGCCGACTTGAAATTGGATATGGACTCTTTGAAACAAAAGTACCAAGACTCTTCACTGAGAATTGAAAAATTATCCAAAGATTATTCTTCTGCAAAAGATATTGCAAAGAAATATGCTTCGAAATGTTCCAAAATTAAGGAAGCTTACAGGTCTAAAATTTATTCTCTTCAAAAACAAATTGAAGAATTGAATGACCAATTGCTACAATCAGAAGCCTCTCTCACGAATATGCAACAAAACTTTATTTCAGAACGACAACAATTACAACGAAAATGTTTTGATTTGGAGAGGGAACGAGATCGATTCAAAATTCTAAGCTCGCAAGTAGTAGAGAATGTTCTGTAATTTACAGCCCAAACCTTGAATTTCTCACTCCAAACCATACTATACCCTATCAAACACTACCCAAATACTAAGCTCTAGGTTCTACCAGATGAATGACAATAATTAAAAATACAATTGAAAATAAATTTTATGAAATGTAATAATAAACGATTAACAGAAATTATTCATTGTTGGTACAACAATTGTCACCATAATAAGGATGCAAAACCTTAAAAGTCATCATCTTCGTCTTGATCTAATCGAGAATACTCAGCTTTTGGTTCTTCTTCCTTCTCTGTGAGCCATTTAGGTTCAATTCCTCTCATGTACAACAAGAAAATATAGGCACATCCAACAATAATTCCACCTGCACCAGGTAAAGCCGAAATGACAGTAAAGCAAACAAATATACTCAACACAATGACAACAATTCCTCTCACTAAAAAGTTTTTGTGATAAATATTGAGAATTGGAACTTTTCGTTGGAAGGTTGGAATGGGAACTTCAAGAAATGGAAGGATCAATCCATAGAGTGCACAGTAAATAGCTGTATATATGTGTATGTATGTGTGCATGTGAGCATGTCACAAGAGAGATGTCCATTGGTCATTCATGGCCATGATGAAATACATGTTGTATGGATTCATTCATTCATCATTGGCAACATCCAATACCAAAATAATAATTTCATAATTTCATATATACACCATGTATGAATTCATCCATGAACAACACCTACCCACATATAAATTGAAAATATTATCATCCAAAAATTTAGCTCCTGATTTCAAGAAATAAATCAAGAATAATCCAACCGATGCAATCAGAGCCACTATTTTTCCAAAAATTAATTTCCGTATATATATCATATTCAAGAATTTCAATATCAAATCATTTTAGAATAATTTCAAACAGAATGATCTCTCTCCATGTTTTCATACCAAATATCAATACACACATACATAGACAAACACCGAGTGACACAAATCGCATGTAGGGTTCAACATTGGGAATGAAGGAGGTCCACTCTCCGATACGATTCCGAGCTCGTTTCCACATCAGGCCGATGGCTTTTTCGGCCACCTTCTCAGCAAATTCTTCACTGACGTTCGTGAGCATTTTTTTTTAATTGGTTTACGAGTTCTTCAAAAATGATATGACAGTTGACAGCTTATGAAATTTTGCTGTTTTCAAAATGGTGGGAAATGTGAAAGAGGTCAAAACAATGAAAATCAATTTCAATAATTTACTTTTTGTGTAAAAGTATGCTCTCAAAAATGTTGGGTAGGAGTATGGCGACAACTCTCTCTCTATGTGTGGAAAGAGTAAATAATATTCGAATGTGTGTGAATGTCGTTTTGAAAAATGGTATTGAATCAAAAACTATACCAAAAGAGCTGCCATGATTGGAAGATGATCGGATGCATTTCTTCCTGTATTTTTACATTGCACTTCTGTGATGGCTCTAAAATCCAAAACTTGAATGTTCGGAGAAACAAATATGTAATCTGTACATTTGCCTTGTATCTTTTGAGGATACGACAAGGAATCTAAAGAAACGTTTGTGTCAGAAGTAGTGGTGGTGGTGGTGGTGGAATTAGTGGTATCAGAATTGAGGGCGGTATAACGAGAAGATGATCCATTTCCATTCAAACCTACAAAGGTTGGATGATGGGCTGGATCCACACTGATCAGCTTAAATGATTCTTCTTCGTCGTCTGAATCACAATTTGAGCCGTCACTCGCCGTGTCATCGTCAGAATTAGAATCATCCATGTTTTTAGCTCCCAAATCGACTCCAGTGCTCAGTAAATGGACTGCATTCGAGTCAGGTAAGCAATTTAAATTTCCCATCACAATACACGGTCGTTGAACAATTTGATTTTCTTCGTCCTTGTCACAGGTTAAATTTTCAATGTATTCCCGAATGAGATATGCCGAGTTTCTCCTAGCTTCCACACCAATATCCCAATGAGTATTGAAGACATGGAATGAGTTTCGTTTTGATGACGATTTGATATTTCTAAATTTGCACCAAGTACAAAGTCTTGGAGCCACAGCATCCCAGCTTCTGCTTCCTTTCGTTGAAGGTGTATAACTATACCAAAAACAGCCTTGGTCTAACAGCTCAATCTTTTCAGCATTATAAAAGATTGTGATGTATTCTCCGGAATATTCATTCGTATTGTGATTATAATTCTGTCCGAGACCAAACCATAAATATTGTGAACGCTCTTGTCTTTCGTTCAATAATGTAAATAAATCAAGAATTTGATGTTGAAGACCATCCTGAATAGCAATGATATCTGCCTTGCTCTCCAAAATGATATTCGTTATTGTTTCTTTTCTATTCTTCCATTGGTCAATTCCATCAAAAACAGAATCTCTCCTAATACTAAAAGACATGACTGTAATTTCATTTGGTATATTCATTGTTTGACTTTCAAGTGATTCCTCATTGACTGCTTCCTGCGAAGATTTAGTGTTGTATCCGGGAGCAATGGGTGATGAATTGTTACTCATTCCCAACATGTTACCATTCACCACTAAATTCAAATGAAGTGTTGTTGGGTTATTGGGTGTTGATGAAGAAGCACTTAATGATTGATGTTTGGAAGCGTTCTTTGGAGGAAGAGTTCCAATGTGTCCATTTGGTGGATTATTTCCCATGATGATGATGTGTGTGGTTATTGATGATGTGGGCGAGAATGATACGTTGATGGTTAATATATTTTGGAGCGAGTAAGAAGAAAAATCGGTAATAATGATGAACCGATGATGATTCCAGTTGGCCAAGAATAAATTAATTGAAAAGTGGGAATTTGATGTTGATAGTAGTGATGCAACAACGATTTTAAAAGTTCTATTGTTGTATATATAGTTCGGAGATGGTGAACTGATGATACTCGGGTTGGTTGGGATCCCAAGTTATTCAACAAAGAAAGAAGAAGAGGTAATTATCTCAACAAGAACCTCTTTGCAGAGTGAGGGAAGAAATTACAACAGAGCTTGTGAGGCCCGGGAAACAACAAGCAGGTAATTTTTTGATGAAGATTTTTGAATGAAGAGATTATGGGTGGTGTTTCAAACGCCAATTCTGGATCCGTAATACACATGGATTCTTCTAAACAGGTCTTGAGATGTTGAATAACCATCAACTTCGAATGATGATATGTGAAACACCTTGGCATGATCTATCTTTTGGATAAACTTCAACTAGCCGTTACAAATTAAAATTTTAAAAAATCAAAAGAAATGCTTTCTCTTGGTTCCTCAGACTCTAATGAAGAACAAGCTCACCTCACCTTTCCTTCGCATCATCATCATGAAGAGTTAACAGGCCCAACAGAACAACAACGAGTGATTGTTGATTTTGAAGAATTTGAATCCTCCAAAGAGAATATCCTTCCACTCAAGTCTGGACGTCGAGCTGTGGATTTGAGAAGAGTTTTTGGAACGTTGAATCGTTCTTCTTCCTCTCCATCATTGAGAGGAGTTCTCAAAGAACGGAAAGATTTCATGACTGGTACGAGTTCTTCTTCTTCTTCTTCGTCAGGATCATCTTCCGAAATGATGATGATGATGAATTCTTCCAATCTTTCCTCCCGAATGAATCATTCTCCCATCTTTATGATGAATTCATTACTCAATTCCTTCCCAACCACTTGTTCCATTACTAGTAGCAGCAGCAGCAACATGATGATGATGACTGATGATTCACAAATTCTTCCCAATACTTGCAATCCTATTGATGAAGAAGAAGGGGAGGATGTGCAGGAGGATGCTACTGCAATTCCTGAAACATTTTCAAGCCTTACTCAAAACTCTTCATCATCCACTAGTAGTAGTAATAATAATAATTTTACCAATTCCTCTCCAATCACTACTACCAACCACACAACCAACACTACTCATTCCAATAATAATAACAATCCTGGAAATCGTCCCTTCTTTTGTTTCAACCACTTGATCCGTAAAGTGTGCTATGAAAATCATAACATGAAACCCAAACTGAATCAAGAACGTAAACATTATGAAAAGAGAATATCCTCTACGGCACTGGCCAATCATTTGGATCCTCTCAGTGTCTGGCTCGAATACATTGAATGGATTGAGAAGAATTATCCAACCCTTAACAAGTCCTCTCAATATGTTCCGACTCTACAAGCTTGTACCAAATATGTTCTCCTTTCCTCTCAACAACAGCATCAAGATCCTTCTTCTTCATCGAGCAGCTCTCTTTTAGAACGATACAGAGAGGATGAACGATATTTACAAGTGTGGTTGAAATATGCAGATCAGTGTTTGGATCCCATTGATGTCTTTACCTTTCTCGAGACGAAGAAGATTGGACTCTCTCATTCCGAGTTGTACATTCGATGGGCAACGGTATTGGAAGATCGAAAAGATTTGAAAGCAGCGGATGCTGTGCTTGAGAAGGGTAAACATCGAGGAGCACAACCCATGAAGGCACTGGAAACATTTCATACGGGAGTGAAGGCACGATTCATGAAGAGTATTCTCAATCGAGGAGGATTGAGCACAACTACTGCTACTACTACTAGTACTAGTACTACTACTGGACAAGTGACAGCATCGACAAATCAGAATGCTCAAGGAAATGCCGTGAATGTAAATAATAATGAGAATGGTGGAATTGGACAACGAGCTCCATTTCATCCATTATCGAAAAAACCTTCCTCTATTCGACCCACGACAGCCAAACCTCCAACCATGATGAAACCCATGAAAATGAAAATGAATAATCCAAGTTTGGCTCAAAAGAATTCACCCCTCAATAATTTTGTAGTGTATGACGAGTCGGTGAATCATGCTGAGAAGTTGGCACATGCAGCCACGACAAGAACATTACCATTTCAGATACAGAGAGATCATTGTAACTCTGCTGTGCCATCACAAGTATTGCCACGTACATTACCAAGCGAGCAAGAGGCAGAAAAAGAGAATAACGAGAGACCTGATAAGTGGACGAATTATTCAAATCCTCAATTTGTGACACAAGATGTGGATGATCTCACTACTTTCATGCTCACACCTCCACCTCAAGTGAGCAACGCAGTGAGTAAGCCTGCTTGTCATTTCTCGATATTTGTCGATGAAGAATTTAAATAAAACATTTCATGTTTTCAACTGCAGCCATCAACTACCCGATTCTTCATCAAATTTCTACTAAGCCCACTTACAACCCAATTACCTTTTAACAGTTGCTAATGAAAAAAAGATTTAATAAATTTGGGCACAAGTGCCAATAAATAATAAAGGGCGGCTGGGAAAGCGTTAATTCTGTACATGCTTGGATTTGAGATCGGTCACATTTGGTAGTTTTGTAGAGGAAGGCAACTCTGTTGTCGGCGAAGACAAACTTTGTGAGCGAGCTGACTCGGCATTTGTGATGGTGCTTTTTGGATTCTGCACAAACAAATGAGTTCCGTAAAACACCAAGAAGGTTCCTATTGCATGAAGCCACGTAAAGGTATTTCCAAAATAGAAAATACTAAACAATAAGCTCACAAACTTTCTAATGGTAATGGTCAATGTCGTTGTGAGCGAATTTGTTTGAGCTGTCAATCTATAGACACCCTTAATGCAAACAATTTGTGTCAACACGCTCAAAAGCATGTACCAATACAAAATTGGAAATTTCTGCATGGTTTCAAAATTTTCCACTAGATCATCTTTAAAGAAAATAAAACAAGGAATGGAGAGAAGATGCGAATAGAAAATATTCTCATTCTCATCACTGGTTCCATATTTCGAGTATCCATACGATTGTAAATTTCCTAATAGTCCAGTAGAAAATTGACTCGCCGTAAGTAGTATCAAACCCATGACCCAAGCAGTTCCGACAATTTCTTGTCCAAATACAATAGATTCACTCTTGTTGGATGCAACCACAGCAATAAATATTCCGATGGTAATCATCAGAACAGAAATAATCTTTTCTTTTGGTTGTGATTTACCAAAGAGTAAAATTCCAATCAATAAATTCATCAACAAGGAACTGCTTCGGAAGATGGTGTGTAAAATAATAGAAATATGATATTTGAATACTAAATTATTTACAACGGATTGGAAAAAGAATAAAAACACCAGTATAGAATAGAACCAGAGAGGAATGGCTCTCTTCTTTAAAGATTTTGTTTCCCAGTCAATATTATGCCGTAACGATTCAAGAGAAATAAATATGAATTGAATCAGAGTGAGTAGAGGTCCCATCTTTGAGTCCAAATTCAAAATCATTTCCAAGACAATCACATTTAGAACACATCCCGACATGATCATGGCTACTGATGACAGTGGACTATTCGGGTCCAGGATTGATTTTGCGTATTGAGTAAGCTGTTCCAGCATCATTTTTTTTGAGCAAAAAAGGTCCCTGATCAGGCTTAACAAGAGACCAACCTTTGAGCTTTTCTTCGTGCTGAGCGCTTTGAAGAAACTCACACAAATATTCGAAATCACGGAATGGTGACTACCATGGGTTTATTAATACGCCTTGGCAATCAGTCATTACATGTGGAAATCTAAAACACAAACATTAAATTCTTCCGTTAATGAATTGGAGAAGCAAGCTGCAACTCGGTCACCAGTTGAATTCCAACAAACTTCAAAAATGCTGCCAGTACCACGATAAGTCTTTACAAGCTTTCCATCGTGTACAGACCAAATGTGCAAGAATCGATCAAAAGAACCACTGGCCAAGTATTTACCATCAGGGCTAAATGCAACAGAATAGACTGGATCTGTGTGTTTTGTGAGAGAGTGCAGACATTTTCCAACATTAGGATCCCATAACTTGATGGTAGCATCAAACGAGGCGCTCGCCAAAACCATATTCCTATTGGGATAATCTGTTCCTGGTCCTGTAGGACTCCATTTGATTGTGTAAATTTCCTTAGTGTGCTCCCTCAAATCAAAAACACATCGTTGTGAAGCTGTTGATCCAAATGACCAAATCTTTGCTGTGAAATCGTCAGAGCACGATGCTAAAAGGCTTCCATTTGGACTCCATCGAATGGCATTCACTTCATCTTCGTGACCGGCAAATGTTCTAATTGGATCCTTAGTACCTAACTCATAAACATAAATCATGCGATCGGTTGAGCATGTTGCAAAAGAAGTATTATTTCTCCAATCAACATCCAAGGTAGGGGCTGTGTGATGAGCAAATTGTTGTTTTACAGTACCTGTTTCAATATCCCAAACAATGGCAGTGTTATCAACAGATCCAGACAATAAATAATTGCCTTGCTTATTCCATTTCAAGGAAAATATTGGTCCCTTATGTTGATCTAATACAGCCTTGAGTTGACCATCAGCTGTCCAAATTCTAGCTTTTCCATCGTAGGATCCAGTGGCAAGTTTCTTTCCGTCTGCGCTCCAGTCCAATGTAGTGACATCTTTTGTAGATACATGGATGTTTTCAAAGACAGGATCACCATGATTTAACACGATGGGTTGAGATGGAGCAGCTTGGGCTCCTACCTCGTTCTTAACTAATTCCCAAATCCTAGCAGTTGAATCTCCCGAACCAGATGCTAAAACGTTGCTACGAACAGGATTCCAAGCACAAATAAATACTTCATGGGTGTGACCTTTCAATTTCGTGACCTGACTTTCATCAATTACAATGGGCAGTTGTTGATCTTCTGTTGTTGTTGCTGATGGAGTTACACCCGACTGTACAGCTCCACCACTGTTGGCCATGGTGTGTACGACTTCCTCTTCATCTTGCATGGCGTGTGAGTCACGTGCGGAAGCAGTGGTGGCTGCTGTGGTTGTGGCTGCTCCAGAGGATGGTGTTGTGGTGGTTTGTTTTGATTTTTTCGAAGGTCTCCCACTGCCATTTCGTGCACTTCCCGCGGCCTTCTCAGCATTAGAATTCTTTCGTCTGCCTGTTGTTGTAGATGAAGGTGTTGAAGTGGTAGTTGTTGTTGTTGTTAGAGAAGAAGTGGTTCCTACGTTTGAAAGAGAAGACGAAGATATCGAGGATGCAATTTGTGTGGATGATTTGGATCGATTGGGTGTAGCCGTGGCACTAGTTGTTGTTGTGGTGGATGATGCGATGGAGTCTGGAATGGTTCTTGCAAAAAGCTTTTCTTTTGGAACGTCGGGTAGTAGCATTTCAAAAACGGTATCATAATTCACTTGCTCCGTCTTGTTTTTGATTCTCGTTTCAATCTCTAGAAATTGTACACCTTTCTGAATGAAAGATATGAGAACACCAGGAGGTATTTCTGAGCCTCTAAAACCACAATTTTGAACTCCACTTTCATTGGCAAAGGAGAACGCCGTATGTTTGAAACCTGATTCTTGGAGGTATCTGTAAATCATAAAGTTAACTTCATCACTGGTAAGATTACGGAAGGACATGATGATGATCTTAGGTTTGTTGATCTATTTTAAATGATATTGTTGTGTGGATGATGACGAAGGCTCGATGATGGTGGTCGAATTGAAAAATATGCTGCAGTGATGATGCGTGTCGTGATAAATAGATCTTTTAGAGGAGTATTTGGATATTATTCAATTGAATAATAATAATTAAAAGAGTCCTATGATGGTGATTGAAATTATTTAACTGTGTGGATATACTCGGATATTTAAAAAAACAATAACAACGGCGACGAGAAGAAGATTGTGGTGTTAAAATCTCTCTCAATCTTACTCCAAGATAAATTCCGTTATTATAATATATAATTTGAGAGTTGATTTGACTTGCAGAATATTCTATCTTTACAGAAATGTCTCAGAACAAGCCTTGTTGATTGGATATTGGTGCGTGTGCGTATACAACACGTTGATGATTGGTCCAAGATGAAGAAGATTCGAAATTTTTTTTTAATTAACATAAAAAATTGCAAATTTGGAATGTTGTTGTAACGTTTTTCTGGCTCGTCCCAGATCTAAAAGGCTCACAAGACCTGTCTTCTTGCTCATTAAATTCAATTGAATTCATTGAATGTTTCACATCTCACAAGTCCTGCTCTCCTAAAAGAACTCCTAAAAAATTGACATCACAACTCTCATCAACGACATTTTCATCATCTTTCGTTTCACACATTATTATTATTGGAAATATCATCAAAAACAACAACAATAATAATAACAACAATTAATTGGATACAATCACCATGAAAATCTTGTTGTTATTGCTGTTTTTTCAATGTTGTTGTTGTCTGTGGATGAGCCTTTTCCCGACAATGAACGTACAGGCACACCAACAACAAGTTGATTGGAGTTCTCTCACGTCCTCTCAACTCCATGCTCTTCCTCCGAGTGTTTTTCAAACAGCAAGTGCGTTCAATATTTCTCAAATTCCTCCAAACGCTTGCAATGGATTTCGTTCCGATCAATTAAATCAGTTAAATGGTGCAGCCTGTTCTGGTTTTCAATCTCTGGATTGTTTTATGAATATTACTTCAGAAGCCTTCTCAGGTATTTCATCCGATTGTTTAATTAATATTCCACCCTCAACGATACAAGTATTAAATTCTGAACAATTGAGCCAAATTCCTGCCAATTCCATGACTGGACTCACAACAACACAACTCTCAGTTTTAAATCCACAAACGTGTACGGGATTTTCAGCAGCTCAAATTTCCAATCTTCCCTCATCACCCATGTTTGATACTTGCCATGGATTTAGTGAGGGATGTTTCTTGAATTTACCTTTAACGAGTTTGAATGGAATGACCTATTCATGTCTATCTTCCATTCCGAAAATGACTTTAATTTATATGGATGCTACACGTTTTGCAGCACTCTCCATGGACACAGTTTCAAGTTTCAAAGCAGATCTATTTCAATTGTTTTCTGGAGAGACGTGTGCTGGTTTCAATGACAAGTCACTCTCTGGAATTCCCTATGATACATGTCGAGTGTTTACAGAGACTTGTTTGTCATACATGACGCCACAGGCCTTTCAAGGAATACAACCATTGTGTTTGAGAAGTATTCCGAGAAGGAGTTTGAGAGGTCTCGATGCTGCTCGTATTCAAATGCTACCTAATGTTGCACTTACCTTAGTGAGTCCAGACCAATTGAGTGAGCTCTATATTTATCGAAGAAGTGATTTATTGAATGGTCTTACCTTGTCACAAGCTCAATCCATTTCATCCAATACAATTTCTGTGCTCAAGTCCATGTTTCTGAATGGAGACTTGTTGGCCTATGACAATTTGCCTCAAGATTTTAGAAGAATGACTTGGCTGCACTTGAGCTCGACAGCTACAGCCTATACGAATACAAGAATCACTTCGAACGCCATTGTACAAATGCCAACATTTACGTTTGTTGGATTTTTAGGAATTCAAATTCAACAATTACCAGGTAATATCTTTCAAAATGCCACCGATGGGCAAATAAGCGCTTTTGATTGTGAGGCTCTCAGTGGTTTATCAGCTACACAAATTTCATTCATGTCACCTCGTTTGATGTGCATTGTGCAGCCCAATTTGTTTGAAAGCTGTGTGAAATTGAGCTCAATTATTGGCGTCACTATTACGCAATTTAACGAGTCGTTGGCTTGTGGCCAATTGTCATTGTCATGCCCTCAATTCCATGCTCTTTCCAAATCGCAATATGATTTCTTGATTTCCATGAATCAGACTAGTCAACTTATTGACTCGTGTGGACCCAATGTTTACAGTTCTGGCCCATCGATCCAACCTCATCCATCACATTCTTATGCCACTCGCTGTACTGTATTTTCGTGTGGATTGTTTGTTTGGATTCTTCTCATTTCCTTTATTTCCTTTTATTTATTAAATTAATAAATTGACATTCGTGTTTAGTGAATGAATTCCTTTAGTAAATTTCAATGTTTTATTTTCAGAATATGTGCTCAAACAGTTGTGACTTGAATAGATTCATTGGTGTGCTGTGCATGCTCTTCATCGTCATATGGAAGAGTTAAAGAGAGCGACTCACAAAATCGAGCAATAATGTTCCACAGGTATCCAATAAAGAATGATTCTGATTCAGCATCCTCAGAGAACTGAGATGTAAAGAATGGAATCATTTTCAAGTGTTGCTCTGCCTTACTCATGGTCCAAAATTGAGATGCCTTTAAAATGTTTTCCATATAAGTTTCTGAACTCCAATTTCTCGTTTCTTTTTGTGACAAGTCAAGATATTCCTCAAATGCGTCAGTAGAACTATTCAAATCCAAAGGAGAAAGATGTGACGTTGCTGTCATGGATGCAATTTTAGGATCGCTACTTGTTGTCGCCGGTGAAACTTTCCCAAGCTCAATATTTACAATATTTGAAATTTGTAAATCAAAATACTCTATAATAATCTTTAAGTTGTGAATAAAATCTCGAAAAATTCCAAGGTCTTCGAGTTTTTTGACCACTCGTCGTTGATACAGTAACTCATACACGAGTCTTAAATTTTTTCGCAAACCGCCTTCCTTATTGGTTGTGAGTATACAATTAATAGTCTCTAATACAAGCTTCAACAGTGATAAATAGGTTTCTTTTTCTTCAGTATTATCTGAAAGACTCACTTTTTCATACTTGATGGTTAATAATCTTGTAAGAGTGACCATTCTTTGTGCTGTATAGGTATGAATATTCGAGAAATACGGACCAGAATTTGATATAATGGCCAAACAAAAACTATTCAAGTACATGTCCTTTTGGTGTGTAATATTATAATGAACGAGTGAAATTAAAACCGCAACAATTAAACTTCCAAGTCGAATCTCATCTAAAATTCTCTCTGTAAACCATGGAACCGAAGGAATGACTTGTTTGTGAGTATTAATTACAAATAATGAGTCTTGGGTCAGCAAGGTGAGAACGATCAATAATGTGTACACGTGATTAGCTCTCTCTGTTTTGGAATTGTAAATTTTGTGAAGAAGTGGAAGTAATATGGTTTCAGGATCTCCTCTCGAAAGAACAAACTCTCTAAACGACTTGTTTTCATGTAACAGTGCATAGGTCAACACAGTACATTCTTCTTCTTCAAAGTCTCGCACAAGTGATGTATACAATTTTTCAAATGACATTCCAGCTTCGGTCACATCTTTACTCGGTTGATATTCTAAAGAAGTGTAATCTGAAAAGTTCCATAATTTGTGAGAGCTGAGAGAGTCGTCCGAGTTTTGCAAATTAGAAAAGAGAGTAAGATATGGATTTGTGATGGAGCTATCGTTCTTACGATAGAAAATTAAGAGTAATAAATTCATAATGCTTCTTCGTCCCAGTAGCTCTGGAAGCATTTCACTTAGCCGTTCGCTGTATTCCATTTCTTTGGTTTCTTTGTAAAAAAGATTTCTATACGCATTGTAAGGAAGGTACAAAAGGGAGGTTGCTGTTTCTCCAAGTTTGGAAAATATTTTCTGCAAGGTCGAACGAATGGATATTTGGAATGGAGAGGCTTCTTTTTTTGATAATCGATATACTATATGATTCTGAAGGAGTGTGTGAATCAGCCTATTGGGATTAAATGATAAACAATTGGATTTAAAATGTTTTCTGGTTTTCATGATGTGAATGGCTTCCTCCAAGAACACATTGTGCTCTCTTCCAGATTCCTTAATTTTTCCAATAATTTCATTTTCTTCTTCCATTTCGTTCATTACTCCTCCATAGAGAGAGGTGCTAAACAAAACTAGTAGACAGTTCATGACTTCCAAATGCAATAAATAGTTGTGAATGGTAACTCTAGATTCGCTCAAAAACAAGAGAGTAGATTCCATGAACACTCTAACAACCAATGGAGAAGAAATTCTCTTATTGGGTTCAATTTCATATTCAGGATTTGCCTCTTCATCAATGTAGCAATAATTTTCATAAATGTTTGGAGAGAGTTTAAATCCTGGAGGTAAATGATTCAAATGTGCCTTGAGAAAATCGGCATTATTTTCACAATCCATGATAATTCGATGAATTAAAAACCTGAAAATCACCAATGCATTGCAAGTGACCAGAATTGATTCTCGATCTACGGTTGTTGAAGACTCGTCATTATTTTCTTCAGACTGTCCAGCATTGACTCTATTAAGTAGCCATTGTGATAACGTCAGCATGAATGAAACCAGTGACCCGGTGTTCAAATTATTTGTTTCTAAATTTTTGAATAATAAATTCAGTTTCGTTAAAATATGTAAACGGTGATTATATTACCCAGAATGAGCACATAATGATACAAACATGTTATATTCAATGAAATAAATTTCAATCTTATAACTGTATATACATACGCATCAATGATCCATATTTAAATAAATGTTTTTCCAAAATTTCTGGATGAAGCAAAGACAGAGGGAAATAATCTCCAACATTTAAAACCGATGATGAAGAAACGGCACGAGCTACTTTTCCAATTGAAGATATACTCTCGGATGTGGATTGTTCCGAAATGATAGCCTGGGAAATGGATAAAAGAGAAGAAGAAGCAAACTTATTCCAGAATTCATCGTGATCCCGAATAGGCTCTGCACCACACAACTCATTCAGAAAATCATTTTGTCCAATTGAATTGCCAACTGCTGAAGAGAATTTTGTTCCCATATTGATTTGACTATTGTTGTGATGATATAATGATGATGAAAAACACACGTATATATATATTCAATTCACAAGTTTCTTGATAAATGTAATGAGATGTAATTAGATGAAATTTTCCATGTAATGTCCAACAACAGTATCGTGGGCCAATTGGTAAGATCCGAAAGCTTTCGGAAGTTCCTCCTCGTTTTAACGACACAATTTTTTTGTACAAACGACACACGAAGGAGATGACCGTTGGGCAAACGCATGACTTGGCTCAATGGATTGTTGCGGAATATTCTTCTCTCAGCAGAGTGTGATTCTGGTTTTTGAGATGGAAATCCACAATAAATAGTGTGTATTGTATTGTTATTCACATTGTAAGACACTGAGGCTACATATGGATGCCATTATTTCACAATATTGATTTCATATGATTTAATAAAACAAGCCTTCCAAATGGTTTCTCTCTCCATCGTTAATTCCATAAAGATAGGGACTTTTCTTGAGAATGTCACACAATGGTGTGGCGGGACATCCTCTAGGCAGAAACAAGTATCTCAAATTCCTCAGTTTTGGAGTTGAGGCCAACACTTGAACCTCCTCAACACTCAAAGGTTGCCCTCTCATGTTGAGATAGGTTAAATTCTCAAGCTGTGAAAACTCTCCAAAGAAATTCATGATGAAATCATTCTTCTTATTTGTGCACGTGAGATGAGTGAGTCGTGCCATGACCGGGTGAGAAGCAAATTGTTGAATCTTTTCCGGTGAGACCCAGTCAATGTTTGGTAAATACAGTACTTCTAAATACTTTAAATGGTCGAGAGACTGTAAAATACTATCCATGGAAATTCCATCGTTTCCAGCAAAGTCCAGAACTTTGAGTTTGGGAAATGCTTTTGACAGTTCTAACAAAGTACTCGAAGTAAGAGTTCCTTGTCCGGACACATTCAAAGCAGTGAGATTTTTCAAGTACTTGCTCGTGATCAATGGCATGAAATTTGTGACTTTTGTGTATCCAATCCTGAGTGTTTCTAATTGTGATAAATTTTCGCAATTGGTCAACAATGTCAACCCATGATTTGAAAATAAGCAGCAGCAATTCATATCAAGAGATTTCAATGATGAAATATTCTTACAGGAGATGAATTGTTCAAACTCTGCATCCGAGCTTGGTGAAAATAAAAGGCTCCTACTTTTTTTCATTGGTCCGTTGAAAATTGCAATAATTTCACGAATGGAGACGGCAGTTAAAACACGCCCAAACTTAAATTCTTCAAGATTTGATAAATTTTTACACGTTGCCAAATATTCGATACCTTCTGTTGGAATGTTATTTTCTTGTAAATTGAGTGAGATAAGATTGTTAAATACTGAACTATGTTCAATGTATTTCACTCCATCGAATGAAATGTCATTTCCATACAAATCAAGAGCGGTTAATTGTTTAAGGGTTGTACTTTGTGAAATCTCATACAGTCCAGCATCTCCAATCTTGCAGGTCAACAATTGTAAATCTCTCAAATTTGACAGGTAGGGAGATGAACAAATTCGTTTCACACACTCTTTTCCAAGGATTTGATTCATGCGTAAACATGTTAAATTGGAAAACAGTGGGTTTGATACAATTAATGAAATAGATTTGTCGTGTATACGTGCAGAGAAGAGATCAAGATGCGTTAAATTTTTTAAATTCTGACAATTGATCATCCCTTTCACAATAGAATCATCAAAGTACCTCTTATCCAATTGTAATTTTTGTAAATTCGGAAAACAATTTAAATATGTATCCAATCTCTGAAGTGAACAACACGAATCATCATCAAACACATCAATTAGATCCATATCTTTTGATAATTGAGACAATTCTCGTCCTCCACAAATTCTCAACGATTTTACATGTTGAAAATATCCCTTCTCACAACATTCTATAAAGCTCCTCGTTCTGTAAACATTATTATCCAAAAAGACTTTCAATTCATTCACGGATGAGAAAGAATTTCTCGTAACAATACGATCGGAATGTTTACAAACCAAACGAAATACTCTATACATCCAAACATAATCGAAATGAATGAATATTTGACAATGAAAGACTTCCTCAGGTATTTCGCAAAACGCAGGAACCCGGAATGATGAAGTTATTATTACTGAAGACATTTTTTAAAGTTGTGAGCTCTATCCACACCAACTCGCTACCTGTTCCTTTGGGACTAACCAGAGATCTGGTGTCTAAATAAAGCTCGATGCATTTTTTAAAGTTGATCAAAGAGACTAGTGTCGCCAAAGTAAAAACAATGTTTCAAATCTCAATTTTAATATGGGCAAATGGACTTGTCGAGTTTGAGGATACTTTTCGAGTGTCAGTGGTTATGTATTGAGAAAGGAATTCCTTCAATTCTTCGTTCGAGTGAATAGTCGCTCCCTTACTGGAAAGAATGGGTCGATTCTCAAAAAACTTTGAATTCTCAACGTCTTTCGATTCCAAAAGATCTGAAATTTCTCTGAGAATGCACTCTTTGAATTGATCCATAGTAATGAGACTTTTCACAGTAAAGACTCTTTTTTGATTCAACGGAAGAATGGTTAATTTGATAATCACGGTTGGTGCTGACTGGATATCTGTTAACGAAGAAGAATCGAGCGGTGATTTCGAAAGAACAAGTTCTTGAGGTTGTGAAAGAGATCTTTTCGACCTATGATGATGAACGTCCATGGTAGGTGTTAAGGAAGAGGGTGAAGTAGAGGTTGAGGTGATGGTTCGAGCATGATTCCCTTGTTTTTGCTTGTTTAGATAATATCTTGTCAAGACTTGATTCACTTCTCTGATGAGTTTTTTCTTGTGTCCCAATTTTACCATTTTCAACTTTTTATAAAGTTGTTCCATTTTCTTTTGTTGAAGTTCCAAATGGGGTGGTTGGAAGTCTTCAGATATTTCTTGTCGTGAGGAAAGGTTTGTTGAGTTGTTGTTGTTGTTGCTGTTGCTTGTATGGATGAACGGTATATTTGAGGAGGAAGAAGGCTCGTCATGATTAGGATCTCTATGCTCAAAAACTTCCTTTTTTAGAATTCGTAGATCAGTTCCCTTAATATCATGTTTTTTAATTTGATCCACGTATTCAGGTAATTCCAATTTCAGTTGAAAGAATGCAATGGTTTGTTGAGAAGTCCATCTTCGTAATGGAACTGTTTCAATAAATGTCAATAAATTGTCATGATCCTCTTCTGCATTGAATGAATCATCCTCTAAGATTATGGAATCACCACTGATTTCTCTACCATAAGAAGAAGAGTTGTTCTTTGCTGAAGGAGAACCCAATATAGTTGGCGATGATGATGGAGAATGTTGTTTCGATTCTTTTCGTTTGAAAAGTTTTGAAAAAAAACCATTACTTGGAGAGGAGGTTAATACTGTGGTGGATGAAGATGAAGAAGACACCGATGAGGAGGATGAATTCGTACTGATACCAGAAGGAGAGGAATCTCCGGCTTCACTACTGATGTTTTTGTTGTTCGATGATCTTGATACATCTGGTTGTTTTTCTTGATAGGATGATGATGAATGAGAGGATGAAAGAGTGAAGGAGTTTGGTTTATGATTCAAACTCTGCTCAATCACTTTGGTCAGAACAAAATGTTCAAATTCGTCTGAAGCCTTAAATTCCTTAAAGGATTCGTTTTGGAGTTGTAACCGAACTTCAAATTCGAGTTCTTTAAACATTTGAGATGTATTCCACCAGTTGTATGTGGTTGAAGAGTTAGTTGAGGATTGGGAGATGAGAGCCGATAATTCAAAATTGTTGTTGTTGTTGTTAAGCTGATCATGATCATTGGAGGTTATCATGGTGATGGGAGAAGAACCCAAAGATCCATCTCCACTGCTCACCATCGAGTGAGTGTGCAAAAGCGCTTCGGGAGAAGAGAAGGAGGATGAATGAAAAGTAGGTGGGGTTGAGAAGGAGGGCATGGATTCTGTTGAGTTTGTCATTTGGGAATGAAAACTTGAAGGTGTTGGAGAAAAGGAAATGCTATGACTATTAGGGCTGCTGCCAATGATCAAGCTCTCATGAAGACTGGGAGAGGACATGTAGAGTGAGGATGAATCATTCCATGAAGAATGCTTGATTGCACTATTCCAGGATTGTGAGCTTGTTGTACTCGAGTTGGTCGTGTTGCTTTTTTGCTGCCCGAGTTGATGCGTTAAAAATCGATCCATTCTCTCAAGGGCATGAACTTTGGCAGCTCGACCCACGTTTAGCTCACTCACAGCACCACTCACCAAGAATTGCTTTCGAATTTGTTGCAAGCTTTCTTCGATCGATTGTGTGTGATGAGGAGGTATCTTTTTCAGAGCATTCAACTGCAACAGGAATTCCAAGCTTTCTTCACAACGTTTCTTTTTCAAAAATTGAAGAAATACTTGAGATGCTTCTTCATCTTGAATGTATTGAGACAAGGTAAAATACTTGTCCACATTAATCACTCGTGGAGTGCGTGGAGGTAGAGGATGAGATTGGTCTTCTTGAACGGAAGGAGAGGGAGATTGTGGATTTGTAGTTGTTGATTTGGTTAGCTGTAAGGGTGGAAGTTTGAAAGGTTCTGGTTTTGGATTCGAGAGTTGTGTCGACGAGGATTTTTTAGTGCCCGAAATTTGTGAAAATTCTTTGGACGGAGAATGGCTCACGGCGTCAAGGCGGTTTTGAATTGTGTTGTCAACTTGGAATGAAGAAACAGACGAAAAATCCGTTGTGTTAAAAGAGGCTGATGAGGCCGTTTTGGAAATTTTGGATTTCGGATGAATGACAGCACCACTGGATGGCTGCATCAATCCCTTTTGATTACTGTTTTTGCTTTGAGTGAATAACATGATGACGTCGATGATGACAGTTTAAAGATGTTGGTTGACAGTGTTGATTTTGGTTGTATCGATTAGTGCCTCCAGTTATGGAAATGATAGACGGAGTGTGAAATCTTTTGTGCTGCAGAGTACTCTCTCAAAAACACTGCGTTGTCACCTAATCGGTTGTGGTTCTATTTGTTTTGGACAAACTTCTTATTGAGTGGCATTCAACGACAATTTTTGCAGCAACGGAGCCTTTGCATTTAATTTTGCCGTATTTGGACAAATTTAAGTGATTGCAACGAAATTCAGAGTTTTACCTGATGCAACAGAATATTCTGCTTTAGCACATTTCAGAGTGAAGTATTCTTGCTCATGTTTTGGAATGAGTTGGTGGGCTATGTGAAAAACGTTCATATTACTACTGTCCAGCCAAAGTACAGCTGTTGGAAGAGGCTCTACCTATTTTTCAAAATGTTACATCTTGAAGAAAGAATTCTCTTTCTCAACCCTGACAAAAGCAGTTATATAAACACACAGCGCATATCAATTGAATACATGATTGTCCTTCGTGTTTGGATGATTTAATCTCAACCACCGTTGTTTGTGTATTTCGGTCACGAATATCATGTTCTGAACAGCCAGGCATTCCTCAATCACCAAAACTCGTTCATGATCATTTCACTCTCTCATGCGCTTGGTTCCATGAAGCGTTGTGAAAAGTCTAAAGAGTTCACTTTGTGCATCGGCATCTCCTTGATTCGCCGATTGTTGATACCATTCAATGGCTTTTGAATAATCTTTTTCAACGCCCTTTCCATTTTCATACATCCATCCCACACTATATTGTGCCTCTGCATGACCTTGATTAGCCGCTTGTTCATACCATGCAAATGCTTTGGAATTGTCTTGTACTACTCCTTCTCCATTTTCATACATGCAACCCAAGTTAAATTGTGAAATCATGTCTCCTTGATTTGCAGCTTTTTCATACCATTCAAAAGCTTTGGAATAATTTTGCTCCACTCCTTTACCGTTTTCATACATATAAGCCAAGTTAAATTGTGAAATTACGTCTCCTTGAGTGGCTGCTTGAAGATAGTATTCAAATGCTTTAGTGTCATTGGGTAAGGTTCCTTTTCCATGTTCATACATTTGTCCTAAGTTACATTGAGCTCGAGCATTACCTTGATGAGCAGCTTGACGATACCATTCAAAAGCTTTGAATTCGTGTTGTTCAATACCTTCTCCACCCTTTTCAAAAATTAATCCCAAATTAAATTGTGCTTCCTCATGTCCTTGAGTGGCAGCAAGTTCATACCATTCTACAGCTTTTAAAGAATTTTGTTCAATACCTTTTCCATTCATGTACATGCATCCAAGTTTAAATTGTGAATCACTGTGTCCTTGTGTTGCAGCTTGTTGATACTCTTCAAATGCTTTGGAATAATTGGGCTCCACACGACAGGCTCCATATTCATATATTCGGCCCAATTGATATTGTGCTTGAACGTTTCCGAGATTGGCTAGTGTTTGAAAATATTTCAATGCATTTTCATCATCCTCTAGTTTCAATACAATATTCTCTGTGAAAACCTGTGCTCGGATTTAACGAAAGTTCGTTCGTTGGAGGCTGCGGTCGTTCTTCGTCTGTGAGATCCGTTTCCATTTTTTTGTTTTAGAAGACTTTTGCCTCTTGATCAACAGAAACAAAATCTGATTAAAAGCGTTGGCAAGCAATTGGCATGACAAACATTTCAAGCTGGTATTTTGTGAAGATGTCAACGGTTAGATGTATTAATTTCAAAGTGTCATCATTGTTTTTTTGACAGTATTGTTTCAAAATTTGTCTCAAAAGCTTATTTCTTCTTCTTTGAGTCTCCTGAACCACTCGATGCTGATTGACCACCATTACTCTCTCTATTCTTTTCATCAATAATCTTTTGTTGAATATCAGGTGTGACAAGACGGTGAGTAAAGTATTCCATACTGCATTCACCCTTTCCTTGAGTTAAACTTCTCAAAATTGTTGTGTAACCGAACATTTCCGATAGTGGAACTTCTGCCCAAATAGTCCAAGATGCATCGCTTGCACTTCTTTCAGAGTTTGTAACTTGACCACGTCTTTGATTAATGCTTCCCAAAACTTCACCTTGGAATTCTTCTGGAACAACAATTTCAACCTTCATGATAGGTTCAAGAATAGCTGGTCTTGCCTTGTCGAAAGCTTGTTTGAAAGCTTGAACGCAAGCAATTCTAAAGGCCAATTCAGAAGAGTCGACAGGGTGAGTATTACCGTCACTCAAAATTGCCTTAACTCCCCATACAGGACATCCAATGAGTGGTCCCTTCACAACAGCTTCACGGAATCCCTTTTCACAACCAGCAATGTAACTTGGTGTGATGGCATTACCAATAATACGGTTTTCAAACACGAACTTTTCTGGAATATCTGCCATTTCGCTGTCATCCATTGGCTCAATGTGTCCAATAACCTTAGCATATTGACCAGCACCACCGCTTTGCTTCTTGTGAGTATAGTTATATTCTCCTCGCGATTGAATGGTCTCACGATACGCAACGTATGGCTTACCAACAACGACCTCACAATCAAACTCACGTTTCATTCTTTCAACATAGATATCCAAGTGCAATTCACCCATACCACTGATAATGGTTTGGTTACCCTCTGGATCGAATGTGACCTTAAATGTTGGATCTTCACGTTGGAATTTGCTCAAAGCCTTTGCAAATACAGCTTCCTTAGTACGTTCCTTGATTTGAACAGACTTGGAAACGACTGGTTCGGGAATGTACATGGTTTCCAAAGTGAACTTGTTCTTTACGTTGGAAATAAATGTGTCACCACTAGCACAATCAACACCAAAGAGAGCACAAATTTCACCTGGACCAATTTCTGAAATGTCTTCCATTTCATTGGCGTGCATTCTGACCAATCTTGGAACCTTGACCTTTTCACCAGTTCTAACATTAATAATAGATGTACTCTTCTTCAAAGAACCTTGATAAACTCTAATGTAGGTCAATTGTCCGTATTTTCCTTCCTCCAATTTGAAGGCCAAACCAATAAATGGCTTTGAACTGTCAGCATGAATTCTTGTTTTTCTTTCAGATTCAGGAACGCCTTGTTTATCATCAGAGCAGTCAATAGCATAGTTAGGAACTTGGGCAGGATTTGGCAAGTAACGAACAACACCATTCAACAAGGCTTGAACTCCAGTATTCTTCTTAGCGCTACCCATAAAAACAGGAGCAAATTTGTTGGCAATTGTAACTCTACGAATGACTGTGTGAATGAAGTCGACAGTAATTTCAGCATCATCCAAATACTTTTCAGCAAATTCGTCATCCACTTCTGCCAATCTTTCAAACAATTCATTTCTCTTGGCCTGTGCTTCTTCCAAATACCTTTGAGGAACTTCCTTCACAACTATTTTCTCACCATTGTCACCTTCAAAATAGAGAGCCTTCATCTCAATAATATCAATCACACCTTGCAAGTTATCCTCCAAGCCCATTGGAATTTGAACAGCTGCTGCGTTCAATTTTAATTTGTCTCTCACTTGTTGAATGACACGATTTGGATTTGCACCCAAACGATCCAACTTGTTAATGAAACACAATCTAGGAACACCATATCTCTTCATTTGTCGATCCACAGTCAACGATTGAGACTGAACACCACTCACACTACACAAAATTAAAATGGCACCATCCAAAACTCTCAATGCTCTTTCAACCTCAATGGTAAAATCAACGTGTCCCGGAGTATCAATAATGTTGATATGGTGATCTTCCCATTTGCAGTGAGTAGCAGCACTTTGAATAGTAATACCCTTTTCTCTTTCAAGGTCCATCGAGTCCATGGTAGCACCAACTCCATCGGTTCCTTTTACTTCGTGGATTTCCTTGATACGTCCTGTATAGTACAGAATGCGTTCAGTGAGTGTTGTTTTACCCGAGTCAATGTGAGCCGAAATACCAATGTTACGGAGTTTAGCTAAACTTAAAAGTTGCTCTTTTGATAAATTCTCCAATACCGAAGCATCATTGGTATCAATTAATTCCATTCGGTTTACGGAGAGTTTTTGAGAGAAGCCTCTTTTATGTGTTGTTGAGTTCAGCACTACTTGAGCGGTAGTAGTTTTAGGCTGTTGATGATGACTCAAAGCAGAACGAAGGGATGAAGAGGCTTGGCGGAGGAGGGTCTTTTTCATTTTTTTTCTTCAAAAAACAACAAAATTTTGATTGAACAACAAACCTCTCAACACCTCTCTACGAAATAATTAGGGTGACACATAGTGGTTACCCTTCAACTCGAGCTAACTTACAAACTCACAGCAGCTAGAGTTTTGGTGTTGGAATAGAGTATCGCTTCATCTTCACATCCTAGACACCCAGAAACCATTGCCTAAAGTCGCTCCTGAACCAAATGATGATGATGAACAATACTTTGAAACCATTACTTGTTATAAATGGCGTCTTGCAATTACGATCTTAGTAGCAGGAATATTAGCTTTTTTACTTTACAAAGGTTTATCGACCATTACTCTATTCATTTTATATGGTTCTCGCCTTCTTACACCCGATTATGGAGAAATGCTCAATCGAACTTTTATCTCATCCAAAATAGAAATGAATTTTGCACCCGAGCTTAATTCCATCCAGGAGGAAATGTTTCATGAATTCAATTCAACTCTCTACAAACTTCATCATTGTAGTCTAAGATCCAAGGTTTTATTTTATGGGGAGAGCGGAATTGGAAAGACCACGGTAATGAGGGCTGCTCTGCAACGATTCCATCCAAATCCTTTTATATATATTGATCTAGAAGCTGAATTATCATGGAAATATTTAGCTCAAAGTTTAGGTATTTCCCCTTGGAACGAAAAACATTCGCTAAAGGACTTGATATACAATACGATTGTAAGCTATACAACGAGATACAAAGAGAACCTGATTAATAACTGTCCCGTATTAATTCTGGATTCGGCAAACAGAAAACCAAACATTACTAACCAGATTATTCAATTTCTAAGAAACGAACCAACTTCAACAATTGCCTTAGTAGTGTTGTCTTCATATAGAAATTACCACATGATAAACAACGCAGGAAGAAGAGTCAAACAGATAGAGTTATTAGAAGCCTCCAAATCTTTTGGTGTTAGCTTCTTGAGAGGAAAGGAAATTCCGGAACATCTGATTGAGGGAATTTTAGAAAGAACTGGTCAGAAACCACTCTATCTTCAAACAGCTGTGGAATTATATAAGGATAGACAAACCAATACTGAAGAGTTTCTCCAGATGCTTAAGCACGAAATTTTTAATATCATCTATGACTTTTTTGTGAGATTGTCTTTGCCTTATCAACATGCAATATACGATCTGGCAAACCTTTTGATTAATTCACCAAATACAATGCTTGAAGAGGACATATGGCTATCATTTTTAGAAACAAGCCATCCGAGTCTGACCTCCAACAAACATATCACCTTATTATTTAATGCCAACTTAATAAGAATGTCAGGACGTGCCATCTACTTCCAAAACAAGGCAACAGAAAATTATTTTAAAAAGAACATTCATCAACTTTGTAAAACGGTTAGCAGAAGAAAACCAACTCTTAAGTGCACCAATTAAATTTCAAGGTATCACATTGTTTTTTGATATTCCTGCAACTCATTTGTTTGTGGATTGAACAATATGTTTAATAGACAATAATTCATGGTACGTGCTACTAGAGATGAGTTGACAGCGCATACTGTGGTGTTCGTTTTACAATTAAGGTGACCTCTTAATTTTGTTTGTGTTTATCATTTATTGAAACTACTACAAGCCAAACTAGCATTGCTCATTTTACGAGCAAGCTTAGACTGTTCATGCACAAAACCAATGATTTGATTGTAGTTTTGAAGCAACTTGTCATCCACTTCTGACCACAAAAAATCAGTATGTCCATACTCTGGTTCCACTAAAATTCGACATTGTTTGAAAGCACCATGATGACAGGAAGTGTTGTGGTCATTGTTCTTGCCTTCCATACTGCAATTCTTACTTGTCATCTCATTTAGTGAAGAGCAAGTGTCACATCCAAATTGTTTCAAGCTCTCTTCAAAATCAACAACATTATCTTTGGCACCAAGGCATACCATAATAGGTGGTACATAGTTGGACGTCGAGGAGGAGGATGAGGAATTTGTGTCATGACTGCTAATAGTGGCTCCCATATCATGCTCTCCAGAATGATACATCTCTTTCCATTTTGCAAGCATGGAATCAATGGGGTAGACTTCTTGATCATTAAATTTCCTTAAACATCCACCAGTTCTCAACATGTTAAACCAATGAGTGACATTATTCACAGATGTACAACCGAGAGGTATATTCTTGAACCATTCGCCCTTCATTGGATCATTTGGGAGAGGTTTTTGTTGAATATTTAACCATCTCAATGCACGTTCTCCCATATATCCAATAAAGTTTTTAGGGAGTAAGAGTTGTGAAAAGGCCACACCCACAACAAATTCACGGTCTCCAAAGAAAAACCTTGGAATTTTCATGAGACCTCTCAGAATGAGACCATTTGGATTCTTCTTCAAGAAACATGCAGGTGAAATTCCAACAATGGCAAACAGGTAATTCTTATAATGTTCAAGCTCAGGCA
Organism: Naegleria lovaniensis; assembly: GCF_003324165.1. Taxonomy (NCBI): domain Eukaryota; phylum Heterolobosea; class Eutetramitea; order Acrasida; family Naegleriidae; genus Naegleria; species Naegleria lovaniensis. Next base: position 88,187 of record NW_025407859.1, on the reverse strand, counting down.
AACTGAGAGCTGCAAACAATTGACCTGCGCCTTGTGACATGCCCATCCAACAAATCTTGTCCTGTCCAGTTGCGTGCCTCACAAAATCAATCATGGCTGGCATGTCATAATAAATAATTTCGTCAATTGAAAATTTCCAAAAATCAACTTCGTCATGCAATCGAGAAACCAAATGTTGTTGACCAAACCATGAAGTTCGATTATTTCCAAGCCAAACATCAAATCCTCTGCGTGCCAATTGAAATGCCAAAGAGTCTTTATGAAGGCACCAAACAGTCATACTCTCCAATAAACCATGTTGCAAAAATACGACTGGTTTTTGTTTATGCAATTCACGATCGTGGAGTAATTCTTCAAGTTGTTGAGCCGATTTGCAATAATTGATGGTTGAGGGATGAAGAGTATGTGATGTTGATGTTGCTGCTGCTGCTGCTGGAGGATGAGAACCCGAAACAGATTTGTCTTGTTGTTGTTGTTGTGGATCGGATACTACTTCAGTATGAGCCTCCTCTTCCTCTTCCACTTGGACTTCTCCCTTATACATAATTCTTAGTAGCTGTAATCGACAGCCGTCCTTCGTTTTACAGGTAAATACTTTACATTCAAAACCATCAGTTCGGTTAATGAGATGTTCCGTAAAGCTCTTTCCCTTCTCATATACGGTACTATCCAATACGGAATAGAGGTATTTACGACACGTATTAGCAAAGGCTGTCCATAATATACACAGAGAAATGAATAATAAAAGTAAATGTTGAAGGAGGGACATGTTGGTGAATGAGTAGAGGAGAAGACTCCATCCCGAGAAGGGAGAAAGTGAGGAGAAGGAGACGGGTGTGGATGAATTGAATTGGAACATCATAGCGGAGAGGAGAAGAAGGGCTGAAGTGATGAGGATGAAGATGATGATAAGGATGGAGGTGGAAATGGTCGTTTTTGATGTTGTTGTTGTTGTTGGTTGGTAAAAACTACTCTTTGATTTACTACACAGCGAATGATGATTTGATTACTACTATTATATATTCAGAATGATTAGAATAATAATTATAACTACAAGGTATGTGTTGGGAATGATCCGGACCACGTGTGTTGTTGTTGAAAACGAAAATTTAACGGTAAAAAAGATGACGACAATTATTTGAAATCGCAAAGAATGCAACAATGAATGACTTTTGGTGTCTGCAACAGGAGAAGGATGAAAATATGGATCAACAAAATACTGCTTCTTTCGTTTGAACACAGAGCCCGACTGTGTGTGACGCACTTGTTGCTGTTGGGTGAGATTGAGCTGTGTGAGCGGAAAACGAAGGAAAATTTTTTTGTTTTGATAGTTTGGGTGACGGGCTGAATCTGGAGGAAAACGTTTGAACCTTCGAACATCGAAAAGGTCGCGTCACTTGCACAACAACAACGGCTACCGACCTCAATGCACTTCCTCTAAAGAAATTAGCTTGGAAAATTCAAATTGTTCTCTTTTACAATCATTGGATAACAGCCTAAAAATGATGAAAGGTGGTGACCGAATGCAATGTATTTGGGCATTTACTTGAAACAAATATTAAGCATTTCAGGTACATGTAAAACCTTTTCTCTAATTTTTCCCATCTTTTGACCTTCATTCACTTCGAACTGTTCCAATTTCTTGTATTGACCAAAATTAACATATGAAATGTTCTTTTCTTGGAGCTTGGATACAAGCTTTGTATGAGCATCATTTTTGGAGCGAGACAGGGCTCCTGAAGAAAAGTCATTCGTTATACTCTCAACAGTCTCCTCAGCATCATAAATATTGGACAAAATAACACCAGAGGGACCACGTTTCAGCCAACCACAAACATATACTCCACCAATGGAATGCTTGGTTTGAGGGTTCACAACTCTACCATGCTCATTGACAACAACTCCTTTTTTGAGATCGAATGGAATTTCAGGATCGACGTTCACACTCTTGTATCCAATGCTCTTGAACACTAAATCACATTCAATTTCTTCGAAAATACCAGTTCCAACAGCCTTTGGTTCAAGATCTCCATTAGGATCTTTCTCTAGCTTGGTAATTTCGAATTTAATAGATCCAATGCGAGATGGATCATCCTTTTTCGGTAAAAATTCCACAGGACTTCTGAAAAACACAAGCTCGACCAATTTTGTGTTATCAGGTAAGCTTGGTTTTACCACTGCTGTTTGTAATAGTTGTATCAAACGTTGTTTAACTCGTCCTTCCTTATGCAATTGCTCCTTAGAGATTTCATCCAAATACTCGTCTTGTATTTGTGTAGGATCTGCATAGAGGCAATTAAGTTTGATCAATTCTCTCAATTCTTTTGTGGTGGCTGCTATTTGAACAGGTCCTCTTCTTCCTACCACTAAAATATGCTTCAAATTGCTATTAAAATTCTCCAACACATGCATTGCTTGAGAGGTGACATCATAGGGTTTGAGTGTTGACACAGGTCGCGCCAATATTCTCGCCACATCGAGTGCGACATTACCTTGGCCAATAATGACTGCATTCTTTGAACTTTGTACAAGGTTTTTGAATTTTTCAGCCGTATGCTCTTTGGTGTGAGATGGCAAACCATTGTACCACGCGACAAATTCTCTAGCACTTTCAACCCCTTGCAAATCTTCACCCTTGATGCCAAGAGTTCTTTCACTTTCTGCTCCGTACGATAGAACGACCACATCGAATAATTCTTGCAACTCTTTCAGCCTGACATCTTTTCCGAGTGACACATTTCCAATAAATTGAACTCGTGGATCGGAAGCCACTTGATCAAAATCGTTTTGAACATTCTTGACTTCAGGATGATCTGGAGCAACACCATATCTCACCAAACCATAGGGTGTTGGCAATCGTTCAATAATTGTGATGTTTACTGGCTCATTCCCGAAAATTGACTGACACTCCTTTCCCAACAACTGTTTGGCCGTATAAAAACCAGCTGGGCCGCTTCCAACCACACAAACACTCAAGTTTCTTGTGTTGCTGTTGAAAAATGCATTGTGTCCTGTTTCATACGAGGAAGTTAGTATGTGTTTTTTGATTGGATGACACTTGTGATTCTTTGATGCAGACAGACAATAGGAAGATAATGATGATGATGCATAGGAACGAGCAAAATGACGACGAAGCATTTTTTTGTGTGTGGTTGTTGCGACTGAAGGATTGTGGTTGGCTCATCAAGCGCACTTGGAAATACAATCGGAGCCGACAAAAGTCCTCAATCGGAATGATCCATGAGACATTTCTTTGGTTTGGACAGCATTCAGGAACCTTGAGAGAAGACATGGCAAAAGAACGTGCAACTTGAGACATTTGCTAAGGACACCTCTTCAACAGCAGTCTACTCTGATATCTGAAAGGCAAGGCAACATTCTCTAGCACAATTATTTCACACCACCACCAACAACACCTTGTCTTCTTTCATCAGACGAAGTCTTTACAGAGAGAGACGATCAGGGAACAGAGCTTCAAGATGATATTGCTGTCATCATTGCAACAAGCTCCTTGTCATCCTTGTCATCCGAGTTTTCTCTTCCATACACATTGCTGACCGTTCACCTATTATACAATCTTGGAGTTATAATAATAAATAGAATTAATTCGTTCATATCTTTAGCACTAGGGAAATATATTATAATATTCTTCTTTGATGTGTTGTTGTTGTTGGTTACATTTGATGAATGATTTCTTGTACATGATTTGCGAGTTGTATGTAGTGAAGGAAAATTCAGCTAGAGATAACCAGCTTCATACAACATCATCATCATGGTTATACAAAATCATCCAGGATATGCGTGCACACAATAGTTTGTGCACATTATTGCTCGGATGAGTCATTGTTTTCTTCAGTGGTCTTAGAGCCGTTAGCTTCATCAGAATCTGATTTCATATGGCTTTCAATTTCTCTATCCAATTCTTCCTTGGTCTTTGGTTTCTTGACTTCCTTCTTGCCTCCCTTCTTACGACCACCTCCTCTTCCACCTCTGCCACCTCCTCTGGTAGATCCTCCTCTACCACCTCTTCCACCCTTGTTGTTGGTTTTCTTGGTGATACCCTTGACGGAGGATGACTTTTCATGGACTTGACTGAATCTTTCAGAGAGTGAAAGAGATTTCTTAACAACTTCTCGCTTGCCACCATCAGATCTGATGACAATATCAGAAGACTCTCTTGATGATGATTTGTTATCCCTTCTACCTCTGCCTGATGATGATGAACCTCTTCCACGTTTTGGTGCGACCATTTTTTTTTGTTTGTAATCTGTGATAACGCTGGCTTGTTTGAATGTTCTACCTTAAGTTATCTGAAGCTGAATTAATTTTGAATGAAGGACAGCATCAACATGTTACTATCTTACGGACCTATATAATAGTGTTGTTTGTGGTGCGTTTTGTAACGTGGAGCATAAAATTCAAAACAACCTCTGTTCATTCTTTCTACCGGCACTGCCTCGGTAGAAATCCTTTCAAAAAAGCAATTTCTGTTAAAGACATGAATGAAATTATTCTTTATTACAAATCATCTCCACCTTGCTTGAGTCTTCTCTTACTTGGTGCTTTTGATACACCTCGTGGCGTTCTCATGGATTGATCGTCTGAAGGCGTCGTTGCAGATCCTTCTACGGGAGAAGCCAACGAATCACGGGGAGTCGATGAAACACTATTGACACGATCGTTCATGTCACCACCACCTCCACTAGCTTCATTGGTCTTTTCAATTTCCAATTTTTGAATCAAATTCACAGCACTCTGAGCTGCAGCCTTCTTCTTCTTATTGGCTGAAACACCCTTTTTAAATCCAGAACCATCAATTAATGAATCGAGTGTCTTATCCAAAACTCCCTTCTCTTCAGCAGAGGTTTGTGCAGAGTCTGCAGAACTGCCAGTAGCATTGTCCTCACCCACAGATGATCGCTGAGTGCCACTATTCTCTGTTGGAGATGAGAGAGCGGCATCTCCTGTGGTTGCTTTGGGTTTTCTTGGAAATCCAACATGTTCCTGTTCTTCCTTCTTCTTTCGTGAGGAGGCAACTTTTTGTTGACGTTCCTTGTCCTTTGCTTCCTTTTCGAGTTTCTTTCGTTCAATTTCACGTTTTCTCAAAATTTCACTATATGCAAATTTAAAGTCAGAAATAAAGGTATTCATGGAAGAGAAGAAGGATTCTGGAGTGAACTTCTTTGGATCCTCTGCAAAGAATACTTGAAGCTTTTCAATTTGATTTTGCATTTCCTTAATTTGCGATTCAAAATATTCGACCTTTTCAGAGGCATAGTCCAAAAAGTCAACCATGACTTCTCGGAATCGATCCTCCTCATTATTCATATCTGACTTTTCAATTTCACGTCCAACAAAATTCACACCTGTTTTCATTTCACTCAATTCAGCATTAATTCCCTGAATGGAAACTCTCTCAGAAGCTTGCAATGCAGCAAGTTCTTCATGGAAATTAATCACTTCTGGATGATGTTTCTCTAAAAATTGTACAATATAATCCAACATGTTCATTTTGGCTCCAGTAGCTTTGGTATCTTTCAATTTGGAGAGAGCACTCATTTGGAAACCATGAACGGCCTTCTTGTTACCATTGATAAAGTTACCCACAGCCAAAATCACTTGCAGAATACGTTGTAGTTTCTTGGATTGTTGTAATTGTTTGCAGCTCGTAATGACACTCTCAATATCGGGTTCAATCGATGCCACCGATGCAGGGAATCGAGATTTAATGAGCCAACACTCCAAACGTTCCTCGAGTCTGGGAATGTCCATGACCTTGGTCAAGAATTGTTCGGTCGTTCCCAAATTATTGAAATCATCGTGATAATCGGAGAGAGCTTGTCGTTCATCGGGAGTTGGTACCATGTCTTTGAGAGCTTTGATATTCTCTGGTGCTAAAACACCTTCATTCATTCTCAGAATGGCATGTTTGATTTGATCATGTTCCAAACGCATGGAACCCAATACAATGGCCGAGTTTTGAGCCTTCTTTGGATCAATGAGAGTGACCTTCTCAGGTTTCTTGGCAGTACTACTCTCCAACACAATGGATTCCTTCTTGGCAAAGAGTTTTTCCAATTCGGATTGTTCCAACTCAATGCCTTCGAGTCCTGTCACGATATCTTTCTTAATCCAGATGGAATCTTTCAATTGATTATTCGCAACCTTATTCCAGAAAACACCTTTCATGGCTGCTGTACTCTTGTAAGTGGGAAGTTTTGGAGGAACGTAACCTGGAGGAATGGCACCCATACCTGGAACCATGGGAATACCACCCATGCCTGGAGGCATTGGAATACCACCAGGTGGAGGAGGTATGCCACCCATGCCTGGAGGAGGAGGTATGCCACCCATGCCTGGAGGTGGAGGTATGCCACCCATACCAGGTGGAGGAGGCACACCACCCATGCCTGGAGGTGGAGGAGGAACAGAGCCATCGAAACCACCTGGAACGGGTGGAAGAGGAATGGAGGTTGAACCTTCTCCAGAACCATCATTAGTGGTGTTGGTGGTAGGAGGAGGAACGTTCGTTGTAATACTGCTACTAGAATTGGACAAATCTCCATTATTGGAGGAGGAGGAGTCAACGCTACCTGAACCACTACCTGAACCACTACCTGAACCACCTGAACCACCACCACCCGATTGTAATTGTTTTTCTAATTGTTTGGCCTTATAGGTCATAAATTTCAACTCAGTCTCTAACTTTTTCATGTGTTTCTTGAGTTCATCAGGAGCTTGAACTGTCTCAAGATCAAAACCATTTTTAGGTTTTACCTTGACAAGAAATTCTTCAGCATCTTTGAGGAATTCTTCTTGTAAATCGTTGGGATCCATATTTTCAATGGATTTTTGGAAGACTTGTTTGGTCTCTTTGGATGTCAAGCTAATGAATTTTTCAATGACTTTTTCATCAATTTTACCAGTCTTTAACATTTCTGCAAGTTTGAGGAATCGAGTTTCGAGTTGAGTAATTTTACGTTGTTGAGTTTCGACACGATCTGCTAATTGCAATTCTCGTACACTCACTTCTTCAACTCCTCCTTCTTCATTGAATGCAACTGCTTTCTTGATCATGTTCAATAAAGTTTGCATGTTCTTTGACTTTTCCTTTTCATTCGACTTGCCAGAAACAATTAAAAAGTATTGAAGCATTTTCACAAAATAATCAAAAGCTTCTGAACCAGAAAGTTGAACTCGAATCAATTTGAGAATTTGCATTGGATCTTCCAGAGAGTCAATATCAACATCTTCTTCTTCCTCTTCAATGTCTTCAATGTCTTGAACTTCTTCTTCGAAAATGGATAATTGCATGGTGAGAGTATCGTCGAGATCCAATGCTTTTAACCTCTCACTAATTTCAACCATTTTCAAATCCACAAATTCCTTCTTCAATTGTTTCTTCAATTGAATGTCTTGTGGTGAATTGATCAAAGCATTGATAAACACAATAAGTGACACTTTTAACATGACATTTTCTTCAGTAACTTCAACCTTCTTCTTTAAGAGACGAACAATGGTTTGAAATCTTGCACGTTCCTTTCTATTCAACTTGTACTTGTTCATGGAATCGAGAGCAATCCAAAAACCATCTTCAAATCTACATATAGTTGCCAACAAGAAGAAAATTTGTGTTTTGGTTTTGGTATTTCGAGAGTCGAGAATTTTTGTAATGGCCAACACTGATTTATCCTTACTCGAAAGGAACGCGTTGAGACCAGCGTTGGTATTCATGAGTGTACGCAATGCCTTGACACATTCTGCCTGTAACACATCATAGGGATCTTCTTTTTCATTCTTCTTTGCTGGAATGATGGCTTTAATTTTCTTGGAAGTATCCACTTGTGGTGTGGTTGGTTCTTGTTGAGGAGTGGAAGTGGCAGCTTCATCATCTTCGATCAATTCTTCGTCTTCATCGTCTTCTTCTTCTTCTTCTTTGGCGTCTTCATCGTCGGAGAATTCTTCACGTAAAGCTCCACCTCTGTGTGTGACACATTGTTATAGAGTGAATGTGTGATTCGTCACATTTTTCACAATTGGTGATTCATGATGAACATAATGAAATCAAATTTCAAAAATGCATTCCATCCATAAAAAGATATATAAACAAATTCATCCATAGAGATATACATGTTCAAATCATCATGATTCGCACACGCTCATTCACACGCACACACTCACACACTACTTACTGCTCTTGAATTTGTTGATCACAACTATCAATCAATATTTGAAATAAACAATCCAATCCTTGCAATTCCAAAAACTTTTTAATCCAATCCTCAGATTTTGCGCTCTTTAACAAACCAATCAATTCTGACACAGTTCCAACCGTTGGTTCTTCTTTCAATCTGTGTGTAATATACTCTGGTGTGTCCTTGACAGTGTGTAATTTCTCAGCTTCTTTCTTTGTTTGTTCCATAATTTTAATCAATTTCCATTTTTCTTCCAATGGTTTCATCATCATGACTTTGTGTCGTTTATCTGTTGGTGCAATTCCGTGGTATTTTAACAATTTCTCAAAAAGTACCATAATTTCTTCTGGTGTTGGCATCTTTTCTTGATTCTTCTTGCCAGAATTATTACTATATTTAGAAAGAACAGCCATCGCAGCTACAGAAGATTGAGTGGCAGAGGAAGATTCATCCAACGATGATCCCGTATGTGATTTATCATAGGACGAAATATCTCCCTGCAATTTGGACATGTCCTGTGAACTCTTGTTGGCACCAATGGTTTTTCGGTTTTCACTTCTCGCATTTTCAAAGTCCTTTGCAGAATTGTTTCGTTTAAAGAGATTAAAGACGGGCATTTGTGAGGTCAATATTTAGAGTGGTTGTTTAGCTATATGGGAGAGTGTTCAAGTGTGATTGTAAAATGATGGAGTCGTAATAGTCGTAGTGGTTGATAATAATAATGTTGTTCTTGTTGTTGACTCTGTCAATCAATAGAACGAGACAAAGTGTGCTATGATGATGATGATCAAAGAGATTTTGATTGTTATTGGTGTTTGTATAAACAAACCCCGAAGAAGATTTTTGTGGTCATTCATTGATTATGATAATGTGGGTGATAACGATAAATTACGGGCATGTCACCACCGAGGGAGATACGAATCATCATGATGAACACACAATATTATGACACCCAAATTGTTGGTTGTTGTGGACATGGCAGTCAATTTAAATTTCGTTATGAGACAGTTATATATATGAATGACACACTGTTACGTGGGAGCATGACAAATACTTACACAGTCAAAAACAACAAGGTTGTATTTTTTTGATTGATGTTTTTTTTCAAAACAACCAGTGAAAAGTGACAGACAGGTTGTAAATAGCAAATCTAACGATCCAACAAAGAAATTTTCGTTATTGCCTTCTCTCTGCTCTCAACTTGTTTAAAATCTTTTCAGCTTCCTCTGTCACTACTTGAGGCACTCCAGCCAATTTTGCAACTTGAATGGCATACGAAGAATGTGTTGAGGCAGCGCTTTGCCATCCACAATCTTATCGGGAACGATTCGGTAGGTGAACTCAATTTCATTTCTTGAATTCACTTTTACCTCCAACTTGTAAGGTTTCATACTTTTCAATTCTTTTGCCTTCTCAATTAATTCATGAAAATGAGTGGCAAAAAGAGTTCGACATTGAATCTTGTTATGGAGATGTTGAATCACTGCGGTGGCAATACTTAGGCCTTCGAGTACAGATGTTCCACGACCCAATTCATCCATAATGACAAAACTCTTATTCGTAGCTTGATTGAGAATGTTGGCAGTTTCAACCATTTCTACCATGAAGGTGCTTTGATCATTGGCCAAATTGTCAGAAGCACCCACACGACTGAATATCTTATCAACAACCATAAATTCAGCTTTTTCAGCTGGCACAAAGGAGCCCATTTGAGCCAAAATGATAATAAGGGCATTTTGACGAAGGTAGGTACCTGCATTATTGGATTAATGTTGGGGTTGTGTGTGAAGAAAAAGGATATGATGAAGAGTGAGTCGTCGTTTCACAACACATACGGTCAGAATGCAAAAAGTTGAAATGACACAAATTTTCAAAGATACTTACTCTTTCCAGCCATGTTTGCTCCTGTTAACAACATGAGTCGATTTTCATTGTTATACATGAAACAATCGTTGGAAACAAAGGTAATTCCAAGTGCATTCTGGTTGGATGGATTCTTGGCAGTGCTTGTTTGTTGGGCATATTCCACAATGGGATGACGACCTTTCTCAATATGAAACATGGGCATTGTTGAGTAGTTGAGTTGCAACTGTGGATGAGCATTATTTGTGGTCGTGTCATCATTCAGATCAGAAAATGGCAACACTCGAGGTCTCTTGTAATTTCGTTCTCGGGCAAGTAAGGCCAAGGAAGAATACACATCAACAGATGATATTGCTTGTCCAGAGAGTAGAAGCGACTTGGCAAGAGATAGAACTTTCTTTTGGAGCTGAAAGAAAATTTTGAGTTCCATATCAATGGCTTCTTGTTGGGCCTTTCCTAATTTCTCTTGCAACTCCTCGAGGCGTGATGTTTTGAAACGAACTGCAGTGGTCATGGTTTGTTTGTGAGTGAATTCTTTGAATTGTAGCAGCTTTTCCTTATAGGACGAAGAACATTCAATAAAGTAACCCATGATATTGTTGTTCTTAATTTTCAAGCTTGATATACCAGTCAAATCTCTGTATTGCTTTTGAAGATCCTGTATAAGAGATTCACTGTGCTGACTCAGATGAATCCACTCGTCCAACTCTTTCGAATAACCAAGCTTAATGAAGCCTCCGTCATTGACCGAGTTGGGAAGATCGTCGTATTCTTTAAGGGCTGAAAGAACCTCTTCCATAATGCCGAGTTGTTCCAATGTATTCAATTCCTCAATGATCTGTTGAAGAAGCTTTGGAGGTTGCAGTGCACGCTTTGTCTGATTACTCTGCAACAACTCTTTCAAGTTCTTACATTGCAAAATGGTGGCAGCTACTGAATACAAATCCTTTGGACTGCCTCTGCTGAGACTGAGTCGTTGAATGGATCTCTCCATGTCATAACAATTTTTCAAAAAGTCTCTAATTTGATGAATCAAGTGAAGATCATCAATCATGTACTCGACACAATCTAATCGATCCTCAATTTCTGATGGAACAGCGAGTGGAGAGGCCAATCGATAGGAGAGCAATCTGGCTCCAGAGGCTGTTACACACTTGTCAAGAATTGAAAGCAAGCTTCCCTTTCTTGAGCCAGATAAGGTTCGTGTGAGTTCCAAGCTTTTACGAGTGGCCAAATCAATCGATAAATTAAGTTCCATTTTAAATTTTCCAGGAATGTTTAGAGTTGGCATTTGACCTTTCTGTGTTTCTTTCACATAATCTAAAATCAATCCACATGTCAAAATGTCAAGCTACAAATATAATTGTCACGGCCATACGATGATTCGGTTATTTAGAAGAATGACAAAAAAAATAACGAATAATACACATAATCAATGTAGATGAAATTAGACGCAAGCATGATTATGATACTTGTTAAAAAAATGGTAGAATATACATACCCCACTATAGTTCGAGAGATTGTCCAATTTGAAATGTTTTTGAATCATTTCAGAGCAATGATGAAAAGAACTTTGTTTCCTTAATGACACATGGTAGTCTTGAATTCTATTCTTAAGGATTGCTTCGAATTGTTTTGGCACGATGATTTCACTTGGACTCAATCTCAGCAATTCCGATTGCAAATTCCCAACTAGTTGTTATTAATAAAGTATGTACATGTTCATTTTGAAGTTAATCAAGCCAATACTTACATGCACAATTTACATAATTGAATTCTCCTGTTGAGAGTTCAACCCATGCTAAAGTGACCTGTTGTTCCTTGTGACCTTCATCGTTGAGAGAGAACTTTTCTGGTAAACCAATGGCAGCGAGATAGTTGTTTTCGCTGGCCTCCAGAAATCGATCTTCCACCAGAGTTCCGGGTGTGACTCTGTGGGATTGAATGAAGGCAAACCAAATTATAAGGCATTTTCACATGTGAATAATGAAATCATTATAACATTATTCACATCAAAATAGTAAAATATAAAATGGTGTTAAGCTCCAACAACATAAAACTCATCATAAAAAACATACAACCTAGTAATTTGTCTCTCAACAATTTTCTTATTTTTCTTTGCCTCAGCAGGATCCTCCACTTGGTCACAAATTGCAACAACAACTCCATTCTTGATGAGTTTTTGTAGATATGCATCAAGTGCATGATGTGGAATTCCGGCCATAGGAATATCTTCTCCCAAATGCTTTCCTCGTTTTGTTAACTGAACCATTCATTGAAAATATTAAATTCTCTCTTATTGCAATAATGTCAACACCTACTGTAATGTGAAGTACTTGTGACGCTCGTACAGCATCATCAAAGAACATTTCATAAAAGTCGCCCATTCTAAACAACAGTAAATAATCAGAATGTTTTTCCTTAATTTTGAAATATTGAGCCATCATGGGTGTGAGTTTTTCTTTCTTGGGGGATGCTTGCTCTGAATAAGTAATTTTTTTGTCATCCTCTGTTGTTATATCCTCTTCATAATTTCCAGAATAAATATCATCGATAGATTCATCAAAATGAATATTCTGTTGTTGTGATGATGAAATGTCTTGATTCTTGTTTGAAGACGACGCGTGATCATTTGATACTTGTTGATCATTAGTTAAATGTTTTCTCTCCAAAATTGCATGTTCTGATTCGTTTTGCAAAGTCTTTTCTCGAATATTACTTCTATTGCCCATTGTGTTATGGGATTCTATGTTCAATTTCTTGGTGGAATCAACATTGCTCGATTTGGCATCTTGAGTGGTTGTTGGTGAAGAATTAGTAGCAGCAGCAGATTCAATATTCTTCTTTGGTGTAATGGTCTTGGTTTTAGTAACACCATAGCAATGAATGTAACATGTAGAATAGTTTCGAAATTGTGTTGATTTCTCTACGGATAATCTATTTTTCTTGTTCATATCGGAAATGTGAAATGTGTTCATGGTGATGGAGCTGTGATGATCCGAGCATCCATTGGTTACTAAATAATCAATTCCGAACTCTCTTAAATTGTTTTTCCGAACATTACAACCTTTTGAAAGATTGATCTTGGCAAGATGAGCTTCGCAGAACCGTTTAATCATTTTTTTGTAATTATTGTACTTGTTTCCTTTAATTGCGTTCTATTCTCGCAATTCAACGTAATTCATGGGTCATTGATGCAGTCTGTGAGCAGTTGTTGTTGGGATAGAAATCTTGGCTTTAGTTCCATTTAAAAATTCCCTCCAAGCAAATTCATCAGCCGTTATCAAAAAACCGTTTCTTTTGAAAAAAAATCAAGTCCAGCTAACAAAAAAATACAGCAAGATTCGGTTCGTCCCCAAAGCCTATAACTCTCCTCTGCCATAAAACGGTTTGTGAGAGTAAAACCACATATTTCTGTTATTGCTGTTTGTTGTACTTGTCAAGCAAAAGACAATTGAGAATCATATACTTGTATTTTTAACGGTTTTTTGAAGAGATTCATCTTGTTGATCCATCAAAACAATTCATAACCGTTATCACACCATCACGGGAAGAACAATCAATCGGGACCTCATCCTCTCTGCACTAGCAACATTATCAATAACAACAAAACACATATTCCTGTTTTAATATGTCTACCACGAATAATACCAAAAACTCGGTGTTCATCACCTCCTCACCAAACAAGCCAACACAAAAAAGTAATTTTCTTTTTCAATTTATGATAGTGCTAACCCACATACTGTATGATGGTTATTATTATTATTTTGATATTATTCAATACACGTATGCAAATATGTCAAATCACTTTTGTTGCAAATGTACCAACAATAGAACGGAAAGGAAATGAAAATGAAACTACTAATGATCAATCATCATCACAAGGCACCACTACAACTGCCAAACCACCTTCTCCACTTTCCCTTCGTAAACTCTCATATTCTGATTCTACATCAACAACATCCAATGAAGATGAGCTCTTTTCACCACGTCGTTTCTCCCTGAGCGATTCTGATACTGATATCACACTTGGCGTCAATTATGACGAGCAAGCCATGCAAAAAGAAGAGGATTACGAAGAAGACATTTATGACTTTTCATATTCTCAACTTTTGGATATTGAATACGAAGATGATGATGAATTTAATCCGTAAGTATCTCATGAAAACATTTGCAACAACGAATTGCTTAATTCATGAATTTTCATTATTGTGACTCGATTCTTTCTATTACAACATGAATTACCTTAACTTGCGTGATCGGACGTTTTGAACAATGACTTCACGATTGACAACTCGGAACAGGTTCGATTTCATTGCCCACCTTCCTCCAAAACCTAAGATTTATCCAATTCAATATTGCCTTCCACCAAAGGAGCAAGGTACTCCCGAAATTACTCTAGTTCTTGATCTTGATGAAACACTTGTTCATTGCAGCACTGAACCCATTCCAGACTCTGATTTCACATTCACAGTGTTGTTCCATGGGGTTGAATATACAGTCTATGTACGAAAAAGACCATACTTTGTCGAGTTTTTGGAAACTGTATCCAAGATTTTCGAAGTGGTTGTTTTCACTGCATCACAAAGTGTGTATGCTGACAAATTACTCTCAATCCTCGATCCTGAAAGAAAGTTTATCAAGTATCGTGTATTCAGAAATTCGTGTATCGATGTCGAACGAAACTACTTGAAAGATTTGGAAGTCTTGGGACGTGATCTTTCCAAGACAGTCATTGTGGACAACTCTCCTCAAGCATACGGCTATCAGATTGATAACGGTATACCGATTCTTAGTTGGTTTGACGATAAGGAAGACCGTGAACTCATGAAGCTTATTCCATTCTTGAAACAACTTCAAAAGCATGACGATGTAAGGACAATCATTCGTAAGAAATTTCACCTTAGAGAAATTTTAGACAATTACAAAAAGCATTAGATTTTTGTGTTCATTACACACTCACTCTAGATTTGTGACATGACCATTTCACTCTCTGTGACATTTCATCATCAGGTGTATGATCATTTGATCATTACTATTCGTCGTACGTACACACATAATAAATTGAAAATTATTTGAATGATTGTTAGAAATGATTTAACAAACAACAACACAAATCGCGCGAGTACAGTTCTTGGATTCAGTAGGTTATCTTGTTCGGTCTGGTAAAATAAGACGCGAATCAGTATTATTGTGAGGGCCCTTTCAAACCTGAATTTCGGCAGCAAGGACTATCCTGGCTGAATGGCTGTTTGCTGCGGCTGCAGGTTTGAAAGGGCCTCGTTGTTGTAGTTGCCATTGTCTTGTTGATTTGCTGCTACTATGTAGTTCAAGCAGAACCAAGGCCAGATCCCTTGCGGTTGATAGCAAATTGAAGGGTCTTGTTGTTAAAGCAATGGCCCAAGCTAGACTTGTTCGTAGTGAAGAAGACGAACTCAGCCTTTAGAATGACAGATAAGAATGGAGATGGATTTATTTCGTCCACAGAATTGGCAAACATGGAAACACGCCTAGGGAAAAACTTTCTCAAGAAGAAGTTGATGAAATGATAAGAGAAGCAGATCTTGATGGTGATGGATTAGTCAATCTAGATGAGTTTTTTAGAAAGATGCTTGCATATTAGATGTCCCTTAATAAACCATGTGACATTATTTAACTCCGGTTTGTTGTTTGAGTGTCTGTTTCTTGTAACATTCCTTCAATATTTCATCGTGTTCAACATTCTTTATCACGTTTTCGGGAAAAAGTTTATCCATTCCCTGCAATAATTCCTCCCATGTTGGAAATGGGAGTGAATCCCCAGGAGAGTCTAGAAATTCGTCCGAGTCTGATTCATTATCCATGTCTGATGCGAAGGAGACTGCTAAGCCCTGTTCCGTGCCACTGACGCAAAGTCTAATAAATATCAAATTTTTTTGGTTGCTGTTGCTGCTATTTTTATTTTCTGTGTCATGGTCCAGCAGTTGCAAGACAAAAAAAATGAAAAACTCAGCCAAGCTCACCATCAAGCGCAGAGTGTCCAGGAACACACCTCCCAACCACACCGGTGAATCATCATCGGATGATGTTGTTGAAATTTCACCTTCATTGTCGGGAAACGAAACTTTACATTTTCCGATTCGTACAATGGTCAAGATTCATCGGAATGTCGTTTTACAAATTTGCATGTTTGATAAATTGAAAGAAAAATCTACACTAAAGACCTCATTGGCCTCTAATTGGTTTAAAAAGGAACATTTAAACGAGTTTTATGAATATTTAAAACCATTTTTGAAAAATCAAATTTATGAAACTCTGCAAACCTCGTCAGTGAATGGGAAAATGTTTACGATCACAGAATTAAAACAAGAAATGCCCTCTGAGAGAACTTTACAAGTAGTCAAGTGTCGAACGATACAATTTACTTTTGAATTTAGAAAAAGTTATTCAAATTTCTTTTTATTGAGGAGAAATGACACGAATGAGGAATGGGAACGAGAAAAAAAGAGAATGCATGATCATGAACAAATGCTCATGACAAGTACAACAAAAAACAAAAGGAATTCTGATCCAATTATCATTGACGACGATGAGGAAGAAGAGAAACCAGTGATACATCACCTCGATTTGGATGACGAAATGTTAAAAACTCCTCCCTCTAAGCGCCCAGTTCATAATTTAGACCTTGAACCAACCATGGAGGATGATGACGACAACAATCATGACGAAAGCGTCATTGAAGAAGAGCCGGCTCCTTCAGACGATGGTCACAAATCAAAACAGAACGTAGAAAACAAGATTGATGAGATTATCATGTATCCTCCCTATAAGAAAATTAAGGAAAGTCTTGTGTCCTGGAAGTACAGTCTAATTGTGTATTTTGAACCAAAAGAGAAGGATATTCTGGAACTCATGACCACGGGAGCTAAAAGCAAGTACTTTTAATCATACCTTGTTTGGGATGAGATTTACTTGAAACCATTATTGAAGAAGACTAACAACTGTTCGAACGCGTCACAATTTCACAAATTGCTTCGAGGAGAAAATGGAGTTGATTGATAATAATTTATTGAGGCGCGAAATTTTTGAGATTTTCACACACCCTTTAAAGATTCAAAACACGCAACTTCTCAGCCTTTGGAACAGTGTGCATGAGTACACGACCGTCATATGATACAGAACCAAATGTCCAACTATTGGTATTACTCCAACAAAGAGAATACACACTTTCTTCGTGTTCATCATAGCTATGTACGAGAGAGTCAAATAATTCTTCCTTCTTTTTTGTAGATGACTTTTCTTCTTGTTGCAACTCTTCATCCAATTCTTGCTCTTTTGCTTTGGAAGAAATTGAGGCAATAGACCATAAATTGACCTTATTATCAGTTCCACCAGTCAAAACCAATTGATCATATTGTGGATTAAATCTAATTTTTGAAATCCAGTGAGAATGACCTGCCAAAACAAGTAATGGCTCTTTTGTTGAACGTACATCCCAAAACTTGATTAAACAATCATCACCACACGATGCCAATCGATAGGGTTGATAGGGATTATATTGAACATCACGAACCATTTGATCGTGAGCCATAAATTCCAAATTCTTCTTGTTATTCTTTTCTCTCAAATCTACTTGAATAATTTTGGTTTGTGCTGCCAATGCAACAATTTCCGGATGATGAGGATCCCATGCACCAGTTCGCAATCTTCTAGCTCCCATATCATACTTGTTTAGGAATTTACATGTTTTTTCAAATCTAAATTCTCGGAGTGATTTATCATCAATGGTCAAAAACCGATCATTGGTTCCATTCAAATCCCACAATACTTCATGAACTCTCTCATTATCAAATTGTTTTGCTTCCAATTTTGAAATCATTTCCAAATGATTACTTTCATCATCATCATTGGAAGACCCATCATCGGAATAACACGACATGGCATGTAGAGCTGCTTCAAATCCAAACTTGACTGTATTGTAAATAGTAAAGAAATATTTAGGCTTGCTCGGATGTGGACTGATGGACCAAATTTCATTCAAATGAGAGTACACTTGCCGACAATAGATATCATTTTCATCTTCGTTGAATTCAATGAGATGGACTTCATTGTTGGAATTGAGTGAACAAGTACCCACAAGAAATCTATTATTTCGAGTATCACCCTTGACTGGAGCCATACATCGGCTCTTGTTGAGACGTTGTCCATACACGGCCGAGCTGTACATGGCGTGTTGAGAGGTGTTGTGATGAGGATCGGAAGATGAAATACTATGGGAGGAGGATGAAGTGGATGATAGGTTCAATTCATTGTTGGTCGTGTGATGTGTAATTCCACTCGATGTTCTCACGTGTTGAGGAGGACGTGTCAAACGAGTGGTGGTGCCTCCGCTACTACTACTCACAGTGTTGGGCGTCAGGGATTTGTTCATTTTTTTGTGGGTTTTTGAAAAAAAAAGGAAACTTTACAAAGATTATAAACCATTTATTATACACTCAGTTTTCTTAATGTTTAATAGAGACGCCGTGAAAAAAGTTTGTTCACCGACTTACAATGTTGATCGTGAAATTGTTCTCATGATTTTGTTTAATTATTCCTTCTTTTTCTTTGTTGGAGGTTCTGTAGATTCGTCTTCATCCTGTGTCCTTTGGCTCGTTTCATTGTTTGTATCTTCGTGATCACTGCTTAAAAGGGATGGTTCTACATTAAACTGTTGATGGTTTTGCAAAAAGTCACAAATTCTTATTTCCTTTCTTATTTTCTTTGGAACAACAGGTTTAGTGGTAAGGTAAATAATGACATCCTTTTGGTCTAAACCAACAGGTGCAGTTTCACGAGTCGAGCAGTATCTATAATAAGATCTTACCATATATTCTTCACCTGTGGTTGTCTTCATTCGTTTCTTAATTGCATCCTTGCTTCTAGTAGATTACGCTTTAAACCTTTACAGTGCTTGGTATAGGTCATGTGAGAGACTTTTATAAATATATGATATTCGTCAAGGGTGTATATATAGAAATCAATCAACTGGTGATCATCGTGGCATACTAAAAGTGTACCTGGCAGGATTTTTGTTGTAGAGTATTTACCATTATGCGGTCGAGGTTGATGAACAATTCTGCATACTCCTATGTCTGGAATAGGTGTCACCGTTCACAGCTTTAAGTTTCAAAATGATTGGTCTGATTGGAGTTGCATCGATGAATGGTTTTGCAAATAGTAGTTGTAGAGCCTTCCCTTTAGTCTGCTTATCCTGAATCAAAATTCTGATTATATCAAAGGATGTGGGACGTAATTGCTGGTATATTGCACTTCTTGCCCATGAAGAATCAAATTCCATAAAGTCATTTCCTTCCCCTTCATCACTTTCTTCACTTTCTTCATTAGTAAATATTTTGACAAGTAGCCCTAATTCAACCCATGAAGATACATCTACGTCTGTGCAAATAATTCTTTTGTACAAGAAAACGCTCGCACCAATGTCTTGATACGACAGCAACTATGATCCTGAGTCTGTTATGTTGGCATTGGTCCATTCTATAAGCTTTCTCATTCTTTGACCATAGTAATCTGTAACCTTCTCTCGAAAGCCCTTTGGACCTTCAACAAGCATCCAATAAAGCAATCGTAGAATACCTCCTGTTCGATATTGATAATCTTCCATATCGTGTACAGAGGGTTTCTTTTTCAGGTTCCGTTGAAATTAGCCAAGTCAATATAACCAAGTAACTCCTTATGTGAAAACGGCTTAATCCGGGAAAACATCCATAGGCAGTGAAAAGAATGATTGTGAGGATAGTGCTCCTATGAATAGTTAAAGTCCATGTTGACTTAAACATGTCTTTCGCAAGTTTCAGAACGTTCACATCGCATAACTAGCTGTTCATGAAAGTGCAAGTTATGCTTTGATTTCATAATGAAAATCTGCAACAAGTCTAAACTTCAGTGATGTAATGAATACCTACATGATAATCTCAGCAGCATGATTCGTTTCTGCAAAGAGACAATCGTATCGTCTATCGACTATCAATAGCATCAATTATAGTGAACTAATACAGTCATCTCTCAGACTATCGACTGATAACAGGTTACGGAATGTGCAAGTGTAGTCAAGATATGTGTTTCGCTTCTCGGGTACAAGGTCATTCAAACCAATTGTGCTCTTGATCGTGGATGCGTTGAATTGGCAAGTGTTGAATTGAGACATTTTTTAACCCTTAACTACACTTGCAAAACCTCTTTTATTTGTTGTTGGGTAAGATGAGACGATCGAAGAACTAATTCAAACCACGAAAGAGAACATGTCCCTTCTTTTGCTGTTGTTGTTGATGTTTTCTAGGACATGCATATTTTGTAATAATCTTGAAATTATAGATGTATTGCTCTTTCAAAAACTTTTTCGATTTTCCAATGAAATGACCATCGAAATGAACATTTTCATCACACACCATAAATAATTGAGCTCCATTCATGCCACCATTGGAACCTGGAAATAAATCAAAATCCACAACCAATCCATGTTCAATATTATTGGGATCAAAGAGAGAAATCTTTGGTCCGGCCTTTCCCACAGCAATGCATCTATGGAAATAATTGTCAGTGTAGAAAATTTGAGCAGCACCAGCATTGAATGCACAAAAGGTGTTGTTGGTGGGAATTGCTGGATTACAAGGATTCACGTTGTAAAATGATCCCGGAATGTAGTCTTGAATGATCCATCCAAAAGTACCATTGTCTGCTTTGGATAAGTCAATAATCATTCCGTTCTTTTCGATGGAACAAGAGGATGGATTTTGTGAAAGGACTGTTTGCAAGAGAGTGGTTGACAATAACAAACAGCAGAACAAGAGGGATTTCAAGCAAGAAACCATTTTTTTAACAACAGGCAGCTTCCAGTTTGAAAAGCTCCAATCGATTGGTGATATTCCGACTTTCCAAATAAATCGTTACTGTTCTGTATCAGGGGTTTTCTGCATTCTTTCATTGTGGGAAAGGATTTTTGGTAACAAGATAAATACGCTGATCCCTTATTCCATCTCACAAAAGTTTTAAAGTTCCCAGTACTAGTCACGAATTGAAGTGTTGTTGGTGTGAATGTTCTTCTCTTTTTTCGAAGATCCAAAGAATAATTACGTTCAAAACGAAAACACTGTACAATAACGCATGCACCTCCATTTTTATGTTTTCATTGTTCCATATCGTAGCAATCCAAACCACGAGCAGTACAACGTGAACAAGGTCTCAAATTGTCACACCTCAAGTGGGATCGTCTGCAGTGATAGCATGCTCGTTTGGCATTACTTCTACGTTTCTTTTTCAGTTTGGCTTTCTTTGAAATTCCTCCATTTAGCGAAGGCATATAATCATCATCCTCTTGAGAATCACTGCTACTACCTGTTCTGTCGCTATCTTTAGAGGAAGAAGAAGAAATAGTTGAGGAAGGCTTCTTTTTCTTCTTCTTTTTGGTTAATTCTCCAATGATGGAGGGAGAAAAAGATGAATCTGTCATTAGCGTGCCATGTTTAGACATTCCACCCATTTCAAAACATGCATGTTCATTAACTCCAACAGTTGAAATAGGAGAGGAATTATTGGTTGGCTGATAATATATTTCTGGAATGTAGTTTTGATAGCAATTATTGTAGTAGCGTAAACGAGGTGTTCTGTCGTCCTCAGATTCCGACAGAATGTATATGCTACAGTCAGAGTCGTCCTCGCTCTCGTCCTCACTTTCCTGTTCCAATTTACGTTTTTGTTCTAATGATTGCATGTTAATGCTGAGAGGAGTATAATCATGCTCTTCCTCAACTCCATACTTGTTGAAAAATTGTTCTGTTGATTCTTTGAGTCTGGTAATAGATTTCTCGGGTATGAAATTCTCAGAAATACAGCTCGTATTGTCAAACAGTAAGGCGTTGTACTTTTGAAGCAACGAATTCGTAATAGAAGTTTCATTATTACTTGTCTCACATATCAGGCCACAATTTATCATGGATGTGATTATACCTAGAGCGTCTCTTTTTCTTCCACTAAATACGTTGGTGAACGCAAATGGTCAATCATTATATTAATGAATCATGTCATTATACTTACACATGAAGATACAACATAAATTGAACCTCATCAAATTCTAACAGAACTTTTTGTAAATCGCAATTTCTATCTTTGCTAGATTGATCTTCCCGTACACCAAATAGTTTACAATTAAATTCAATTAATCGAGGATCATAATATGGGAAATGGTTCAATAGATAAACTCTTGCTCTTTTCAGCTCATAATCGTGCACATAGTCGTAAAACACGCTCCTCTTGAACCTAATTGTTGACAAGTTATGGAAATTAAAATAAGGAAGGAATTCGTGATGGTTATGGCTTGGTCAATCATTTGGCATGTGTGTGTTGAAAACTTACTCTTCCACTTTCCAAACATAAGGAAAACTTTCTTGAGCAAATTTGCGCGTATTATCATTGTTGGAGGGTTGATCTTTTGGTGATGATAATTCGGAAAGATGGCCCATTATTGGACGACTTTGTTCATTATCTACCGAATAGTCCACTGTAGATGTACTTGGGCTATCTCGTTGCATTTGTGTTGCGAGGTTGCTGACGCTGCTATGAGCATTACTGGCATGCTGATATATCGACGAGGTTGCTGTGGAGTTTGCACCAGTTCCACCACTATACAAAGGAGATGTATTCATACCGTACACAAGTTTTTGGTGTTCACTGATATTGTCTAGTTGTGTGCTATCGGAAGTGTGGTGACCTCTTGGAGTCATGCCAACCGATGTTACACTATTGTTTGAAGGAGAGAGAGCCATCATGGCATTGTTGGAAAATGTTGCTACTGATCCTTGTTGATTGCTGTTGTTAATTTGATGATAATGAGATGATTGGTGAGAGTTGGAGGAGGACGGAACAAGTGATGACGGAGCCGACGTTATTGTATTTTGTTGCTGATTAGGGGTTTGATTGGCACCAACAGTATTCGGAAATGCAGGTGATGATGGCATTTGATGGTGTAGGGTGTGCAATGGAGATGATGTACTCATCATCGGGTTGATACCACTTCCACTAAACGGAAATGTGCTAGCACCATGATTCAATATTGAATGATGAGACACTGATGCTGAGGAGAGGGAATGTTGTTCCGAGTGGCCTAGGTTGGGAAGGTTTTGGTTGGATAACACGTTGGGATGAGAGGGGCTACTACTGCTGCTACCATTCACTAGCATTGGGTGGTGGTGTTGAGAATTTGGAGCAGAGTGATACGGAGAAGAATGCCCACCTCCACTGACCATCATGGTGTTATTGCTGGCATTATTCGGATTGTTCATTAAAAGATGATGATGGGGAGGAGAGGAAGGGTGGTTGGTTCCGAACGGATTGCCCATGGAGTTGTAATTACTTGGCAGGCTATTGTTCGTTGACAACAATTGGTGGTTATTATGATTCAATGAATAGTTGGACCCCGTGATCACTCCATTATTGCTGGTATTATTATTGCAAGAAATTGCTGGACCACCGTTCTGAACATGACTTGTATTATTGAGTGGAATGGAGGGTGAGTTCATACTATTGGGAGACGGATGACTCAATCCCGATGATGCAACTTGGGGTGGTGGTGAGGAGATTCTCGGATTTGAAGCTGGATTCAAACAGTGATGATAAACGTTACTCGTGTTCATCAGCGTGTTATTATTCGTAAAACCATTATTGTTGCTTGTTACCGATGAATTTGATTTGCCCGTTACCGATCCGTTACTATTATTGTTGCTATTTAGATGATAATTAGGATGGTTCGTATTTGGCGTGCCGTTAGGAGGTGCTAATACAGAACTCAAAGGAACGGAATTGCTCCCGTTGTTGTTATTGTGCATTGTTGCTGATTGGGACAAGTTATTAGTGCCTCCTATCGAAGATGACAACGATGATGAAGCTCCGATGATGTTTGTGGCTGTCGTTGTTGCTGCAGTCGCTACCATATTGCTGTGATGAACAAGACTGGAAGTTTGAGACATTTTTTTTGTGAACGCAAACCAATGAAAATTGTTGTTTGTAAACCGTTACAAAATTGCAAAGCCTGACACTTGAGGTTGTGTGCAGATCGGGAATCACTGAAATATCTTTCAAAATCTTGTTTTTTCCAAACACTGCAGAAGAAAATTGCGGAAATTTCATCTGGTTGTCTCATTAGTGAACTTTTTAAAACTAAAAAATATGAGCCAAATGGGTGTACGTGCAAAACCCTCTATGGTTTTGATATTCTCTCAACACGCTCGCGTAATTGTTGTAACGCCTCTCCCAATACTTGCAAGGTAGAACGTATTTGTGAAAGGTCATTTCTCTCTGTCATTTCTTCGATGGGATCAACTTTGTGTTGCACGTGATGGAAACTTGTTGTTTGGCCCTGCGAAGAACATTCGGCTTCCTCAACGGGTTGCGTCGCCAGTAGTGTAAAATCCAATGTATTACTTTGCGAACACTGCAAAGAGGAAGTGGATGCTCCATGATTCGTGATTGCCGATTTGGTTGACGTTCCATTCTCATGAACCACCAAGTCACAAAGATAATCCTTTGGTTTCTTAAATTTCAATTCAAATTTCAAAGAGCCATCCATCAGTAAGTCACTGGTATCTGTAAGTTGTAAAATAGAATATCCAAAACCGCTTAAACCTTTCTCATGGTTTTGTGTGTGTTCAATAATTTCATTTAAATAACCTTTCATGACAAGACACACAATGAGGTATTCGGTTGAATAGTGGTCCAAATGAGAACCTTGCCCAATTTCTCTACTCGCAATTTCATTTCTCTTTTTATCATTCCCCGTCCAAAGTTGAAGAACAGCTCGTCGTGACATTCGACTTTTCATGCTTACATCTTTCACTAATTTCAAGAGAGAAACCGCTTCTTTTGTAAAATCTTTGGTAATTAATGGCT
This sequence comes from Naegleria lovaniensis, assembly GCF_003324165.1. NCBI lineage: Eukaryota > Heterolobosea > Eutetramitea > Acrasida > Naegleriidae > Naegleria > Naegleria lovaniensis. Next base: position 63,210 of record NW_025407859.1, on the reverse strand, counting down.
CCATAGTATTGTCACAATTGTCACAACAACAGTTGATTACACTGTGTCTGATTGCATCGCAATACTGTTGGAATCCTAAAATATCACATAATAATTTTCTTCTGCATTCTCTTGTATTGAGCGAGTATGGAATAATGGGATTTAAGGTTTGGAGAGAAAAATCAGTATTCTTTGTTGTTGCCATGTGTGAATTTTAGATATCAGCCCATCCTCATGAACCTACCTTTTTCAAATGCTTAACCCAATCTGAATAGCAAAAATAGGTCGTGCAATGACTTGCTTGGCCATCTCTTCCGACAAGCGAACATACTCGATAATATTCTTGAATGGTGCTTGGAATTGCATACAGTATCACAAATCGAATGTTGGATTTGTGCAAACTAAATCCGATCGAATAGGTTGTAATTAAAATAACGTTAGAACTTTCCATCCATTCATTGAATTGCAAATCTCGTTCAGTTTGATCTTGTTTCGATGTGCATATTTTCAAACGAGAAGAGTCAATGTCTAATTTGGCCAAATGGCTCTCCATTGCTTGACAATCGTGCCCATTGTCACAAAAAATAATTCCAGATTGATTTGCATACATGTTGACAATGATATGAGCAATATCTTTCGCTACGTGTTGTAAAATTTTCTCAGGTGGTTTTAACTTCACTTCAAAGTACACATTTGGTCGAATTATTGTACTTGCTTCACTGTTCAACAGCAATTGAGGATTTCTTATATTCAGTTCTTTTAAAAGTCTTGTATGTACAGTGGAGGAGCAAAGAGATGTCAGGGCCATTACCGTAACGTTTTGAAAGTAGCCCAGTAATCGTTTCAGTGCCTTATAGGGCTGTGAAATGTGATAATCGTCTTGATTGACAGCCAAATGACTCTCATCAATAACTAGTCTCGAAATCCTACCTGAATTCTTGAGATTGAGAAAAATTTTCCCAAAATTCTTATTCCACACCACTTTGTCTGTGATAAATAAAAGTTTAAAATTTAAATCCTCAGGATGTTGTAAGGCATTCCAAACAGTTTCTGAATCAGTCTCTTGGTTGCGACGATCTGAACTGATATAAGTAGCAGAAATTCCAATTTTTGATAAATACGATATTCGGTCATATATTAGAGACAACTGTGGTTGTACCACAATTGTCAACTTGTTTTCTATCATACATGGCAATTGATAGCACAAACTTTTCCCTGATCCTGGAGGAGAGGCCAACAATACATTTCTATTAGATAAAGTTGCGTTGATGGCATCTAATTGAAGCGGTAAAAAGCTGGAGTGACCGAACACGTCTTTTAAAACTCTACGAGCAGTTAAGCTCCAAGAAAAATGTTCTTTTAAGAAATCTGTGTTGGTTGTCGGATCCAGTGTTTGTGAGAGTTGCCGAAAATGATTGCTAGAACTAGGATGTCCTAAAATTGGTGTTGTCGTGTCAGAAGATGGTATTGAGTTGTTTGTATTAATCATTGCTGGTTTTGTTTTCTTGGGAGGTACAAAAACTGATCTCTTGATATGAGCCTCGTGCTGGCTTCGTTTTTTAGACCCATTGATTTTAGCAACAATTTCTGCTTGTGTTATGAAAATTTTGTTATTCAAAACAACATCTTCATCGGAATCATCCTCATGAATTTCAGTTTGACATGTACTAGAAAATTCCTCACCACTATCATTTGAAATAATACTGCTAATTGGGTCACTGGATGACGAAGAAGAGTGGTCTCCACTCTGCGAGAACAATCTTTGTTTTTCGGAATGTAAATAATTTTTAGTTTTCATCTTTGGACATTTTTTTATGGAAATTCAAAAAAAAGCAAAGAATTGTAAGAATTCGAAGTGAGCTCATCTATTTTCTTGTTATCTTTTAGTAAAATGTTGTATCTTCATATCCCATCTGTTTAATTTTCTCTCTGTATTGAAGTGATTCATAGTGGTTATACCTAAAATAATGAGAGCCAGCTGCTGATGGTACATGAGAAAGTTCCATCGTATGTGAAACAAATGTTACATTAGGCACAATTTCAACAACCACCTTACGGATAATATTCTGGACTTTTGGTATATTACAAGTACCTCCTGTAAAGACGGCAAATTCAATGTTTGGAACTCGCCGGTATTCTTTTGTTTTGGGAGGCTCCAAGGACTGTAAAATGTAATTTTTCAATGAAGCCTCAAATTGCTCAAGAATTGGAGCACAAGCTTCTTCAAATTCTTCTCTAGTTATTGTCATCGTATTACTATGGCTTAGCTCAATGATTGTCGAATTATGTTTAGAAAGGTCAATCTTGGCTTTTTCACACTTTTTGGTGATGTGTTCTGAAATTTCCCAATTACACTTGTTCGTCACATATTTGGATAACATTTCAGTTAAATCGTCTGCACTACAACATTCCAAAATCGTTTCGGCACAAATAGGATCGACAAAATGTCCATACTTTGAGCATTCATGATTCACCACTTGAACTGGAGTGGTGGTTAAAGGGCTTGGAAACCAACTCTGTTCAAATGCTTGTCGCCAGTTCAGTTGTTTAACCATTTTGGCTGTCTTGATTTCATTTTCCTCATCACAGACCTCATACAAGTCACAAGGCTCAAAATTTTCAACATACGGTACATTCTCGTCAAATTTTGCATCCATTTCAATGAATTGAGAAAAGTGAGGAGAAATTCTGTTGTCCTTATCGTACGGGAAAAAGTAATTGATCCAACCCGAGATGTAATCAACACCACTACCTGAATCAAAAACAGCAATACCATTCCAAAATAATTTCAATTCTTCAGTCAATGTTTCTTCTTGAGCTGTTTTGATAATCTTGTCAATTATGAGTGTCAAGACTTTTCGCCACCATTTCATGTCGTATTCATCAAGTACTTGAATCTTTTCTCTCATACCTATCCAATCCTCCATAGTACCCAAAATAGTCACACTCGGCAATCCACACAAGAAATCATTCTGGTATGTGTAGTAATCTTTAAAAGCTTCCATCATTAAGATTTTGGAAGCAACTTTTTCAACTCGAGTCGAAGTTGAGAAATTGTGATCCAAAAAGTCCAATAACTGTTGTTTCTTTGCATCAGCATTTTGAGACACATCATTAATAATTGCTTGTTGAATCTCGTCAACTACTCCTTCCCAATTAATTTCCATGCTTGTTGGATCAGTAATATATTTAGGCATTTGAACAGCAATATCCATCTTTTTCACTGGCTTTTGATCATTTTCGGATGATCTCAGTAATTCTGGTCGTACTGCCAAATGTTTGACCAATCCTTGTGTAATCATCATCCATATATGGTCAGGACTGACAATCAGTGGATAATGTTCGCTGTAGGCCGTACAATAACACGCAACCACTGGATGAGGCCTCACTCGTAAATTCTTTAAAGTACAAATGCCATTGGGAGTATGTAATACACTGTATTGAGATCGGATTAAATCCTGATCCACAGGTTCACCCTTTTTAATGGTATTACTGAGAAAGTCTTTTAATTCTACTCGTTCGGAAGGCTGATTATACACATTTCCGATTTGGTATTCGTTGGGTTGTTCTTTGGTTCCTTCTGCTTGTTCTCCATGATGATGATTACCCCATGATCCATGTTCCTTGTAGAAGGGAGTAAAATCTCTCTTACACAATACCTTCATTTTTTGGTAATCGATTTTTGTTTTCCACGAACTTCCTAGTGATTTCGTTATGAAAGCTTTTCGAATCATCTTTTGATTACCTTAATTGAGATTTGATTTTCAAAGTCAGAGTCACCGTGCGCTAATTTTGAAAATTGCTATCGAGACACGTGGTTCTCCTTCAAACTGCATTTAGTAACTTTCCTTAATGAATTATTGTGTATTCACTTTTTAAAAAAACCATACCACCATCATGTCAGACTGGACCGATCCATTACACTACTCCTCCGAAGAAAGAGATGAAGATGTTCGAAAGGGACGAGATCTCGATCAACATCCTTTCAAAGTGAAGGGAATGACTGATGCTTCAAAATTTGTCGACCAACTCGACACTACCAATACAGCAAAACACGGAAATCGAGCAGATTATATTTATGGTGGAGGAAAGGAGAACTATACAAGCCCGGAGGGTGATCATGATATTAAGGAACGTCTCCGAACTCATGTCTATCGCAGCGTGGGTGATGTTGGTGAAGTGAGTGACAAGCCAAGACTTTCAACAACGTCGTCGAAGGTGAATAGTCATGAAAATCAAAATAAATGAGAAACTGTCATGCTCTGATGTGATTCAAAGAATAAAATTTCGTTATGAGCCTGTTGAAAACATTTGTAAGAATTTTAAACGACACTGGGTAAAGGGGCCTTCTTTTCTGCTGGCTTTCCGTATAAAAAAAATAATTACCTTAACGCTGATGGTGTTGTTGGTTTTTCGAACCTGTTATATGTTTGACCTGTTAGGTCCGGTAAACACGTTTCAATTTTTAACAAGCAATAATTACTCGTTGAGATGGCAACTTGAGATCTTTGTGTCCACCTGATGTCTTTCAATTTAAAAAATATGCCTCTCGCACTCTCCTTGAACTCGAGTTGCACATGCTTTACCGTGACCGATGAGAGCACAATTTTTGATTTTCAACCTCTTTCGACATTGTCAACCACAACCACCACTCCCATCTCTGCACATACTACTTCTTCTACGACCGTATCATCATCCAATCCATCGTCATCATCAGGAGCATCCTCTCCGCTCCTCCTAGCCTCCTCATCATCATCTGACATTTTAAATTATTATGACATTCTTCAAGTACTTCCTTCCATCTCATCGAGTCGAACGTTATTCAAAGAAATTCAACATGTGGCCAATTCGGTGGGAGAATTGGCTTGTTTTCCCTATGTTCAAAAACAACAACAAATGGTGATGCAATCGATATCAGCAGCCAGTGGTGGCTCATCGGAAATGTCTCCAACAACACCTCATTCCTCAACACCTACCTCCCTCTTTACGTCATTGTTTAATAGTACATCAGAGAGTTCAAGTTTTAGTAATAGTGAAATGATTAGTGGCAAGACAGGTCAGCAATTCATGTCAGCGGTGTATAAAAAGTATCGAGTGGAGACCAATGCCATGCTTGTGAAAGATAGAGTGTCTAATGAATTACTTGTCATGAAACCAATCTTGTTTTTGAATGAAGAAGATTTTGAGAGAAAAAGTAAAATGGTAAGTCATGAAATTTGGAGTGATATTTTTATTATTGGATGAAATGTTACATTAACACAAATCAATTCTCTCCTCGTTATGTTAAAATTAACCGGTGATGTCATTTCGCTACACAACTCCTCCTCATCATCCTGAAATATTTCACACAAGTTCGAAAAATTGAAAGCAATTGCATTGACATCCTACAATGTCGTAACTCCTCACCGATTTTTCAGATATCTCAACTCACCCATGTCGACCGATGAAGATTTCTCGTTGCTCATTCCACAAGCATTGAACTCTTCGAGCGGATCCGAATACTTGTCACCAAGTGCATTTCTTTCACAGCAACGAAAAAAGCGAGTCGGTTCTCTTGCATTCATGACCACGGAATATGTCAAGAATGGAGACTTGTTCCAACTCTTGTGGAAATACAAAAATTGTGGAAAGAAATTTTCAGTGATGGATATTTTCAATTTCATCATTCAAGTGTGTTCGACTCTGAGTTGCATGAAGGTGAAACAAACATTATCAAGCATGCCCAAAGATGCTGCTGTTCGCTCCAATGAGAGAATTTCTGTAGCCAGTAGCTCCGATATTGAAGGATATGTGGATGAAATTTTATCGGTACATGGTAAATTAACTGGTCACAACATTCTTGTGGATTTTGAACCGACTGGACTTTACAAATTTTGTCTTCACAATTTTTCCTTCATGAGAAATACACTATTGAATAAGCAAAAACATGCACTTCCAATCATTGATGATAATAAGGAGAATGATCAATTATTACTGGGATCTCAAAATGAATTACTACTCTTTCCTTCACCTCCAGAATTAATGGATAATCCTGAAGAGAATTATTTGAGGGACTATGACGATTGTTGGTGTTTGGGAGTTTTAATGTATCAACTTGTCACTGGAAAACCCATTTGCTTTGATGAGCAAGAGCAACGAGAAATTTTAAAAGCTAAAGCTGTGCGCACACTCAACATGTCCATTGTCAACGACGAGTTGGAGAATTATCTGAAAGAGGGACTTTTTGCAGTGGAGCACGAATCGACCAGTTCCACTCCAACACCACTCTCAAAAAAGAGAAAGAAACAACTCGAAGAAGAATTGTATGCTGATGCCAAAGTATTGGTAGATTTAACACTAGGTTTACTCTCGTATTTACCTGAGGAGAGATTAACACCTCTTCAAATTTTACAACATGAGACCACAATGAAGTACATGAAGATGATTCATAGTGTTCAAGAAGAAAAAGGAACGGAATTTTGTGAACAAGTAGGTCACGATATTTCCACCATTGAAACACAAAAACAAAATTCTCAAAACTCCGCTCTCTATCCCTTCCTAAGTCAAAAAGATTACATTTCTCTTCAGTTTTTCCATGCCTATCATAAGGAAAAAGGCATTGAAGAGAAATGGGATACATCCTTCTTTCGGCAAGAACGTATTGGCCAAGAAGATAATATCATTCAATTATTGGAATTATCATTCAACAATTCGATACGAACATTTATATTTGCCTTCATACGTAATTTACATTTGAATGTATTACAAGATTTTAGGAGGGAGGTCAATCTCCCAACCGATTACAAAATGTTAAAAATTATATTCTTGAACATGCTTTCACTTCAAGCAAAGAAGAAATCCAACATCGCTTTCAAGCATGTACGATCATTTATTGGCCAGGCATTACCATTGATACCTGAGATGCTTCTCTTGATTGTTCTTTTGGAATCAATCGAGTTACTATTAGAAAATGATTATGAATACTATAGTACTCACATGTTCGAGTACAATAAGGTCCAACTTTTCAATCAAATTCAAAAAATTGAAACAGAAATTACCTCTCTCATATCCAAGCATGAAATTGACAGCTCACAATTCCGAATTGCCACTCGTTTATCGAAAAAGGAGACGGAGGTCAGATATTTCATTGAACGTTACACACTTCCACTGGCACAAAAGTTAGTGGATGGCCTGAAAAAAGCAGATCCTCAAACTAGTGGTTCCAAGGGAAATATTGTACTTTCATTGTTGAGATACATTGTTTGTAATTGTTTCCAGAAGGAGCATAAATGGGTGCTCGTTGGCAATGAAGGAAAAATGGAAGGTAAACTCTTTGGATTTGAAGACATCTTTTCCAACAAGAAGAAGCGAAGCAGATGTTCCTTGAATTTTACCTATACACGTGATTATGTGAATGCAGAAGGAAATATTCAGCTGCAACTTGCCTTTTCTAAACATGGCGATAAGGAAGTACTCTTTGCAGATCGTCTCGAAAAGGTGAATGACAAGTGTAAAATTCAGAAACGTATTTTTGTGGTGAGTGACTTGGCCGTGTACAACATTGATCCATCCAACTTTAAGATTAAGAGACGAGTAGAAATTTCTGAAATTGAAAGTATTTATGTGAGCACGTATACTGATGGCTATTTTGTGCTCAAAGTTCCAAATTCATATGATTTTCTGTATAGTGCATGGCGGAGAACTGAGCTCATCATGGCCATTCAAAAAGTGAGCAACATTCCAGTCCATGTTTCCAATCGATTTCCTTTCAATCCAGCAAAGGGAGATAATCGACAGGTGGTGTTTGTTGAAGATTCTAAAACACCAAAATCCAATGTCAAACTTGTGAAAAAAGAATATATTGTAACAGTGAGACCTCCAGAAACTGATCCTATTAATATTGAATCCGTTCATGCGTTAGTGACCATGGGAAAATCAAGCGAGCAAAGAGAAATTGTGTTAGATCCCTATGATGTGACTACTCTGAAACTACCTCCAACGGCCTCCTACAAAATTCGTTTCAAATTCTATGTGAACACTAATTTGAATTGTTTCTTAGACGAGTTCATTAAGGCAGACAATGAAACAGTATTTCAATTGGTACTGGGACAATTTGAAAAGAGTGAAGACCCCATTGTACTCATGACTGACAAACGAACTGTGTGTGATTATTTTGCACTGAAAACAAAAAAGACTCAAGTCACTATGAAAATTATGGATACCGAACGACAGGCCATTCATTCTCAACAATTTCAAATTGAATATGACATGCAATAATAGACAATACAAACGAATGTACTTTAACGAAAAGCACAATATTTTCAGAGGGTTGGTCCTTGGTAGTGTGTTATCAACACTTTTGAAAATACGTAGTTAACTCTACAAACAATAACATTCCTCAAAGTAAACGACAGAAAGCAAACAAACACCAAAAAGGTTTGTTCTTTGCCTGTTTTGATATCAAAAAATATTTGTGTGTTGTTGGCTCCGACAAACACTCTTGTTACCAGTCTTTCTCTTCATTAAAGCTTGTTGTGGATTGTTGAGCTCTGTTTCAAATCATTATCATCATCATCAAGTAGTGGACTGCTCGTTAGGAGATCACGAGCAGCAACATTTATGTGGTTTTAAATTTTGTGAGAGAGGTTGAGATCGGATTCATCATCATCATATTTCAATTTCACCAATCATCACACAAAGAATCATCATCATTCCGTTTTCTTCCTTGTACCATATACAAAATAATAGTATAATAACAATAATTCCATAACAACCACTCGCATCCACAACAAAACAATGAGCGCTGATGAAATAATTTCACCCTCCCAACATTCTCATCCTTCGGGTTTCATACCACCCCCTCCACTCCCAATTCAAGCAGTAACGGTTTCTTCTAGAAGTTTTTCTGTGAAGAGTCTACAGGACTTTCTCAAAACGGAGGGAAAAGAAATTGAAGAAGAAACGCATCGAGATGTGGAAGCTTTAACCGAGCTAAAGAAAAAGTTGGTTCTTGAGGCTAAACAAAATTGGGTGATTGAACAACAAGTCGAAATTCTCGGGAATAAGATTAGACTTTTAATTAAGAACCATGTACAAGCGGAGGACATGAAAAATCTCTTGGACTCATCCTTTGAAAAGGTAAAGATGAAAACCCGAGAGGATACTCAAACATTTAGGGACGAGGCCGTTCAAATTTATCAAAAGATGTTTTATATATTCCGAAAGGACCCAAAATACCTCGCAGTTTTGACTCGTTTGGTGCGAGGAAAGGAAGTTGATACATTTCTACAGACTGTTGTTTTTACTTTATTCGGAGATCAATTTGATGAACGAGAAGAACATTTACTTTTAATTCTTTTTGAGAGAGTTCTCGCTAAAGAGTATCAAACGTGTCCCTATATTGGCGAATTTATGAGATCAAATACTGCCTTTACGAAAATGTTGGGAACCATGCTCCGCAGAACCATGTATCACAAATTTCTAGTGAAGGTCCTGAAAGAACCAATAGAAACAGTCATTAATGATAAGACGCTCAACTTGGAGATTAACTCTCACAAGATTTATCATCATTTGTTGCAGAAAGCAAAACAAGAAGGAAAATCATGGGATGGTCCCATGAATGCCACGGAAGAAGAGGCAGAGAATGATCCAAGAGTCATCGAGGTCATTAAGCCCCGAGTTCAGAAAATTATTGATGCAGTAGAATCGTTTTTGACCCGCATATTTGCATCCGTGGATGAAACTCCCTATGGTGTTCGATTCATGTGTAAAAGAATTCTTCAATTTGGAAAAGAGACCTACAAGAATGCATCCGAGACAGAAATTTATTCACTGGTTGGAGGTTTAATATTTTTGAGATGGGTGAATCCAGCCATTACAACTTGTGACAACAATCAGACCAATATAATTGAAGACAAGTTAACCACAAACCAAAGAAAGAGTCTCACCATGATTTGTAAAGTTATTCAAAATCTAAGTAATGGTGTTCCTTTTGGAGCAAAGGAAAAGTACATGATACCTCTCAATGTAATTATAGAAAAATATACAGCTCAAATGCATCAATATATGAAGAAGTTATGCGAAATTGACGAGATTGCTGACAAATTAGAAATTGGAGAAATTTTTGAACTATCAGGAGATGTTGGCTCGATCAACATTTCTCACAACGAAGTTGCATTGATTCATCGTCTGTGCTATGAAAATATTGATACATTAACCGCTCCAGTCTACAATAGCTGTGGCGCTGGTAGTAATGGTGGTAGTGCCAATCAAGAAAAGAAAGCAGTTGCTTCTGTTGGTGCAAACAGTTCTTCAGCTAGCTCCTCCGATGCATCCAACTCCACTCGCATTAGCACGAGCGAGGGCCCTCCTCGGACTGAATTCGATGAGTTACTGTACAAGTTTTTGCAACAATTGAATAAGTTTGGTCCTCCTCCAGATTTTCTTTCACCCAAGGCCAATTACTACTTTAACCTGAAGCTTAAAAATCCATCACAAATCATTGAAAAAGAAGAAGGCCTAGTACCAAGCACTGTCAAGAAGCAAGTGAAAGATTTACTGAGTACGATTCTGAGAGATCTTCCATCACTGCCTCAAGATGAAATTCAATATACAATCAATGATGTACTAGTAGCAGGAGAGACACTTTGTAATGAACGGCAAAATTGGGAATTTGCAAAAAGGATTAGGACAGCCTTAGAACAGCTTGACACTTTACAGCAACAAATTACAGATGAAGAACGAAAAGAATTTGATACCATTCTAATTCGAGAAATATATGAGGTATGTATGAAATGAGTCAAGATGGTTTTTTAATGACAAACATGTGAATGATGATAATTTCGGGGTAATGACAATTTTAATGGAATTTTTATTGTTTTGGCCTTGTTCATGCTATTGTCATATCCCACAACAAGGAATTGGACACTAAACGACTAATGCGAAAAACCTTGAAGAAAAAGCTTCAAGTACTTACCTCTGTACTTGGTGATGTGAACGAGAAAAGAGAAGCCCTCAAAAATCAACTCAACATGTACAATACCTACTTTACAAACACTCTCTCAAAGACTTTCAAACCAAGTGACCCTTCAACAAGTGACGGTAGACAGGTTGGACCTTTTACCTTCAAATTCAGTGAGCTTGAGAAGAAGGGAGTTATTGCCAATAGCACTCTAGCATCGCCCATCAAAAAGCTGGTCAAAATTCAAATTTCTTCTACCAAGCCAGGTATATTTGTGGTTGTGGTAAATGCTACAGGTGCTGTGGCTATTAAATCAGAGCTTGATCTTAATGAGCTGCTTGAAAAACAAGCCAATGAAGATAACTTCCTTGACTTTGATAGCGTCACCCTGAACATTCCAATGTTGATTCATTTGTTGAACAAGTTGTTCGTTTTGGGAGATTCCAAACAAAAGGCAAAACTACGAAAACCAAGACCAAACTCCACACCTGCATCACCTTCTTCGTCCACATTGTCACCATCCAATAGTTTTGAAGCCGGTAGTTCAGTGGGTGACTCCAAAAGTAAATAAACTCTTACTCTTTAACATAAACAAATTTTGCAACGTTATTGGTTTTATTTGAGTGTCGACACTCGTCAATAAATAAAAAACTAGTTAGTGAACTGAGCTTGGTGATGAAGTATTGTTGTCTCCTGCGTCAATCACTTCGTCATCCGCTGGGTTTGTTTTCGCTTTCTTGGGCCTGAACAATAGGAGTAAAGCAACATAACAAATTGAAGCAATCACACAAACAATAAAAATAAAATAAAATATTGAGGTAGGGCCAATATACTCAAAGCTCAATGTCATGCCCACAGGTACAACTAATTCACCAACACAACCTCCAAATACCTTCATGACAAGTTTATAGACCATCCACGTAAATATAAAAAATCACCAATACTTACCATAATCGAGGTCATAAAACCAGAGACTTCAAACTTCATTGTGCTACTTGGTAAGCTTATAGTAATTGGATACATGCTTGCAAATCCAAATCCCAAAATAATAGCACACACCCATAAGCAAGCCATGCTGTAAGGAAATATTAACAAGGGAATAATTCCTAAAAAACATGCAACAATGTCCACGATGAGGAGAGTGGTATCTGTGAAAACAGCCGAAAGTAAAACTCCTGCAAATCTCGTTATGGTAAATGAGAGCCAAAAACCAGAGTTCAATAAAAATGCTTCTGAAGGTGTGGCTATGTTGGACTTGACAATATAACTCACCACTGCGTCAATAGAAGTTACATTTCATCCAATAGAAAGTTACATTTACAATAGTTAAAAAGGTTGTTGTTTCGTTACAGTCATCAAAACACCTACCAAGAGAACCAAATCCAATTTCAGCACCGACATAATTCAGTAAAGCAAATCCAGTTAATGCGCACACTACAATCTTCTGCCATAAGGTAGGTTTTGTCAATTGTTCTTTTGCTTCTTCTTCTTCTTCATCTTCGTCTTCAAAGGATGTCAAAGGTGAAGCTTGAGCTTGATGATGTGTCGCATCATTTGAAATATTTTGGTCATTCATTTTGGGACTTTCTTCCAACTCGATGTCATGAAAGACGTCACCAATATTTGAAACTCTTTCTTCATCAAAGCTTTTAGCAACTTCTTCAACAACTTGATTGTTTGCTGTTTCTTGATCGACTGGTTGCTGAGGTGGATGTTTTAAAGCCAAATAGCAAAAGATTGCAATCGGTATGACACCACTCAATGTAACAGCTGCTCCAATGAAGTGAGAGAGGGCAAGTGGATTGTTGATGGGATGTTCTGCACCACCTTCTGGTTGTGCACTGGGATAGCTATCAAAGACTATTTTCACAATGATAGGGCACTGAATGTTGTCATAGCCGAAAAATTAGAGTATTACCACACAAATTCAATCATGAGTTCAAATGCAACAACATTGTGAAAATTATTTTGCAAGTTATTTCATAAAAAATCAAAAATCGTCAACCTACAATAAATGCTCCAATTCCAAAACATGCATGTAAAAATTGTAAAAAAGTCGAAACCAATCGATGATTACCCCAAATCCAAATGATCAGCACGTTTGAGGTGAGGTCGACACATCCAAGTCCAAGGCCCACCACAAAGTATGTCAACACTACAAAGGTAAACGATGTAAGAAACGGTATGGCTGCAAACGCTCCTGACACTAATATCAAGCCTATTAACAGTATAATTTGGTTCAATATTGTTTTCACAGTTCCAGATTGAACCTTGCTTTTTAAATAATCCAAAACCCAACCACCAATTAAACTTGATAAAATATATCCAACTCCTCCTATTCGATTGGAATTGTCATCAAACACCACACACAGTCATAAACATGCATAACAGGTTATATATATACGTATTTCCAATTTTACAAAATCATTGCATATTTCAAAAATCAGAATTGATTGATTTTCAAAAATTATTAATACAAAATTATGAATTGACAACAGACACATATAATCACATACGCAATGTAAATAATAAACCCATTGTTCCTTCGGATTTTTTCAATTTCTGCTTTAAGGATGGTAGTGTTGGTCCTAGCATGGCTAAACCCAGTCCCAACGGTATAAATCCATAACAAATCAACACACTCTCCCAAAATTTCCTCGATTTTAACAAGTTCAGCAATGCTCTTCCTCTCCGTTTCCATGTATCCTTTCTTAAATTAGTTTTTAATTGTTCCTTTCGTTGTGTCTTCCATTCGTTGAGAGAAAATTTCAAATTAAGGCTTGTTTGGGAGAAGGCTTTCTGAAGAGGTGAGGGTGGTACAGGTGATGCCAGAGGTTTTCTAAATTCTGCTGCAACTGGATGAATTTCAAGAGGAATGGTATCATATTCGGAATCTCTGCTGGGATTATGATTAGGAGGAATGCTCGTATGAGAGTGATGATCATCGGAGGCAGCAATTGCTGAATTCATTTTCTATGATGATTGAATTCAATATTTACAAACGGTACTACTCTATTGCAATAAATTAGAAATTATTGTTGATAATAGGATCAATGATGATGTGGTCTTTTTTTTAATAATAACTGTTCGTGCGTGCTTTTGAATTGTTTTTAAAGAAAACAAAAAACATTGAAGTTGTTCGGAGTTGAAATTCACTCCACGTGTTCGTCAACATGCATTTGCAAAAAACTATTGAATCAATCCGCCCTCAATGAATGATTGTACAGTGTCAATGATGGTCTTGTCGGCGGAAATAAATTCATTATATTGGTTGGAAAATGCTCGCAAAAACTTTTCATTGGAAAAGTTCAACATCTTGTAGAGACCTTCTTCTTCATCCATTTCATCCTTAATAATGAGTGGAGGTTTCACTGCAAGATTTGGAAAATGTTCACAAATAATTCTACTCATTCGAATCCATTGACATTTTTCACTCACCAAAATAAAGCGATGACCATTGACATGGGGTTGAGTGAGGGCAAGACAATGCGCTCGAGCGACGTCTCTCACATCGACAATGCTCATTCCGTCGGCTTTGGTTGTTGTTCCAAGTGAATGGTCGTGAGGATACATTTTAGATTTCATGATGAGGTTGTAGAGAAGTTTACAACTAAAATTTAAATTCACTTGTGCATTGTACTCCTGAAAAGAGGGTAGTGTTTCACTCTCAGTGCTATTCAAGTTGTCATTTTGATGCATGGCATTTGGGTAGTTATTGAGATATTTCAAATGAAGTGGAGGTCCCAATATTAACACTGGATTTAAGCTCACCAATTCCACTGTACATTTTTCGCGTTTGTTGATATTCAATTCATCATTATCTTGAGTTTTTACAAGTTCTTGATGCCATTTCCAAGCTTCTCTTTCAGCCATTGTTTTACTGAATGCAAATGGATTATTGGTGATTGTCGATTTTTCATTCCAATCCATCTCAGTATAGACTTGTCCGAACACTCTTTCTGCAAAACCAATCAATGCTCCTGTACTCGAAGTAACCACCACACGCTTGATGTGTTGGCCATACTTTTTCACAGAATTTAAAACATTTCTTGTACCACTCACAGCTGGAATGAATAATTTTTCTTCAGCATCTTGAGCCGATTCAAGAGTGGGTGTCAAATAAAACGGACAAGCTGTATGAATCACGTACTGTGATTGAGAAATGGCTTCATCAAAAGATCCCTCTTCTAAAAGATCGGCTTTGAATAATTTCAAATTTTCTCGAGTGGCATTTGGTAATTGAAACAAGTGATGAAACTTTTGCGTGATGGTCGGATTTGTAGATTCGGGATCGTGTCGTATGGTTCCAATCACTCGGAATTGATTTGTTTCAAGTAATTCTCGTACAATATGAGAGCCTAGATATCCGTTGGCACCCGTTACACAAACACATTCTTTGATTGTGTTATCAGCAATCATTGTACTCTGTTTTGAATATGTCAGTAACAATTATTGTTGAATCATGATTGATAAACCACGCTGGTAATTTCGTACAGAATTTTTTTTAGTTTACAACAACGGATTCCTTCCGAACACTTCTTTTACGAATTGACAGTCGTGCTGGAAAACGAATGCAACGTAACCTTCATTTTGAATGAGCTGGAAAGATTCGTTCTGTTGCATTCGCTCACTCTTTCATTCCCGAAATTGAATAATCTTGTTTGAAAACGAATTTAAATTGAAACATTCGAACTTTGGCGTTTTCTTCAGCACCTTCAAAAAAATTATTCAAAAATGATCTCTCCTTCTCCGACTCGAAATGATGATGAATCTTCCAACAATCAAACGAGTGGTAGTAGTAGTAGCACTGTTGAACCGACCAACAACAAGTTCTTGAAACATATTGGTATCCTCTATCATTCGGAAAAGATTAAACAAATTGCATCCCAAATGTTTAAGAGATTGCGAGAATTAGATCTCTCTCAAGTCTATGCAAGCAATATTGGTAATGGTTCCGCAGTGATGGAAGCTCAACATGAAGAAGAATTGAGCAGAATGCTAGGTGCTCTGTATGGTCTTTCTTGGGGTGATGTTGCTGGTTGCCCTGTTGAGGGTTGGCACTCTCAGCAAGAAATTGAGAGCCTCTTTGGAGATGATCAAGTATTGAATTTATTTGATTTTGGAAAATTAGTGGAACGAGATGAGAATGGTCAATATCGATTGCAAAATGTATTTGAGGAAGGTTGTGACTCGTATAAATTTCCAAGTGATGAGTTGATTCAAATCAAATCTCAAGAGTTGGACCATGAATCCAATGTTAAAAAGTATAAGAGAAAAAAGTCACCTTTTGAAATGTTTTTGGGGAAATGCAGATTTCCTGGTATTCATAGCGATGATACTCAACAAGGAATGGCTCTCATCAATTCCATGATTCAATACACTGAGTTGAATGAAAATGGTGAGAAATACTTTGGAGATTTTTGGAGTGAATGGCTTGTCAAAGCATTTGAATGCACTACTTGCAAGTATCCCATCACCTCTAAAGAGGAACGAGAAATTATTGGCCAAGGAGTTCAAGCTTTTCGTGATTATGGTGCAAATAGCTCGAGAGCTTTCAACAACATGAAGAAAAAAGTCCCATTCAATGAAGCAGGAAGCAATTCAAGCGGAATTGGTGGAATCATGAGAGGAGGAGTTGCCACTGCATGTTTTGCACTTTTTTCACACTTGAATGACGATGCTCTCGTTCTGAAAAAGCTTGAAAAGTTTGCATGTGAACAAAATTTCACCACCCACGCCACCATTGAAGCCGCAGCCACATGTTTTGCCACTTCATTATGTGCTTACAAATTTATGCAACTAGGTCCGGAGAGAGCAATTGAATGGTTACTGCAACATTTGGTTGAAAAAGTCAAACAGGTTGAAGACACATGGTGGAACGAACGTGGTGAAATTTCATACGAGAAATCAGAAGAAGAGGATGAAAACACAGATGAGAATGCGTCAGCCGTGGAAGGGAGCTCAGAAAGTACCTCCTCCAACACTCAATCAAAGAAATCAAAGAAGGATGCCGCATCTAAGAAAACCAAGAAATCACGTCCAGGCACGGCTTCAAGATTACCAGAAAATCAACTGAAATGGAAAATCTACAAAAGTCTTCCTTCACACAATGCTGCGTCCGAGTGCTTGGAAGTATTGTTGTGTATTATCAAGAGTTTGAGAGGAACCGAGAAGGAAGCTAGCATGCTTTTCGAGTTGCGAGAAAAGATTAGTGAACTCGCAAGAAAATACAAACCAGAAAAGAAGCACATGCGAGCTCATGTGAATCAAGGTTTCTGTTTACTTGCTGGTATGCATGCTATTTGTTGTAGCTTGATTCCTGAGAACCCTGAAATTATTTACCATTGTCACAAGAAGAATCCACAAACAGATCCCTCTCCTCAAATTGACAACTCACAGAACGATGTCATGAAACAATTCCCTAATCTTGTGTTGAGATCCATCATCACTCTAGGTTACGACACAGATACTATTGGAGCCATTGCTGGATATTTATTAGGAGCAAGATTTGGAATGAAATGGATTCCAGTACAACTCTTGTTCGATTATGAACGAATTCGAGATGAATATGCATCGAGATTGGTGAAAATTTACAAAATGAAGAGAAATTTGCTCTTGACAGAGAATGAAGATGCAACAAGAATAACGGTTGAACCTTTGGAAGATTATCTTGCACATGAACAATTCAACACCTTAATTGGTGAGTTCTATCAACATGGTATTGTTGATCGTTCCATTCCTTTTGTTGTCACTGATCAAAACAAACACATTTACGGAAATAGCACGAGCAGAGTTTCTCTTCATTCATTGGAAAATAAGAAGTAATGACATTCATCAATAAACACCAAACATATAAAGCAGTTAAACAATATGGATTTTTCTGTCTTCTTCAAACCAAGTTGCAAATTTAAATCAAAACACGATGCCAGTTGTAAAAGAAAGAGGGTAACAAGAGAGAACATCAACTGTCAACTGTCAGGTACTGTTTGGTTCTGTAACAGCCCAAAAAAAATTGCGTGCTGGTTGCTGTTGTGATTACCTGATCAATTTCAGCCCGATCTACATTTACCAGCTCGTGTTCATTCACGATATATACAACAATAACAACAACATCATATTATCCCATTACTCAACCCTTCCTTCTTGTACCATATTACTCCATTTAAACAGACTCAAAATTGAGCCATTTTCATTATAATTAAATCAATATCATCAACACCATCAATATCATCATTCGATCATTCTCATCATCATCATTTTCACTACAACATGTCATCCAAAGACGAAGAACGAAAACGTAAAGAAGAAGAAAAAGAACGACAAAAACGCGAAAAGGAAGAAGAACGTAAACGAAAGGATGAAGAAAAAAGAAAACGAGAAGAAGAAAAAGAAGAAGAAAAACGTCTCAAACGAGAAGAAAAGAAAAAATTAGAAGAACAAAAGAAACTCGAAAAGGAACAAAAGAAGAAACGGAAGGATCTTCATTCGAGTTCGGCCACGTCTTTGGATCCATCATCGTCATCGAATAAGAATGCTTCTTCTCCCTCTTCGTCACTCACTCCTGGAACGCAAAGTGACTCGACTGAAAATCTTGGAGGACTCTCTGAATCTGAATTGAATGAAAATATTGAGAAAATGTTGTCATCCATTGGTGCCAAAGATGATGTGAAAATGGCAGTTCGTTCACATCCGCTTACCACGAAATATGTCATGTGGAAAAGTTGGAAAGAAAATGAAGCTGCTCAATCTGGAGAAGGTGCCATTGCAGATATTGAAAAGATTTTAGAAAGATTGAGAAGTCGAGGAGATCGTGAAACTTTGCAAGACATTTTGGTGAAATTGCGTAACTCATCATTGGCTTGGGTGAATAGTTTTATTGATTGTGGAGGAATTAAGATTATTAATGATACATTGGCATCCACAAATTTGTTAAAGAAGACCAAAAATATGGATGATAATACTGTTCAATGGTTGTGTTTGAATTGTTTGAGAGCAATTTTGAATACTGAAAAGGGTTTATCTTCTGTGACACATGACAAGTCGATTTTCTATAACATGGCTCTCTTGTTAGATTCTGATCGAATTGATGTTCGAATTCAAACATTGTTTATTTTTGCAAGTTTGTGTTCGGATGAAAGTGTCTCGGAAGGATACAGAATCATCTTGTCCTCTTTGGAACATTTCAAATTCATTCGAAGAGAGAAACAAATGTTTGAATTTCTTGTCAACAGTATTCAGAACGAAGCTTTCCTTGATGTGGAATATTTAACACATATCATGTTCTTGTTTAATGCCTTGTTGACATCAGCCGACCCCACAGATACCATCACATTGGCCAATCAATTGAATAGTCTCAAATCCATTGACATTATTCGACAACAAACACAGGGACGTCAAATCGATGATGAAGGTTTTCAAGTTCAATATGCCATGTTTGTCGAAGAAATGGAAAATGCTCTTAAAAAGAATATTGTTCAAATCGACACCAATGATCCATTCCAAATTACAGAAAGATTGAAAATGAAAATTCAAGGAACACAATCCATGGAGAGTTTCCTTCGAGTATTGCGACATTTACTCATTTTCACAGACGTCTATTCGGATAAATTCACACTCGAAGAAATTATTGAATTGTGGAAACAAGTCGAGCTTGCTGTGGAAAGATTGGTTCATGAGAGACAATCTATAGTCGATGGAAACAGCAGCAGTATTGAGGACAAACACTCTTCAACACCTGTCTCGAGTCAACCTCATTTATTGAGTCCATTATTGAAAAAGATGAAACATGGAAAAACAATGAATACATCGTTAAATACTTCTGCCGATGTGGAATCGCAAGATGAAAGTTCCGTCATGTCCTCCTCAGTTGCAGAGGAAGTACTTTTAAAAAAGTTACAAACTCAAGAAGAAACCATTCAAAAATTACAAGCCGAATTGAAAGACAAGTTGGAAAAAGAATCAATCATGTTGAACTCTGTGAATACTCTTCAAATTGGTTCACAACAACACGAACAACACGAACAACACACCAACGATGTAGTTTCCATTCAATTAGAAAAGGAAAAATCTGAAAAGGAAATTGAACGTCTTGTTGCCAAAATCAAGACCATCGAATCTGAAAATCAAACCTATCAACGCATGATTTCAGTCTTGGAAGAATCCAAAAAAAAGCTTAAAGAAAAACTCAAAAAACTCGAACAACAAACAAATAGTCCTGTCACAAACTTTTCCACCGATGAATTCTTAAAATTGAAAGAAAAGGCACAACAATTAGAACAATCCATTTCACAATTGACCAAAGAAAATGAAACTCTCAAGAAACAACTTTCACAACAACCCACAACATCCACCACCACGGGTCATCAAGTTTCCAACATTCCACCTCCTCCAGGAATGGGCAATACTGGATTCGTTCCTCCTCCACCTCCTCTTGGCACTAGTGAGAATGACATTCCTCCTCCTCCTGGAATGACTGGATTTGTCCCTCCTCCTCCACCTGGATCAGGTATTCCTCCTCCACCTCCTGGATCAGGTGGTGTCCCTCCACCTCCACCTCCTGGTAGTAGTTCGAGTAGTGAGAATAATATTCCTCCTCCACCTCCTGGATCAGGTGTTCCTCCACCTCCACCTGGCATGGGATCAGGTGTTCCTCCACCTCCACCTGGCATGGGAACTCCTCCACCACCACCTGGAATGACTGGTATGCCACCTCCTCCAGGTGCTTTCATGAATGCTGTCTCGACGTCGACACAACTTCCAAAACTTCCAGAATTTAAAGCAAAATCAAAACTTCGTGCCTTCCATTTTGAAGCTGTTCCCAATAAGAATGTCTCAGAAACATTGTTTTGTAAATTACAACTCATTGATCAAACACATACTATTTTGAGAGATTTAGATACGAGTGAATTTGAAGATGCTTTTGGAATCAAAACGAGTGGTAGTAGTAATGGTAGTTCTACAGGAGCAATGACTGAAACTAAAAAGGAAAAGATTACACTCATTGATCCCAAGAGATCTCACAATATTAGTTTACAATTAGGTTCTCTTCGTGGAATTCCATATCCTAAATTGAAACAAGCCATTATTGAAATGGATGAAAAAGTAGTGACACCAAGTAATATTGGAACGATCAAACAAATTGTTCCAACCGAAGAAGAATCACAAACATGTGTCGATTATGAAGGAGAACGAGATGAATTACAAGTGACTGATTTATTCTTTATTGAAATGCATGGCGTTCCAAGAATGGTTGAACGATGTGAATCATGGGAATTTAAGATGAAATATGATGAAATTATTGGTGGTGTGGAACCAACCATTAAAACCGTTCGAAAAGCATGTAAAGAATTACAAGATTGTGACAAGTTCCACAAAGTTCTTGCCATCATTCTCACTCTAGGAAATTATTTGAATTCGAGCAACAAGAAAGTTTCATATGCTTTCAAGATGAAATCACTTGCTAAATTGAGTGATACCAAAGCTGCTAATGGAAAATCTTCGTTATTGACCTATCTTGTGAAATTTATTCAAGAAAAATATCCAGAATTGGAAACATTTAGTGAAGGACTTTGCAATGTGAATGCTGCAACACGTGTCGTGATTGGATCCATTCAAGATGATATCAAACAAACGAATCAATCCATTGAAAAATTGAAAACTCAAGTGGAAAAAAGTTTGGCTGACACAGTGCCAGGTGATCGATTTTCACACGTGATGGGACAATTTTTAAATTATGCCGCTGAAAAAATCAGAAAGATTGAAACTGAATACAATGAAATGATGAATGATTTGAAGAGTACTGGAGTGTTATTCAATGAGGCAGAGAGTGACATGCAGAAAGAACCTGACAAGTTTTTCCAACAAATTGATCAATTTGTCAAGTCCTTCAATGACACCAAAGAAAAGCTCAGAAAAGAAAGAGAAGCAGAAGAAAAGAAGAAGAAACTTGCTGCTTCCAAGCAACAATCAGCAACGATCAATACCAATGTCAACAAACCACCAGGTTTGGGACGATCACCTTCTTCGAAAACTCCTGTTTCACCAGGTGGTGGCGCCTCTTCACCAAGTGATGACGGTGGTGGTCGTGGTGGATTCGATAAGAAGGGAGCTCTATTCTTGAAAAATGCAGAACTCTTGAGAAAACGAAGGAATACCAAACTTTCGATGGGAGGTGAATTTGATCCATTGGCAAATAGTCCTCAATCTTCTTCCTCACCCAATGACAACAAGTAATAATAATTAAACAATTAGAATTTTCTTATCAAAAAAGTTTAAATCATTGATAAATATATCAGTCCAAGATGATGCTATCGAGTCGTAAAATATTCACTACAACATTAATTGCAGAGAGGACAATGTGTCTTTTCACATCCCATGATTCGAGAGGGATGTTTGAACTAAATTGTTCCTTTTCCTCTTCGCATATGTCGACAGGAGTATCTTGAGAACTCTCACGAAACATGTTCAAAAATGTTTTGGGAATTTCCTTGATAGGTGTTGAATGATTGCCAGGAATTTGAATATACTTCATGGATCCAGCAGTCATCAAATCTTGCATGAGCATGTGAATATGCTGTTGTGCAAAGGTGTCATGCCCTTGATTCTGTTGTTGAGATGAAATAATCATATTATACAGTAACTGTTTGGGTATTCTTAATAATGCTTGAGAAAATAACTTTAACGTTTCGGAAGGTTCGTAACATTTGTTTAACCATTCATCATTGCTTTCAACATTCCCATTTGAATTTTCCAAATCTTGACGATATTGTTGTAAGAATTTTGAAAATTGTGTTTCAAAACATCCTCCTCCAATGACACATGTTAAAAGTTCAATACTTGTGGATGATGACGAATGAGGTGGTTGATTTTTGATGATTGAAATTAAATGCTTCACACACTTGTGAATCTGATATTCTAATTGATCTAACAATTCGTGGTTTAAAGACTTGACAATCATGGTAAAATACGAGATATTGTTGTTGTTATGTAAATTAGAATCATTGAGCTCTACAGTAGATTCCTGAGAATCATTGAATTCAATAATTAAATCACAATGTTGGCCTCCTCTTTTAAAATTCATTTTCACATGACGAATATTTGAACCACAGGAATAGTTCGTGTTAAACTCTTCATCTTGTAGATTTGTAACAATTCCACTCAAGTCTGCCAAATCGATCAAATGATACAGAAGAGTGAGTGACGTATGGTCTCCTTGATTCGACTGCGTGTTCAAATTGCTGGATGAAATATCGTCAATATTGTATTGAAATACTAGAATATTTTTCTGATTGAGCATTTGAATAAATCTTCGCAAATGAGGATAATGAGATAGATCGATAGGTGTCGATTTTCTGTTGTTATTACTTTGTACAACCAATAACAGTATGTGACAATCCAACTTGGAAATGTATGTATTCATGTCATGAGCGATTTGAGACGGCAAGCTATCTTCCCAACAAGCTAAGCTCATAATACAAAACTTGCTCACCATTGATAAATTTGGCTTGGTCTTAAACGAAACGTTTAAATTAAACAAGTTCTCTAAAATGATGGTATTGCTCAATAACCGACTCTCTTCTAATTTTCCAATGTGTTTCATAATTCTCAAATTATATTCTGAAAGTGTTTCAAATTGAGTAAAATTTCGAGATGCCAAACTGAGCCAATTTAATACTAGATTGCTCACAATAGCGTTGTTATATATTTGATTAGCGATTAAGCTTTTGAAAATACTTGGCAATAATTCCATTTGATTTTTTTGATGTAGAGAGATGATGATAGGAATGCACAATTCTCTGTGCACTCGATCATTAGTATGAATATCAAAGATACGAGTATTATTTAACATGTATTCTCCAAAACTGTACAGATCCGAGCACAATTGATGAACATTATGAAATTTCGAAAAATATTCATTCATGATCAAATCCAACAATTCATAGGACAAGATGATGCATGATATTGTTCCATCCATGTATTCACTACAAGCATTGCGGAATAAGGAAACTAAATATTTCATAACGGGGTTATTAATTTTCATAAATTCCAACAATTGATTTCCGTTTTTTGTTATGAGTTGATTCTGATTAGGATCTACAATTAATTTGTATTGACCGCAAGGTCCCAAACACGAGGCTACCATATTCTGTAATTTATATAATTCGGAATGAATAACTTTCCAACATGGATTTGTTTCTTGATGAAATGAAGCTGATGAGAAGAAGGGCGGTGGAGATGCAACAACCATTGCTTCCGATGAGAGAAATTTCAACCCACGACGAAACTGGGAGGAAGCAGAACTTTGAGGTTTCATTTTTTTTATTTACAGTTTTACAAAATTATTTAAAACAGAAATTATTAGTACAATTATTAATATTTCTTCTTACATGACAAGTTCCATATTTTCCAAACGTTTTCGAGCCATTTCAAATCCTAGCTTGGCTGCTTTTTCATAATAATTAAACGCTTGTGAATGATCCACTCCTACAAGATGTCCCTTTTCATGAATTTTTCCCAATAAATACAATGCAAGAGGTGACGACGATGATGATTGATCTCCTCTTTTTTTCATTAATTCATTCAACTTGGAATAGGCATCTTGTAAATATTTAAGTCGTCCAGCAATTTTCACAACCTTATAACAAGCTTCCAAGAATTCGTCGTTACTACTCGAACATGCACGTAAATACCAATCGAGTGCTGTGAAATCCAACGTTGATTCAGGTTGCTCTTCCGTAACGAGAAGACGTCTCTCATACAATTTTCCAATTTCATACATCGATACGGTGTGATTGGGATTGAGAGAAATGGCGTGTGTGAAATGTTGAAGAGCTTTCTGTGGATTGTTTTCAACATTCGAGTTTCCTTTCACATAGAGTGTTCCCATCGTAAATGCTGCATCTGCATTTCCTTTTTCTGCTGATAATTTCAAATAGTTCATGGCTCGTTCCAAATCCACTGGCACACCTCTTCCATACAGATACACAAGTCCTAAATTTTTCATGTCTCCATGGTGAGCAGCTTTGGAATACCATTGAATGGCTTTTTCAGCGCTTTTCTCAACTCCACACGTACCCATGTCATAGATGAAACCTAATTTACATTGTGCAAGGACATTCTCTTTTGAGGCAGCCATTTCAAAATATTGTAATGCTTGCTCGGGGTCAGCTGCTTTCACATCTAATAAACCTTGTTCATAGACAGTTCCGAGTTCGTACAGAGCCATCACGTGATTGTTGAGAGCTGCTTTCTTCAAGTGTTCCAGACCAGTTTGGGCTGGCGTTTGTCCATGATGCAATGCAAGTCGTCCCAATGCATAATCAGCTTCAATATTTCCCAAATTTGCACTTTTCTGATAATAATATGCAGCAGAGAAGAGATTCATTGGTGTACCTTTTCCCATTTCATACATGTGTCCAATTTTGAATTGAATTTCTGCATTGAAACTACTTGCTCTTTTGTAAAACTCCAATGCTACGGTTTCATCGATGGAAATACCAATTTCTTCAAGTCCAAATTCATAGACCCGTCCTATGAACTCGGCTGCATCCGAGCAAGTGTGAGAACATAATTCATAATGTTCAACAGCTTTTTTCAAGTCTCTCGGTGTGCCAACACCATGTTCATACATTTTGGCCACTCGTAGATGAAGATTTGGACGGTTCAAGGTTTTGGCTCCACTTGAATAACATTCAAACGCTCGTGTGTTGTCTTTTTGAACACCCTTTCCAGTCTCATACATGTATCCAACGTATTCGAGTGATTTGTGATCACCACTATTGGCAGCCATAGAATAATATTTGAAGGCCTTTTCATAATCTTTTTTCAAGTAATCTGCTCCGTCATAAAATATCAATGCCACTGTTCGAAGGTCATGACCTGTACCTTTGGATAAATTTTTTGCCAAATAGGTCAATTGTGTATTCCGTCTTTCTATGGCATCTGTGTATTTATGGACTGATTTGTACTTGTGGTTCATGTTAAAATGTTCAACATGTGAAAGCTTGTTGAGTAATCGAAATAATTTCGGGTCTGTAGAGACTATTGGTCTTTGCTCTGTAAAATCAAAATATTTCAATTTTGGAAAACATTCATTCATTTCACACAGCCATTCTACTTGTTGCGACGAGTATCCACAAATGATCAATGCCAACTGTTGCAATGCTTCAAACTTTCCAGTACACAATTGTTGAACGAATGATCGATTGGTTTGACCTCCAATGATTGTCAATGATGTGATACCACAATGAAAGGTTGATAATAATTTTTCATATCGACACGCAATCAAGGTGATGGATTTCCAAAGAAGACTCAATCCATATTTCATTTCATTCTCACTTAGAATTTCATCAAATAAAAATAAATCTCTCTTGGGAGCTTGTAATCCGACTGCAAATCTCCAACATTGACAAGTACAAGCCACTTGTAATAAATCTACATCCTTCAAATAACTCAAAATGTGAGTTTCAACGACATCCATTGAAAGTAAACAATTGTTAATAAATATTCCGTAGTGATGATCATGGTCTATGGGTTCATGTTGATGCTTGGGTATTTGTGATCGTTCGTCCTGTGATTCAAGTTTTCTCTTTTTATTTTCGTTCATTTTTTTGATTGGATTTTTGATTCAAAATAGTGTACATACATTATTCTTCTTGTCCTGAATCAAGAAGTGAATAATACCAAATGGTGACAATGCAATCAACCTGGTATTTTGTTACATCTTGTGGATGCGCTGCTTGACTTTTCATAGGGAGTCTCAAATCCAATTACTCGTTGGCAGTCCTTGCCATTCATCTCATGGCCAAAATAATAGACTCAGCTCAATGCACTCGAGTGTAGACGCGTCCAACAACACTTACATAAAGGTTGATATAAATCTGGTGAACAATGTTTTTGCTGCATCTACTCGAAAACCACTAAAATCCCGAACAACATCATCCGGTTTCTCACATCATCGAATGATGTGATTTGAATTCCAGTTGGCCACTGCCTCAATCAAGCCATAGTTTAAGTCAAAGTCCCATGAAATAATTGTTCATTCACAATGAAAATCCATGACCTCTGGAACATCGTTATAAGGAGGAATTGGTATTTGACTTTGCGATTCCTTAATATAGTGAGTTGCCCATTCCAGTTAGCTCCCCATGTGACCCACAAATTACCGTTGTGTTGATATGGATTTTGATAATCATGCCGCTTCCTGCCTTGTGATGAACGACATGACAACTCCCAAACGACGACAATCTTCGAGAGTATTCATTCGAGAATGATGCTTGATTTAATAACATACCTTTTTGATGGGTGATTTTAAGTAAGGTGTTTCATGCAATTATTGGTTGTCAAAAACGGGCAATAGAGAGAGCACAACATCTTTGTAACTCAACTATTTACAATTTATTTACCATTATTGGAAGGAGTAACATATGTTGCCCCAGTGATAAAATCCGAAAAAGAAGATGGACAAGAGGATATTTTGACCGTCATCAAAAAACTGCTTCCATCTCTGGTCTGGTTCATTGAACCTTTTTAAGTTGAGGAAGAACAATATCGCACTTATCAACATGTAACTCCCGTGAAGAGCGACGTAGACTGATTTTGGCAGATGTACTTGGCCATACTAGACCCCACATAAACGATAATATTTCAGTGCAAGTAATATCCTGGCCAACTAAATAAAACTCTAAAAAACAACTACTCTTACCTGTGCCATCTCTTTTTCATGCCTTTCTTTCTTTCTTTGCTCTTCGTTTTGCTTTCTTTGCTCTTCGTTTTGATGTGCTATTTGCCTTCTTTGCTCTTCGTTTTGATGATATTTCATTTCTAGATACTTCTGCTGCAACTCCAGTTCTCTCATCTTTTTCGCATGTTTTTCTTGCTCCGAAAGGCTTTCGTTTCCCCGGGACAAGATGTGTGAGCCTTGATTTTCGTGTTCGCTAACCTCAAACTGAATACTCTCGGGATCAAGTATTTCGTTTAAGATCATAGTTGTGTTTTTTTGTTTTATATGGTTTTGAATAGGTGCTGCGTTCTTTAAAGGTTTTTCTGTCATTTTTTGTTAAGGCTCACCTTGTAGTTGCATTGGTTGTTGAGGGCGGGAACATTGTGCAAAAGCCTTTGTGGAAGAAAGTACACCATTAGAGGTCAAGATTCAACCTAACGTTTAAGGACAAAGAACCAGTATGAAACGAATAGGGATGGAGATTACATTCACCCTCACTCAGATTTCATGATGGATATTCACACAACAGTGCTGAACTCGCATCCATCCTTACTTCTATTCATCTTCTACCGAACCGCTCCAAAGCAACCATCCATACAGACAGTCAAGTTGCAATCCAAGCTTTGAAAAAGAACTGTCAAGGACGATTCCACCTCTTCTATCGAGAATTTCAGAAAATAATTAGAGCTAGAAGTCTTCAAATTTCTCTAAAGAAAGTAAAGGGACATAAGGACCCTGAGAATATCAAGGTGGACGCTTTAGCCTGACAAAATCTCTCACAACCCACAATTTTCGACATCAGACCACTCTTTGGCAAACAACGACTCCTTACCAAGACAGGTATCATCATTTTCAATCAAAGAGAAATGACACGGACCTTTCACAACAAGAAAAAGACAACAAAATTAGATGACAATCCCAACCTCATTGATCATGTTCATCGAAAATCCCTCAATATTAGATTCTTGAAAGCGAAAATCTCACCCAATTACAAGTATGCAGTCTGGAGAAATATTACCGACTCTCATTTAAGACACTTCACAGGCTCCTATTGCCCTGACTGTGAAGTCGAGTCCAATCTCCACCACTACATACATGAATGTCCGAAGCTTGACCCTGCGAGATACTTCTGTGAAATGAAGATCTCTTCTTTGATTTCCCAACCATGTACAATCATTGACTCGAATTCGTGGTTTAATCCACGTCGTCCCATTTTCTACGTCCATCACTCCGGTTTCCTACCTCCAGATAGTGATGCGATAAGGCACGTCCCAGCTATTGAAAGGAAATGGCCTGAAATCCAAGTACTGTTAGCCCTCTTCGTTGGCAGATGCCACAAACAATATTACTTAGACGAAAAAGGGCCTTCGGCCCCTAGTTAGAATCCCACAAATACTACTATTCTGACAAGATTGAAGACTAAGGACCTTGTTCTTAGTTGGAATCGGTGTACAAACACCTCAATAAATTTTTTGATGTGTGTTCATCGGAGAGAGACTTTAATTACTCACTCCGAACCTCAGTATTCATGAGTGTAGTGTAAGCACTACTTGTAAACTTACCGCCAACCCAAATAACCGTTACTAAGGAAAAAATTCTTTACTTCACCCTTAAAAAAATGTCCATTTCCAGATCCTCAACGGAACCTGCTTTGCAACCTTCCACACCTTTTGGATGGTTTATAAAAAATAACTTCCACCATGAGATATTCTGCGAAACCGACAACCGCTTCACTGTGAAAGAAATTCTAACACAGCAGGAGAAAACACGAGGAAAAAGAGTGGTTGTGGAAACTACTCTCATTACTGATATAGACAAGAAAAGAAGAAAGGTTCCTGGTTGTGATAAGGAGTGTAACGAATTAGCATTGATGTACCAAAAGGAGCTTTTTGAAACGAAAGTAGTTGATGTTCAGGGCATTTCTGAGAAGGCTGATGATTGTTTTCGTTTCCATCTGGAACAGATGAAAAAGGAGATGGATGAGAAGATCACTAATAATAAGAAAGAGTATGAGATCCAGATTAGTGCTGTTGAGCAAGAGTGTGAAGAGAAGATCAGGAGTATAAAGAAAGAGTGTGAGATCAAGATTAGTGCTATTGAGCAAGAGTGTGAAGAGAAGATCAGGAGTATGAAGAAAGAGTGTGAGGATGTGATCAGGACTAACAACCAAGAGTGTGCTGAGAACTTCAGGGGTGTAAAGACAGAGTGTGAGATCCAGATTAGTACTATGGAGGACTTGCAACAAAACCATGCCAATGAAATCCAAGAACTGAAGTCAGATCTGGGGGTATGAAAGAGGAATTACACACTATGGACTAAATTTCGTTAAGACTGTTTGGTCGGTATTAATGGCTAATTTAGCTCTCTTCTGAACATTCTCTGAAGTCTGAACCTCCACAGCAGCATTCAGGAAAATTACCTTCAATTATGGCACCAAAGTAAAATCCTAAACTAAAACGTTGGTTAAGCTGTAATAACTGTTGATAAACTGTTCGTCGGTCACCCATTCTCGTTCGATCATTTCATCTCGGATGATGACCACATTCACAACACATCCACTGTAAATTAATTAAGCCACAACAATAATAGAATGATGTCATGATGATCCATTCGGTCCATACATTGATCTTTCTCACTTGATTGGTTGGTGAAGCATCAGAGGAGCCATTTTGATAGAGAACATGTGAAATTGTCGGTGGTACTAAGCTTGTTGTATTTCATGGTAGATCCTGTTGGAATACTCTCTACACTCAATGAGCTTGTCATAAATTGACTGCCAATATCACAAAATACGCCACTCCAAAGAACAGATCCTATTGCTAATAACACAGGTAGAAGCCAGTTTCTTCTGTACAACATTGACATGATGGCAACTATTGTCAAAATGATATACGGAAACAATTCGTTTGATTCTCCTTTGGCATCATGGTTCTTCTTTTTTCTTGTCTGGACTTTCGAGAAGAAAATCTTGCTACTGAAGAACAAATGCAATACCGCTGCTTTTTGTGCATGATCGAACTACAGAGGAGCTGTCTTGCTGTCGTAATCATACATAAACAGTCCCTTGGCAAGATACAAAATAAATCCAGGTATCGAGAAGATAACATTCCTCCAGTCATTCCATATTTTGGTATTGCATGAACGGTTCATGCATTTTCGTAGCATGTTGAATTTTCAGATTCAGATTCTTTGTGACGGTTTAGCTCCACTTCTTAAAAGTCCCCCTCACGTTTGTAATGATCTGTGATTGATAAGGATTTCGACCCCAGGAACCTTGATAGAAGCGCTGCTTCCTACGACACCAAGAGAGGAACATCTAGGTTGTGATTCTACTTGCAGAGTTAACCCAATTGGATCCGGATCTTGGAAGTGTATAAACAGGCCTCGTAATAAATTTTTTTGATTGTATTTGAAGCATAATCTATTGAACTGCAACAGTAATGAATAATTGTCAAAAAAACTTAATTTTATGACTTTAAGGGGAAAAAAGTGAGAGAAAGTTAGCCGTAATACTATACAATAATACATTAGAGGTAGTGCTCAGAAATGTTGAGGGTGGTTGTGACAGTATTTACACAGAGTGAGGTTGTTATAATACGATACAGAAATAATGAGACTCTCATAATTTACATGAACGGGGAAGTGGTGGAATTAGAGCAGTTGCTGGTACTGCTTGATGGTCTGAGTAGGATTGAATCATCAAGTATGACTGACGACACCAGAGTTGGAGTACAATCTGAATCAATGTCTGTAATTGTGACGGTGGCTGTGGTGCTACTCGGCTTCCCAATAACTTGAACTGCAGGCGAGGTGGGAGTGAGAGGACGAAGTGGGCTCGTCACATTGAAAGGTGTACTTGGTAATCGGCCTTCGTCGTTGAGTTTTTTAAATGCTGCCACCAGAGCTGACTTTGGGAATGCCTTATTCTGATTTTGAATGATACCAATAATGTTTTGCAATTCTTCTTTTGCCTTCTCTTCTGGAGATGAAAAATCGAGAGGAGGCAGGGTTGCAGCATTGGACGATGCGTCATTGATGGCATTTTGGACAACTCCCTCAAAAGCATGATCAAGTTCGTCATCATTGTGATATCGGTTGGTAGAAGGAAGGCGTTGATACTCATTTGAAGCTCTGGCAGAACGAGAAGTGTACGAGTCATCATCAAAAAAGTTATAGTCAATGGAAGAGCTTATACCTCCTGATTTGAGAGAGGAAGAGAATGGACTGTGATGGGATTCTGAAAGTGCTGAAGTATTTGTGTTACTAACAGTCGAGATATGGATGCTACTTGAGACCTCTGCACTTGTTTCAGTGTGAACATCTTCACTGAAATAATTTTCTTTCACAAATGATGACAAGGAAGATGACAAGGAATGAGTACTGGATTGAAGTGCATGACTTGAGTGGTGATGGTGGTATGAAGAATGATGATGATTCTGGTAGTGGTCGTTATTTACACTGTGATGAGAATGCTTGTTGTTTTCAGAATGAGCATTATGATGGTGGTGGTTCGCCTGTGTGACACGGATGGGAGTTGGTTTTGAAGGTGCCCTCCTGTTGCCATTGTCATCCACACATTTCAACCTATTCACCAAATGCTTGTGATACTCTTGCAAATGCGATACAGAAATACCAAGACTTGATGCGAGTTGTTGAAGAGTATTCCTTCCATTATGCACTGCTTTAAGAAGGTCATTATCGGTCAAACCTCTACTCGACAGTGTTCTTGATATCAGCTCCAAGTTGATGGGCTCTTCCTCCGTGGTTGGAGACAAAGCAGTACTATGAGGAGCCTTTGCAACATTGTTGTTATTCGAGCAATAAGGAAAGAATGTCGTAATGAACAATCTCTTCATGCTGCTCGCTCTCTTAATTGTATGCAAGAGGAGTGTGTTGTCGCTGTTGTTGTCTTGCAAGAAAGGTCTAACGATGAATTTGTCCCAAGAATCAAACGTCGGTTTAAAGTCTTTTTTTAAATCTGTGTTAGTTCTGTGTGTGTCTTGTATGATGATGTTGGCCCGATGCAGTGATGAGATTGGGGAGATACGAGAGAACAACAAGAATAAATTTAGGCAAAACAACGTTGCAGAAGAGAGAGGGCAATCAAAATTCCAAGCTTTTCTTCGTTGGATACGAGTTTGTGGAGATTTTCAGAGACTCGGGCTTTGATTTGTTGTTCAAGTGATGAGAATCCTTGAATTGAATCAATCATCAAGCCTTTGACGACTGGTTTCCACTCCAAGAAATCTCAATGCTGCAGCTCTCCGAGTGATGCACCAAGAAGAAACTTCTTTCACTAGTGAACAACACCTTGTATGGCCGTTATTGGATTAAGAGGTCAATCCGAATGGGGGCTTGTTGCAACAAGAACAACCAACCAACCAATAACTATTGTTGTTTTTTCTATGGTTGAATGTCCAATGGCAAACGGTTTTTGGCGCCAGAAATATGGTTGATTTGAATTTCCAAATTAATCGAATGTCTTTTATTATCGTCAGTCATGATAAACGCCATGAATACGTCACACTCACCAGTGCTAAGTGTGTGAGAAGTGAAATTGTGAAATTTACAAATGTTGATTCCAATTGAATGCAAGATTGTAAATGCATTGTTGTAAAAACCCTTCTTACAATTCCTTACTGTTGATTCTTCGAACAAAGAAGAAGAACCCGATGAGCTCGATACTTCTTTCATGTACATACTTCCTTAGACGACTAAATGTAATAAACATACATTCCTTTGGAACACCAGAATGCACGTATTGGAAACCACAAGTCAATTAAAGACACAAGATGCAATTTCCAACTTTCAAAAAATGATTCAACAACAACAACCTCAAGATTCACTCTCCCAAAATGAACATCCTTCTCTGGTCTTGATGAAACAATGCCAACTCGGAGTGGAAGATATTATTGAAGAATTTGATCACCTTTTAGAAAATGATCGGATTTTAAATGTTTATATTTACGGGAGTAGACTCTATGGAAAAACTCCAACTAAGAATTCTCATCATGCTGGAAAATCCAAGAGAGCCAATTCATCAAAGAACAAGAGTAATGAACCATCAGATTTCATCTCCTCAGTAGAATCCTCTCCAAATGAAATACAACCGTATTATACAATCACACCTGACACCGATTTTGATATCATGATGATTTATGATTATGAAGAGGACAAGACGCCGTCCAAACTCACCTTTCTGTCCAATCAGAAAGAAAATAAGAATAGTGAATTCTTTCAACTATTACTTCCGAAATATAAACAACAATATGGACATTTACCATTTACTGAGATGATGAAAAAAGATCATACGATTTATTACAAATTTACACAAAAACGATTTGGATTGGACATGTGTCTGTATTCAAAAGAACAATTTATGAATCAAGTGAAAAAACATCAATTTTCAGAGCTCATAGGTCTGTTTCTAGAGAAGAGTTCTGAAGATTATCAACAATTTATTTTGAGAAGGAAATTTAATGTACTGGAAGAATTTACAAAACAACAGGGAACTATTAATTTATCAGTATTACGAAGTTCATTAAGTCAATCGGCAAGCATGTGCTGGAAATGTTGCAAATCCATGTACGAACATCGATTAGAATTAGATCCTCCCGAAATTGAAATTTTCAAAGCGAAAAAAACAGTCATTCACACCTTGAGAGTGTATCATTATGGAGTTCAAATCGCTCAAAATAATGGTATTACGGATTGGCATGCTTGTGATAAATACTATGACGATCTTTTAGGTACCAAAGACAAGTATCAAACATGGAGAGAAATGTCCAAAGTTTATGGACCTATTCGTCTTCAACTTCATGAACAATTTAGAGCTTGCTGTCCCAAAGAAGATGAAGAAACAAACTCTAATCAAGATGATGCAATTGTTTAACAGATACGAAAGAGTTTTACCTAAATTCTTGAATTGACAAAAAGAAAGACGGGCTGTTGAAGTTCACACACAACATCTCAAATTGTACAACTCTTGTCGCATGTCATAACACGCCCCAAAAAAAATGTTCTTCAAACGCTTGCATTCCAAAGCGAACAGTGCCAAACACCAACCACTCCAAGACGACGAAGAAGCCTCTTCCTCCCCCTCTTCATCATCGTTATCCAATCCATCTCGCCAACAAGTTTCCAACAATGAAAATCATTTATACAAGGACCAATCCGAAGAGTTTTCAGATGAATTGTTAACAGTATCTTCTCCTTCATCATTATCCAATCGAATGCAATCCGCTCTCAAAGTACGTTCTTCTTCGGAAGATGGTAGCAATGGTAATGGAACTACAAAAGAAAAACGAAAGGCAGTTTCGTTTCGAGATTTGAAAACATCTCATAGATCTGTCCATGGTGAAGAAGAGGAATCGTCATCGAATGGTATGAACAGTTCTCGAACGGAAATGATGAAAAGTATCGATGACCAAGAACAGGTCATTATTGTTCATGATGACCATACTCATGATGACTTTGACACTTCTCCAAATACGGTAAATTCACTTCAAAGTGAATATTACATGACACACAGTGGAAATCAACGTTCCGCTCGTGATCGTCACTCCATCGATGAAATTGCCATGCAACCAAAAATCATCATGTCTCGTCAAAGTATTCGTTTTTTGAAAAGTGTCATTCCCAAAAAACGAGAAGAACGAACTTGGAGACATAAATTATATCTCGTGATGAATCAACCTCAATCGTCACGATTAGCAACGATTGTAACCATATTTGTGAGCATTGTAGTGCTCATGTCAGTCATTGTATTGATTTTGGAATCGTATGCCACGTTGTATCAATATGAATTGATGTGGTGGATTGTTGAGTAAGTTATGAGAGATGTGGTTTTTTTTGATTGGATCATTCATTGAAATGTTCAATCATTCATGATTTATGATGATGATGTCATCCATTTGAAATTATGAACAAATTTATTTACATTAATTTATTTTACATTTTCAAAATAATTTATATATCTACTCAACTCTCATGTTCACACACATTCATTTTAATTTTGAATGAAATACATCCTGAAACACTTGATAGAGGAATTTTAGCCTTCTTCTTCTCTATTGAATACATTTTAAGAATGATTGGAACCATTTACACATGGCGAGATTTTCGAGACTTCTTTTTACGAATCATGAACATTGTGGACTTGTTGAGTTTCATGCCCTTCTATGTGGAAGTTGTGTTGTATTATATTTTC
The DNA here is from genome assembly GCF_003324165.1 of Naegleria lovaniensis. Lineage (NCBI taxonomy): Eukaryota > Heterolobosea > Eutetramitea > Acrasida > Naegleriidae > Naegleria > Naegleria lovaniensis. The sequence goes on along the minus strand of NW_025407859.1, from coordinate 27,363 downwards.
AAATTTACACTTGGAGAAAGTCATTCCATTACTCTCATGGTCATGAATTTACAAATTCTTGGCGTGTTCCGAGTATTGAGATTGTTAAAATTATTCACACTTTCGAAACATTCCATTAAGGTGAAATTATTATTGACAGCCATGAGAAAGTCTCTCGATTTACTCTTTTCTGTCATTTTCTTCATTTTGAGTGCTGTATTTATATCAGGAACAATGATTTATTATTGTGAACGAGGAGTGTATGATCACACACGGAAAGAATTTGTTCACATTTCTTCAGATGGTAAAACGACAGAAATTTCACCATTTTCCAATGTCTTGATTGGAATGTGGTATTCCATTGTGACCATTACAACAACTGGATATGGAGATTATGTACCAAAGAGTACATTGGGACAATTCGTTGCAGGTTGTACCATTGTGTCGGGTTTGTTATTTGTGGCATTGCCATCTTTGATTATTGGTCGAACGTATAGTGAAGTGTTGCATCAATATGAATTGCAAAAAGCTCAAATTGATTCTCAAATGGAGTATACGATGGAGGATGGGTCAAGTATGAATGATCTCTCATCTTCATTATTCGATCAACAAGAGACTCATGAATTCGATCATGAGGAGACTTGGGCAAGTGTGATTGGTTCTGGTATTGATGAATATGCCAATGATCATAAGGGTACGCAGGGCGATGCGAGAACATCTCTCGATAGTGTACGATCCGTGTCGTCGTCATCAGCATCAACAACGTCGAGAGAGGCAGCAGTGAAACGTTCAACCTTGGTCGACTTGTCCTCTGCAGAATTGACCAATGAGGAGTATTCGCAGTTGGATCAAGCTTCCGTTTTCAAATTGTTGGACGAGCAAGATAAATTGTTGCAAGAAACTGTGAGACGTATTGAAAAAACAAGGCGTTTGATTGCATTGGCGAAACGAAAAGCTTCCATTGTGGATGACTGAAGAATTTCAAATAGTTTTACAACAATAACCAAACGTTTTTCACTGTGTAGAAAAATTTATTTATCGCTCAAAAGGTGAACCTAGATGTAATAATTGAATGTAAATAATAGCAGTCATAAAAGCTCAATATGTCTTATTATTCAACAAAGCTTTCAAGTTTTTGAATAATTTTTTGAAGTGTAGCTTTCTTCTTCTTGATGGTTTCCATAATTGCTTCGGTATCTATTTGGCTTAATCCTTCAGAAAGTTTCTTATTTAATTCTTCAATTTGCTTTGATTCTCTTTCTGCAACGGTCTCTACTTGTTCCTCATCATTGATATTTCTGATATCTTCATCGGAAAGGAATGTTGTTTCGGCAAGTATTTTGGCAATTTCTTCTGAAAGTTTAGGTGTTGTTGAAGCTTCTGCTTGTTGTGCAGGAACTTCTACAGGAGGTTGTTGTTGATTTTTTGGCTTTCTCTGTTTGAGTTTCAATCAAATCGTAAATGTGGTTGTGTAATTATTGTCACAATTTCATTTTTGAATTTTCAATCATCAAATTTCACAAGTAACCTGTAATAAATACTTACACCTCGTTTCTTTTTAGCCGGTGTTCCATTAAGAGTTGTTGAAGTAACAACGCTTGTGGCCTTTGTTGGAGTATTAGGTTGAGTAGGAAGTGAAGAAACAGCTGCTGCATTAGAAGAGCTTGCATCCAAATTATATAATGTGGATGATTTTGATGGGGAGTGAGAGAGTGTCTCCGATATCATGGTACCAGATGATCTCTTTCTTCCACGGCCTCGGCCTCTTCCTCTTCCAGAGCTAGCTCTTCTTGGTGTTGTTGCCGGTGTTGGTTGTGAAATTGGTTGTTGTGGTATTGATGTAGAACGCTTCACACGATAATGAGCTTCATTGTCATTGTCACTCTCAGTATCACTTGCCACAAGAGAAAAGTCGAATCGATTATTTTTATCCTCAGACTCTCGATCAATTCTGTGTGTATCCATTTTTCCAAAATAGTGTACGAATAATTTAATATAATTGGCCAGCATTGATCAACCGAGATTGTTTAAATGAATATTGATGCCAATATTTGAGATGATTACAAGGAGTCAACACAGTGTTCAAGAATATCAGTTCAGTTCATAACAAGCAAATCCATATGAGATTGAAAATAACAATTTCACATATTGTACATACATGCCGTATACGCCCGATTGAGCAACTTGTTGAATTTTAACATCAGCCTCACAACGAAGTAATTCCATCGAGTGTCTATTCGTAGAAATGTGTAACATTTGTTGAAGTTGTGTAAGGACTTTAAGTTTTTCCCAATTCATTTCTCCTTGTGCACGAAAAGCACTCACAACACTACCATAAGCATTAATTTCTGTTTGTGTTGTCGTGTGTGTGTGATCATACACGTACAACAATATTGTCATACAAGTTGTTGTTGTTGTTGATGTGGGGTAATCCAATTTAATCATCATCATCATCGAACAATTATATAATTACCTACCATAGTGCCTCAACCTTTTTACTAGCTGCTTCTCAGAAAACTTAATTGGTTCATCAATCAACATTTGATCTCCCTGTTGTTGTTGTTGTTGATCTTGGCTTACATTGGACGATCCCAAAAAACCAGTTGATGGTGCTGTGGTTTGATCAATTGTGCCTGCTGTCGTTGGTGTTACTCCTTGGTTGTCAGAAGAAGAGGAGCCTCCCACCTGCGTAGGTTCAAGGCTTGTTGATAGCAACGTATCCAAGTCATCATGACCCTCAGGAACATGATGATTGTTGTTGGTTGATGATGCGGCAGCGAGTGTGCCAGGCTCGAGTGAAGTCATTTTTTTGATTTGTTTTCGAAAAAAAAACGTTTGTTTTGTAAATCCTTTGAATAATCTCTGTGGGGCTTATTTCGAAGCGTGCGTTGCTTTAATTCTTTCAATAATCTCAACACTTGTTTGAATGGTTGGCTAAACGTGTGGGCAGTTTGAAGGTTTTGTTTTCTAGAACGGATTTCATGTGTTGAACGTTGAACGCCGGATACACAAGTATGGGTTGAGTTGAATTATAACCCTTCTTGAATATAGTTGAGTAAGAAAGAATTGATGATTGAAGAGTTCTTCTTGACTATTTTCCACTCTCTTTGTGTACAAAAATAGTCAATAATATTTTTAAATAGTATTAAATCTCGTTGTAAAGTATTTAAATATCACTACATGCACCGACAATTAAAGAATTATTGCACGCACATCGCACCGCTACCACCTATTAAGACTAGCAAACCTCAAATGCTGAAAACAGTATTCAAAACCTCACATGGTTACATGCAATCTCATCTCCAATATATCAACACGACAAAATCATTAATAATATTAACGATGAATTCAAATAACACAAAGGAATCCTTTCGAAATCATCCAAACATCCAATGATCGAGGCAAGAAAAAAAGAGGAAGACCAGAAGAAGAAGATGTATCCGTATGTGTGAGCATGTTCATTCTCCTTCTAGGCTCCCTCTCTTTTTCTTGGCTCTTGTTCTCTCAATCCTTTTCACATATTGTTGAATTGAAACACACACACATGAATATTGTGTATATCTATTCGGTAGTAATAGTTGTCATAGTCATTTTGAAAATAGTTCATCATCAAGATGATGTTCGACGCTGTCATCAATCAATAGGAAACACACATGTGAAGATAGTGAAGAATCATCAAATGGATTGCTCCTGCGCACATGCAGGAATAGTGTCAGTAACAATTCGTGTGTGCAACAACATATATTTCGATATTTCGTCATGAACCCAATGACCCTTCCATCACTCGTCCGTGTTGGTTGGCATGTGACGTTGTCGTGTTGCTAGCTCATGCAAACACCTCTCTCAAAACAACATTCAAAACAAGCTTACCTTTCATTTCATCATTGCAATTTTTTCAAACTCACGGACGGGAAGACAAGTGCGTGTTTTGGAGAGAATCATGAATTGCGCGTCTTCTAGCATTTGGTACAGTTCATCCTATCGATTTTGAAATGTAGTAAATTCGAATGATGTAGAAAGAATCATTGGGTCTAGGAGTCGAGCTCGGTACCGCGAAAGATGGTGTGTGAAGGCTCTATCGTGAAAGTGACTGACAACGGTTAAATGCAAAGCATCTCCAAAATTGGAATTTCATGAAATTATTCACACAGAAGGTTTTTCCAATTCTTGAATTCACATGAGCATTTTCGATTACGATGGTGTGTTCAAGTTTGTCGTTATCATGTTTGCAAAGGACTTGAGAATTCTTCATTGCTAGCATGTCGAGTCATGTCTTGTGTGTGAGTGAAATTGCCACTCTGATGCTCCTCGTATCTCTCTCCAAGAATTCAAAGTGCGTGTCTCGAGAAGAATCAAGTTTGTGTTTTTTTAGATTTTTGCAGTTGGAAGTTGTCGTTGTAGGCTGATTGAGTGAATAACAAAATTTTGCATTTTGTTAACGACACAATACTGTGTGTCCGCAGCACGTGACACCAGTGGGTTTAGCGGTGGTGTTTGTGAATCTTGAGAAGGTGTTAGATTCGCGCGTAATCTGTTGTTGTTGTTATTGCAATCTAAAATCCTTATTGACATGCACTTACCATCTTGACACCAATGTGTGAGGAAAAACATTATCTATGAGGGTGTTCAGTTGACCAAATTTCGATTAGGCAAGTGCTCATATTAATAATTAATGTCATATGAGAATCATGTGTCTACAAGTTGTAGTGTGGTTACAAACGTAGACGCTGACACTCTAGACGTGTGTGTTTGTTTTTTTTGGAGGTGTTGGAAAGTTAACAAGAGACATGAAATTGTGGCAAGTGCTTTCAAATTTGAAAGTGACAAGTGTCGAGTGATAGGTTGCTAAAAAGGGACATTGCTCCCTTCATTTTGTGTGTGTCATGCACAATGATCCTTTCGAGTGTGTACCGTTTAATCATCTACAGCTTTATTTCAACCAGTTTGAAGAGTGGAGCGTCGTTGCTTGATTATTTCAAGTTGACACTAAGGAGAATTATATGATTTGCTACTGTATTGAGGATTTGCAAATTATCTCTCCATGTACCTCTAGGAGTCAATGTTGATTCATGCATTGACATATCTCAGCAGTCTTTTTCGTTTCAACACGCCATTTTGAATAATTGTCAAGTGTTACGATTGAAATGGAACAAAACGACAGAAATGATACCGAGATTCCTTACCCTTGTTGAAGTATTCGCTCACTTTGCTACCGGAGATGTTTTCATCATCAAACATCTGTAGTCATCTCCCATCGCATGACGAAACATCAACGCACTTATTCATCAAAGCTGGGGATTCATGTGGCACCACCTAAGAATTCTAATAAGGTTGTAGAAAAAAAATTATTTACAAAATTAAGGTTTTTAATGACACACATCATTGTGTGACGTCAAATGTGCTGCATTTACAAGCATTGATACGTCCATATTATACCTGCTCATACATTCCCTTCTTCTTTTGTGGAACAATTTCATCTTCATCGAAAAATTGATTTTCATCAAAATTGTCTTCGAGTCCACTGATTTGGAAGGTTGGATCAATTTCACCACTAAAACCAGTTTCCACTTGTGCAGCTCGAGCTTGAGGTAATTGTTGTTGGGAGGAAGCTTGAGAAGGAACAAATATTGGTTGTTGTGGTGGTGGAACAACGGTTTGAGCATAGTTTTGAATTGGTACCTGTGTGGTTGGTTGTGTAGCAGTCGTGGTGGCACTGGCAGTCGTGTCATTATTAGCCTCTGGTTGCTTCTTATTAAATCTAAATGTTAAGGCCTTCCAAATAGCAAAGTGAGCCAACAAAATCACAGTCCAAGCACCAATCACAATCAGGAACCATGGGAAGTCATGAATGGTGTAGCAATAAGTGACAAAAATCACAAAATTAATCACCGAGTAGAATAAAAGATGAATATAAAAGTGGTTGAGGTATTGTCTAAACTTGACCACCATTCCGTGAAGTAAAAAAGCAAGTAACAATACAGCCACTGGATAAATGGACCATGGGAAGCTTGATGGGGTATGTTCATTCATGATGACTAATTTCACTGATGTTGTCACAAAGAAGAGAGTATGAAATGAGAAGGGTTTGTCCGAATAATTTGGAGAGCCTTGAATTAATAAAATTCCAATGATCAATGCAGAGGCCCAAACAATATGAATGAACCATGGATATCCTGTGGGTGTAGTGAGAATCCATATACAAAAGCATAGAACTGACAATAAAACCATAATGATGGAAATTCTCATAAAGAGTTTTGGATGTTTGTGTCCCTGTAATGCGTCATACTTGCTAATCACACTATCCTCGATGGCTGTAATTCTTCTGGAAGCACGATCAACAATGAGTCTACTCTTGTCATTCATGGAAGAGCCCAATCCTGTGGTAGTTGCCATTCCAGCGGTGGTGGTTGTGTTTGATGTATCCATGATGGAGGTTGAATTGAGAGAAGCTCCGACGTTGTTGTTCGGATTATTCATCATCATGTTTGGAGTACCCATGATGGGAGTGGGCTCTGATTGCATCATTTTCGGGAAGTTGTACTGGTTGGTGATGATGATGAGAAATTTGAATCTAGTTTTTTGATTTTTATATGGTTGTTGTTGCTGTGTTATAACTTGTTGACCACGCTCCTGATTTGTCCAAAAAATTAGGATGAGTTATTTGTTGGTAATGATGAACAATTCAACGTTGAAAAAAAACAAAATCCGTTGATATAAATCTTCAGCGGTCCAAAGAGGATTGGCTTAAATATTTTTGATTTTTTTCGTTTATGTTGTTGTTGCGAATTGGAATGTGTTGGAGTTGAATTGGAACAAAAACACTTCAAAAGCAGCAGATGCAACAACAACAAAAACATGAATCGTTTTGGACTTGCTCCTCAGATCGAACACATACAACAGAATCGTGTTGGATGGCAGGTCGAACAGAATTCCTTTTTTATCCGCTCATATTAATCACATTGTGTTCTTACCTTTCTCAATTTCAGAAATTGAAGTTTCACGCATTGATGCCAAATAGCAAGAGAAATATTCATAAACCACAAAACCTTTGGGTGCAGCATGACACGTAAGAATCCAATAAATCTATCACAGGTCCTCAAAGATGTTTCACTCAACAAACCAGAACTCAAGAATCGTCCTGATTTCTTGCACCTCACTGTTCATACAACCAAAGGTTGTAGCGGGAGAGTCGTCATATTCCTGACAGGCATCCCGTCCAAAATTATATAAAGAGAATGAATGAAACATTGTGGAATGCATGACTGGCTGACAACTCACTTTCACGATTGGAAAATTTGCATTCTGCACAATTAAATTGTCAAGAAAGTCTTGTCTGACGCCCTTTTGTAGATTTTAATTGGCATACACTGAGGATTTTTAATCTCAGACCCACACACCCAGCAAAAATGAACCTGGGATTGGGTGAGTTGGGTGTGAGGACGGCGTTTAATCTCAAACACAACACAAATCCAAATCAATCTTCAAAAAAAAATATTTCTGCAACAAATATGATGATCATCAGCGTTTTATTATTGAAATTTGAACAAAGTGTTTGGCATGGTTTTAACCAACGGATTGCTTTTCAAAATAGCGTTCGAACATAGAACAGCTACCATTGCAACATATGGAAGCAAAGATTTTCTTTGTCTCCATCTTGTTGCCGTTGCTGATAATCGTTTTACATATCCGAAGGTCATTTCTACAATCATTCTCTCAGATTTGTGTTGCACAAAGAGATCAGGCTTACTTCTGATGATGGTTGATGTTGGAAGTACCAATTCAACTCCATGTTTGAATGTTTTTGCTTGATATCCACCATCAGCAAGGACCATCACACCCTGTAAGTATTTTTGGATATTACTGAAGAATAATACATCTTTGTCGTTCTTGCTTCCAGGAAAACCAACCGTAAAATGTAAAAATCTGCCTTGAAGATCAACTAACGCTTGTCCGATGAAAGAATGGATACATTTGTCACCACGATAATAGATAGCCTGATCTACACTTGGCTTGGAGATTCTGAAATGCGTTGCATCAAGCGCGCCTATTACTAGTCTATCAATGTTAGAGCTTCCTTGTAATACAGTCAAATGTCCTGGCATAACAACCTCGTTCATATAGGCCGATAATAATATGGGAATAATATGTTTGATTTCCATGCAAACATATCCTTTGGAAACTCCAAACATTTCTGACAGCAGAGCAAATTTGGAATATGATCCCATCCAAACACAGATTAGCAGTAATGTGTTTTTTGGAGTAAGTTTTGAGTATCTGTATTCACGTTTAGTATTGATATTTCTTCTCAAGTCATAATATCTTCTTGGCTTTAACAGTTCTAATTTGATCCTAGAATACATTTCTTCAAACTCAGCACGAGTTAAATGAGTGAAATCCATCAACTTATCGTCATCCCATTTTCCATAATTGTCAACTCCTTCCACCTTACTTTTTGGTTTTCGGTATTGACTTCGTCCTTGCCCACAAAATGGAGTTTTAGTTCTAAATTTTTTGGAAGTATAATATGGCTCTTCTGGTGGCAAAGGCATTACTGGAGGGATTAATGAGCAAGCAAGTAATTGAAGTCTTTTCAAATACTTTTCATCCCATGAGCATGCTTTATACATCAACAATTCTTGTTGTAGGTTATTTAATTTTGATATGAAACTATTGACATTGATATGACTATTTACACCTGGGTAATCAATCAACTCAGGATGAGTAATGATGACAGTTGCTGCCATCATTAAATAAGTGATGACGACATGTAATGTATTAGGCAGCATTTTTTTTCAGTTTGCATTGTAATATTACAATATTACATATTTTCTCAAACTATTGTAAATTTACAACAATTAACCGTTACAACCGTTACAACCGTTACATAATTCACCAACCCTATTTAACGTAGTTGACTAGTATTGTTTTGAAGAATCATCCATTAAAAAAAACAATGGCCAATACTCAACCCAAGAAGAAGCAAAAACCAACCAACACTCAACCTAACTCAAGTCAAGCATCAAGTAGCAATCAATCACAGGACCAATCCAGCACGGGAAAACGATGGACAGACTCTGAAGTCCTTGCTGCATTACAACTTTACAAACAAGACAAGGATTGGGAAAAGGTTGCGAGAAAAATTAAGGAATTATTTGACAACAAAGAATGGAATTGGCATGTGCGTGGTGACAAGAGTTGTGCTGAAAAGTATCGCAGATTGAAGGAGGAATTGAAAAAGGAAATTATTGAATATAGATCAAAACTCTCAGAGAAATTTAATAATCACACTCTGAAAATTAATCAAGATGTCGAATTATGTATTGACGAGGTAGTTATTGGTAAAGGTACCATCTTGAGTGCAAATCCATCTAATAACGAAGATTTATTCCATTGCCACGGTAAAACATATCCATACAACCAATTTGCTAAAATTACAATCAAGTCCCACGATGCAAGTAAGAAAAATTTACTCTTACCATCATCAGTCGTGACATCTGAATTTAAGACAGTTGGTGATTTGCAACAAGGTTCCATCATTGCTTTTCCTTTAACAAATTTATTGATTTTGAGAACTTTTGATTTATTTGAACCAAGTAATCCCATTTTGAAAGAAGTGTGGGATATTGAACGTGATAATCAACAATTTTTATTGACCACCGGAGAACTTAATTCTAATCCAGAAGACAATGTAATTGATCTTGTTGAACGTGATATTCAAGACACCGATCGTAGAAGAAATGCTATCCAAGAAAGAACAGATATTCAGCGCATGCATACCATTCAACATATGACATTCTATAGAAACAGTGAGAAGTGGGCCGAAGTATTGGATAAATTAACGGAGACATTCGAACTGGCCAACACTCTTATGAAGTCACATCAGGGCAAAGATAAGGTTGTTGTGTTGTCTTATAATGGAAAAAGAAAGAAGGTAGTTGTTTCTGACATCAAAGTATTGATTTACTTGTCTGGTGATTTTCTTTCATTCCTTCAGGAAAGAGTAACTTTAGGGGTGTGTACTTTTACTGATTTATTGAACAGAATAGTTCTTACAACCTCCGAAGGATTTATTGTCAATGACACGTATTCATTTGAAGCTCTTTCTTCAACAGAAACCACTGAACTCTCCATCAGTGTCATTGATAGAATGCACGATGATGAATAATAAATTTATTGATATTTCTTTATTCAAAAATTTTTTGAGTGTGAAATGGGTGGGTGGGTGTGAGGTACGGCGTTTAATCTCAACTCACCCAACCTGTGTGGGTGTGAGATTAAAAATCCCCACTGAGGATTTTTAATCGCAGACCCACACACCCAGCAAAAATGAACCCGGGATTGGGTGAGTTGGGCGTGAGGACGGCGTTTAATCTCAAACACAACACAGGTCCAAAACCTGTTCGTCAACCTTTCATAAAAAATATCACGATGTGATCATCTTTGTTTAATTCAAATTTAAACAAAGAGTTTATCACTGTTTTTAACTTGATATTCATTAATTCAAAAATTTTTTGGGTGTGAAATGAGCGGGTGGGTGTGAGGTACGGCGTTTAATCTCAACTCACCCAACCTGTGTGGGTGTGAGATTAAAAATCCCCACTGAGATGACATTTCAAGTAACCGATTCATAAACTATGCCAGAATCAATCAATTCTGAAATTTTAGTTGTAGTAAGGGATTGTCCTGAAAGAAAAAACGATGAACGAGCAGACTTTAAATGTAATAGGACCAAAATAAAGCAAGTGGTTTAGAACAAGATCAATCGAATAACCTCGATCATTAAAGTATGTTTTGTTATCAATATTCATCCAGATTGTCTGTCACACCATTCACTGAAATGATCTATACGGCTACAATCCTCAGTGTCTAGACACTCCCTATGGCATATGGAGATGTAATCTGCCAAGTGAGACAAGAGAACAGGATCATTTGCCAACAGAAGATGTTCTCTTTCTTCCTTTGATGAAGAAGGTAGCAACAAATAAAACAAAAAAGTCTAAATAGTCATCAACAACTGAGCATAGTCTTTTCATTTAGTAATTGGGTAGTGGTGTTCAATCTTTTCCGTGTTTATCGATAAAATCATTGATGATTGCTCCCTCTCGGAACACGGCCCACATCACGTTACAACCAAATTCCGAGAGCACGATAAATACTCGGTAATCTGTTCCGAATTCCACAGCAGCAACAAACCTCTGCGAAAAAAAATACTCAACACCCATACAACACCCAATCATGTCCACTGAAACTTTCAAATTCCAAGCTGAAATCAATCAATTGATGAGTTTAATCATCAATACTTTCTACAGTAACAAGGAAATCTTCTTGAGAGAATTGATTTCAAATTCTTCTGATGCTTTGGATAAAATTCGTCATTTAAGTTTGACTGAGCCTTCCGTTTTGGACACTGAAAGAGAATTATATATTAGAATCATCCCAGATAAGGCTAACAAGACACTCACTATCCAAGATTCAGGTGTGGGTATGACTAAGGCTGATTTAATTAATTGTTTGGGTACTATCGCAAGATCTGGTACTAAACAATTCATGGAAATGCTCCAAGCAGGTGCTGATATTAGCTTGATCGGTCAATTTGGTGTCGGTTTTTACAGTGCTTATTTGGTTGCTGATCGAGTGGTGGTCGTTACCAAACACAATGATGACGAACAATACATTTGGGAATCTGCTGCAGGTGGTAGCTTTACCATTACTTTGGACGAGACTGGTGAAAGAATCACTCGTGGTACTAAAATCATCTTGCACATGAAGGAGGATCAATTGGAATTTTTGGAAGAGAGAAGATTGAAGGATCTCGTCAAGAAGCACTCTGAATTTATTGGTTATCCAATTTCATTATATGTCGAAAAGACTAGTGAAAAGGAGGTTGAAGAGGAGGAGGAAGAATCCAAGGAAGAATCCAAGTCTGAAGAACCAAAGATTGAAGAGGTTGAGGAAGACAAGGAGAAGAAGACCAAAAAGGTCAAGGAAGTCACTCATGAATGGGAATTGCTCAACAAGACAAAGCCTCTCTGGACTCGTGACCCCAAGTCTGTCACCAAGGAAGAATATGCAAGCTTTTATAAGGCCTTGACCAACGATTGGGAGGAACATTTGGCAGTCAAGCACTTTTCTGTGGAAGGTCAACTCGAATTCAAGGCCATCTTGTTCGCTCCAAAACGTGCTCCATTCGACTTGTTCGAACCAAAGAAAAAGTTGAACAATATCAAACTCTATGTGAGAAGAGTCTTCATTATGGACAATTGTGAAGAATTAATTCCAGAATACTTGAACTTTATCAAGGGTATTGTAGACAGTGAGGACTTGCCATTGAACATTTCTCGTGAACACTTGCAACAAAACAAGATCATGAAGGTCATCCGAAAGAACTTGGTCAAGAAGTGTATTGAAATGTTCTCTGAAATTGCTGAAAACAAGGAAGATTTCAAGGCCTTTTATGAAGCATTCGGAAAGAACTTGAAGTTGGGTATCCATGAAGATTCTCAAAACAGACAAAAGTTGGCTGAATTGTTAAGATTCCACTCGACCACTTCTGGTGACGATTGGACCAGTTTCAAGGAATATGTGGAAAGAATGAAGGAAGGTCAAGAAGATATTTACTACATTACTGGTGAAAGCAAGAAGGCTGTTTCCAAATCTCCATTCATTGAAAAGTGTACCAAGAAGGGCTTTGAAGTCTTGTACATGACCGACCCAATCGATGAATACATGGTTCAACAATTGAAGGAATTTGATGGTAAAAAGCTTGTTTGCGTCACCAAGGAAGGACTCAAGTTGCCAGAAACTGAAGAGGAAAAGAAGAAGAAGGAAGAATTGAAGGCCTCTTTTGAATCTTTGTGCAAGTTGATGAAGGATATTTTGGGTGACAAGGTTGAAAAGGTGGTTGTTTCTGACCGACTTGGTGACTCTCCTTGTTGTTTGGTCACTGGTGAATATGGATGGAGTGCCAACATGGAAAGAATCATGAAGGCTCAAGCATTGAAGGATAACTCGATGGCTGCTTACATGGTTTCCAAGAAGACTATGGAAATTAACCCAGAAAACTCGATTGTCAATGAATTGAGAAAGAAGGCTGAAGCTAACAAGGCTGACAAGACCTTGAGAGATTTGGTCTGGCTCTTGTTCGATACTTCATTGTTGACCTCTGGATTCTCATTGGAAGAACCAAGTATTTATGCATCGAGAATTCACAGAATGATCAAGCTCGGTTTGAGCATTGATGAAGATGAAACTACTTCAGCCTCCTCTTCTGAGGAGAAGAAGGAAGAAGTTGCAGAGGAACCTGCTGCTGAATCCTTGATGGAAGATGTTGATTAATCTCAAAAATAAAATATATTCTGTTGACTTTTTAGTGATTCTTTTGCTGCTTGTTCAAAGATTTTTATTGAGTGGTCCAACTATGATACAGTGCCTTTTAACGATTTAAATCATTTATTGATTGAAAAAGATCAGCTTTGAGGCTCTAACTGTGAAATCTCTGCTTCCGTGAATTCGGTTGTTTCGAAGAGTTCTTGTTGTGTCTTGAAAAATCGTTCAGTGCCAAACAACTTCAACACCAAAGATATGAACCATGTCTGTACAGAAATGATAAGCAATCTAAATTCAAAATACATTTCACTTCGCCATCTTCTAAATCTTTGAGTCCATGAATGCAAATTCTCACTAGTTTTCATGGAGGCTCCCTGATGAGTCAGTCCATGTGAAAAATTTTTAGTGAATACGATTCAAATTGAATTTTAACAAAGTGGTGTTCACCAATTAAATGATCATAAATATTCCATTATTGAAAGAATGAATAAAATGTATGAACATGATGACATCATGAAAAACACTTACCTTAGCTGCAATTCTTGCCATGATCGAGAATCGATTCACTTTTGCTCCCAATTCTCGATTCAGAGATCGAAGAATATTATCAGTCCTAGAAATTAAAAGCATTTCTTTTGGCATGTGTCTATAAATATTCATAAATTCACTTCGTTTGGATTGAAATTGTTCGCTGAACTTGGCAAAGTCTTCCTCCGTCATTTGCTTCTCAGACCAAGTCGATAATTCTCCATTGCTATCCAGACCTTGCATCATGATCATGGAAGCATACAACTTGTAATCCTTAATTCCAAGAGAACGACAATATTCTTGCATTCCTTTCTTGTCGTTTAACACAATAGAGACCCAAAATTGAGCATACTTTTGACGGAAATCATCTCCCAAATGCTTGTACAGACCATGATCTAGAATTACTATTTGCGGCTCTGATGGCTTTTCAGGATTCTGTCTCACAAACACATTCGATTGATGACAATCTCCATGCAAATGGCCATGAATAAATAATTGCTCAGCAAATGTGGAAATAATTCGGGCAGCAATATCAGTTTCGTTAAAGCCCATTTGTCGAATTCTGTTGACATCATTGGCATTGCAAGCATTTTCAATAAATTCCATGGTTAATACTCGTGAGCTTGTTAAATGATCATAGACTTTTGGAATGTAGACATCGGGACGAGATCCTTTAAAATTAGCAGCAGCTAGTTTTGCATTCTCAGCTTCATGGATAAAATTCAATTCTGAATTCAAACTATCCTTAATTTCATTGTTAAATTGGTCGTTCACTTCCAATAATTCATCAATATTTTTTGGATCCTCTTGCATGTAATAGAGACGAATACTCAATTTTGTAGCAGCCTCTCGTGTATACATGTCACCGGCAAAATAAAATCGCACAAAGTGATATTGAACTTTTACGGCCACTGTCTTTCCATCTTTTGTTTTGGCTCTATGAACCTATAAATGATTAATAATAAATTTATCAAAAGAATGACATACCTGCGCAATCGATCCTGAGGCTAATGGATTTGGATCAAAATATTCAAATAATTCTTCAACAGTTCTTCCAAAATCTTGATAAATAATTTTTTTAACATTGTCGAAGGAGATGGTGGGAGCGCGATCTCGCATCACTGATAGTACTTGAATGTATTCGTCTAGAGTTATAGCGTTACACCAAATGTCAGTTCACAATTTAACCAAGTTGACACAGCTCAAGATATTCCTAAGAGACACTTACCTGGTAGGAAACCGCCTAGAGAAGCGATATGCTGCCCCAACTTGATGTAAACTCCCTTATTTTCTGAAAAGAGAGCAAGTAGGCGATGTGCAGACTTGGTGTGTAATTGCTTCTTTTTTGAAATGAATTCTGGAGAGGTCTTGTCTGGTTTCTCAGTGAACCAATAATGAGGATTAATATTGGAAGTTGTCAATAACCAAAAATATTCCAAGCCAATAATTAAGATGGTTGACATTGTTTTAAGATATCTGAATTGTGGTAGAAGTCAAAATTGTTTGTCATTTGCAAATTGAGATGAATAAGAATGCATTCACAAGAAATGAATGTCCAATAATTCCATAATCTACGTACCTATCTATTCCTTCAAATAGCTGAATGATAGGTGTCAATAGCTCCAATAATTGCTTGTTATACAGCTGACTATATGGATTTTCAATATCTGAGAAATGAAACAACCAAATGCAAAATTTCATGGCTCCATATAAAAACGCAGCTAATCCAATCAGACCCAATTCCAACATGACTAATAATTTAAGTATTTTTAAAACCCTTCTAAAAAGTGTTGAATGTGATTGTTGTTGCTGTTCTTGTTGTGTCGTGTTGTATTGACTCTCAACATGATCTTTGGATGAAATTTGAGTAGAATTTGTATTTACATTCGTAGTGGTTGTGCAATGTGTTTGTAAATTTCGTAAAGTCCTTCCAAAATTCCGAATTTGCTGTTCTTGTTGGGAACACATGATATTAAAATTACTCTTCATCGTGGTGTTTTTACCACTCACAGCCATGATGACAGATGAGCATTCAGGTAATCCTGTCTTGAACCCATGATGAATCATCATGTTATTGAATTTATAATGATCATGAACATTTCGGGACGAAACAGATAATAATCCTCCCTTTTTCATCCTCCATAAATTATTTGATCCGACCGATAGTAACCATGAAGATTTGAAAGGAGCATGCTCGTGATGATGATGATGGGACAGAGAGAAGGAACGCATTTTTTTTTTCCAGTTCAAGTGTGTAAGCTTCAATGATCATTCTGACATCCAAGAGAGGGGAATTGAGTTGTTTCATCTTCTGGGCAGATGTGGTGGAATCAACTCAAACGAAGAATGTGAACATCAACCCCAAGTTGTTGGCTGCATTAATTTTTCAACCTTCAGGTTTCAACACAGTCATGATCAACTTTTTTCCAAGCACTGTTAAAAGTTGTGTTTTGCAATTCTTCCTCTCTTCCACCAATCACTTGTGTGCCTTTGAAATGTGGAAAGTTCATTTCTCAAAATAAAGTACTGGTGTTTATCTGTTTGTTGAATCCTGGAGTCTTTGAACACAAACCACATTCGTCCATCCAGAGTCAATGCTGAGAAGGCTCCAAAACATCTGATTGAAGTCAATGAAAAAAAGATTTTCAGCTTTTCCCAAAATGTTCATAATTTTTACATTTTAAAAAAAATGCAAAGATTATCAAACACTTTGGAAACCACAAAGAAGAAGAAATCATCTTCGGATCCGTATGAAGTATTACTTCGGAAAAGTACCTTTCCGATACAAGCATTTGCAAATGGAAATGGTTTACAATGGGCGGGTGGGTTTATAGTGATGAGATTTGATCATTTTGAATTTTATGATGATGATGCTTGAAATGTAATGATTGATTCAAACTTTTGAATTCACTATAAATTTTTCATCCAATCCATTTGATTTGGTAGATTATGAAAAAGCATTAGGATGGTGTAAATATTACGATGAAGAAAAAAGAAATTCCTCTGATTCTAGTAGCGACTCGTTACTCGATGACGAGTACCGAAATTTA
Organism: Naegleria lovaniensis; assembly: GCF_003324165.1. Lineage (NCBI taxonomy): Eukaryota > Heterolobosea > Eutetramitea > Acrasida > Naegleriidae > Naegleria > Naegleria lovaniensis. Next base: position 10,480 of record NW_025407859.1, on the reverse strand, counting down.
TTGAGCCATTTATTGAAAAATTATGAAATTGCATCTTGTACAAGTCGCGAGCAATCATCATCTAGTACGAGCATGAGTAATAACGTATCAATGACAGAGTTGTTTCTTACAAGTTGTTTATTTCATTCGACTTTTTCCATTCCATTTCTAAAAAGTACGCATGACGGTACCATGAATGGAAAGAAGCTAGAGTTTTATGGAAGAGTGTTAAATGATTGGTTTCAATATAAAATGACTCAATCGAAAGAACAGGAGGAAGTGACTGCAAAAACAGCATTTGATTTTTTATTAAACGACGATCATGATGAGGAAATGATAGATTCGAATATGGAGGATGATGTTAATTTTGATTTTAAAGAAAATACTTCCAAACAAGATGCATCCAATATCATGTTTGAAAATCCCATTATCACCATGATTGAACACCTTTCGAGGGTATGTCGAGTAATTATGATTGTACTCTTGAATGTTGATCTTGATATTTGAACATGTTTCATTTATGAAATTATATTATTATAATTAATTATGTAATTGATGGTATTAGCTTGTTGAGAACGGTGCACTTTTATCACAATTCACAACCATAGTATTTTCACAAGACATTGACGAGAAATCTTTAGAAGAATACTCTCTCAACAAGTTATTGACTTGCTTTTCAAGCCCTATTGAATTTTGTACCAAAACAAAACGTGTCTCGTATCCATATGCCTATTTCGTTTCGCATCAGCTTTCCATGGTGGCGAATCAACTTCCAGACGCCTCCCAATCCTCTATTATTATCATTGAATACTGTCAACGGTTAGTGGTGAAATTGAGTAGAGAAGTAGTAGGACTGGAAACCTTAATCATATCACTAGGCATTCTCAAAAGTAGGAATGAATCTCATTTCCATTTCTTTTCAAAAATAATGTTTGATATTTGGAGTAGCAAAATCATGTGTCAATTCAACAGACAGTCAAAATATCTGATGAGTCTGGTGACGGAGAGTTATGAAATTTCATTACTCGATGTTGGATTGTGTCCATATGTGATCTTGCAGGTGGCAGATTTTTCTAACGATTGGAGGAATCATGTTGTGACTGAAATTACCAAAAAAATATTGGCTTTCAAACACACCTCTTCAGACGAAACACGAAATGGTTGTAGCGAACTTTGTACTGATCCTTATCTGAATTACTTGATCAGTATCATGTCTGACTATGGATCACTTGAACTTTCAAATTTTATGAAACAATGGAAGAAGTGTGTGACACAACAATTTAGTTGTTCCTCTTGGATTTGAAGAATGTATTGGATGCCTTGATGGTTGTTCAAAGTTGTTCATTCAGTTAGCATCCAATACATTCTTCGCTCTTTACATTTCCGTGAATAAGAAAATCAACAATGGTTTTTATTTGATGAAGACAAATCTTTCGTGACCAAGATTAAGGTGAATGAAAAAAACAATTTTAGTACGTGTACATTTCTTCAATCTCTTTCGCAATCTCTTCCAAATCCAAAATCTTGATTTTTGGAATGGGACCTAACTTTCTTGCAGATTTGACTTCTCCTTCTGCCGCATTGCCGTTGTTGGTTGTGTTATCTGTGTTTGATTCATCTTCGTTGTTTTCGTCAACTGTCATGAGTGTCGATTTTGAATGAGCTGATTTCTGGGAGATTGACCTTCTTTGAGCACTTCCCTTGGGTGGAGCTAAGGTTAATATTTTCATTCCTGTTAATCGTTTGACTGAAGATGACGATGTAGCGCTTAATTGTTCCAACAGTAGATCTGCCGCGTTCTTTCCACCAACCCTCTTTTTTGGAGTCTCATCAATGATATCAAGAGGAAGAGATCTCGAAAGTATCGTCTCTACTTGCTGACCAATGGCTCTAAAATCAAAATATTTACCCAATGCTTCATCTTCTTTGGCTTTCATGCCTTCGAGTTTGAACGTCTTGCTTGTTTTGAGAATGGTTTTCAATTCCTTCTCATCAATATTTTCACATTGGACACACGTTATTTGTTTCACACCAATACAAGAAACATGAAAAGCGTGCCCACATGGAAAGATGCGAGACATGTTCAATTCTTCGGTTGTCTTACGTAAAGGATTACCACATAAAAAACAGGTGCGATTGAAAGGTTTCAAGGCCTTATTCGAATTCCTATGAAAATGACAACCAATGTTAAATAGATCGCAGGATATTAATTCGTTAGATTGTTTAAGGAGTCCGCTTTCATAGCTGTAGCAATCTAATAATCTCATGATGGTAACTTTCACGTCACAAAATACGTCATTTCCATGCTCGTTCACAATTTCATTAAGAATCGAAGGAATGTCAACATAACGCATCATGTCACTGAGAATGAGTCTAATGTACATGGCATTACATCGTTGAAGCCATAAATTTGCCAGTTTTTGAATGTTGTGAGGAGCCCGTGGATCATTATTTCGCTCTTCTTCAAGCAGCCTTTCTAACTTTTCTTTTTCCTCAAGCTCCTTCAATTGTAGTTGCAGGTTATGAACATGATCTTTCTTCTTCTTGAGCTTTGCCTGTAAACGTTCTATCTTTTCCTCATCTGGATCCTGTAGTTCTCGCTCACTATTGAGATCCTTTTCAATTTTGGAGATTTCAGTGTTGGTATCTACAATTTCTTCCTTAATAATATCAAATTCATCCATTTCTGTTCCTTCTCCGCTAAAATCAAACTCATCAAAGTGATCTGATTTTTTTGAAGAATCTGTTTCTTCTTTGGAAACTTTGAGTGGTTTGCCTTCCAGGAAACCAAACCGCAGTTGTCTTTGGAGCAGCATAAACGTGTTCAATAGTTTGAACCATAGCTGTCTTACTTCAGAATCGTCAAGGGTTTTCCTTTCGCTATTCTCGCTGCATAAATTAATGGCAGTTTTCAATTCCTTTACCAGATTTTTTGACTCTTCACAAATCAAAACGTCACAAAGCTCTGCATTTTCTTTGTATCCTTGAGATTTGGTGACCTTTGGAAGGCGTTTCTTTGGTTTTTTTGCGAGTAATTTCTTTTGATCTTCAATGGGCTCGTTGGGAGAGAATACTGGTGGATCATCCGTGATTAGATTAAAATCTTTGGATATTGATTCGAAATGTTGCTCAAAGACAGAATTTCCCTTTCGTTTGACCTCGTCAATTAGTTTCAATTTGAGCATGTTCATTGTGCTCTCTAACTCTCTGAGTATTTCATTTAAGGCATGTCTGACCTCGCCGGTTCTTTCAAGCAAGAAAGATTTCGCCTCGGGTATGTCTTTGCAAATCTTCATACATCGTTCAAGGTCTAGTCCAGTACCCTGCTGTTTGAGGAATTCTTTTACCCTCTTGTTGTCTTCAAATTCGCAAAGCATTTCAAGATAGGTATAGGTTAATTCATCTACTGATATGCCTCGTTTTCCAATCTCATTCATACTGAGTGATCCATTTTCTGTTAATGGGTCCAGCATTAGCGAGGTTATGTAGCAATAAAAGAAGAAGCGGTACACTTTCTGTCTTTCCTTGTTTTGCTCTTCTTCAATTGCCTTTTGTACAACGGCAAAGGTATACTGATGACAGACGTTGGAAAATGAAAAATCCACAACCAATGCATCTGATATCTCTGGAATTTCTGACCAATTTACATCAAAAATCTTTTTCATAATTACCTCAATATACCACTGATATTTTTGAGTGGTAGTCATGAAAAATTTGGCCAATGTAAACAAGTCAAATCTTTTCGCAAGATCCATAAATTTTGTCTTGTCGTAATATGTTTGCCTCTTTTCTAATATTTCAATAAAACGCTCCTCTCGGTATTGCCTAAGGGTTTTGATACGTTGCTTTTCTGTTTCATCTGCAGTATTTTTAAGCCTTTTTAAGCTGTCTTCCGCAAGATATGTAAAAATTACCAGCAATATATTGTAATCATCTGCTTTTAAGATTCCTTTCGCAAGTAACTTGGAATAGAATGAGAAGAAGGCAATTCTACCGTCATAATATGAAGAATGCTTCATGAATTGATTTGGTTTTTGGAGCCTTAATATAAACTCTACTAAATTTTCCTGATTGAAATCTTCATCCCAAGGGTTTGTGTTCGAGTCGTCATTCATTGCAATTTCAAGTACCTCAAAAAATTTGTCAGGGTAGTGCTTTGCTAGGGCGTGGAAAACTGCTGTTGAATCTCGCGAGCTATTATTCTCATCCTCTTCATCAAATATAAAATCCACAACATCTTTCTTGACATCAATAATAACAGAGTCAGCTTCAGGAATGTTTCCTATAAGGTACTGTTCTAGGAAGTGAAGTATTACTTCGGCGACTTGTTTTTCTTTACTCTCGCCCTAACATTTGTTTAACAGTTACATTGTTGTAGATTAGATCAAGTTCAAATACGTCACCAATAAAATAACCTTCATCACATTTTACCACTACTTACGTGTAAATCAACCAAAGTTTCTAGCGGTTCAATGTATTCTCTTTTGTAAATGGTGGTGATATAAACAAACGATTTAAGTAGGTTATATTCTTGGCAGTACTGTGTCAGAATTTCGTACTGGTCATAACTTAGTAAGTCCAATTTCATAATAATTGAATCTAGCCTTTCTCTTTCTTGTGGTCCATACGTCGTAACATAGCATTCAAAAACATGCCATGGAACAGACTTCAATGTCCCTCCAATGATATATGGCTCTACTAACTCCAAGAATAGTTGTGTTTTTTCGTATTTTGCAAAAGCGTTGAAAATTGTGTTAAACAACACGTCAAACTTGGCCACTCGAACACAGCTCTCAATACAAGCGCCTCCAACATGCTGATAAATGTAATCCTCATAATTTGATCCATTCAAGCTCAGAGTGAGGTACTCGTTCACTAACTCGACGATTTTACTGGTCAGAGTATCGTGAGCTGACTCTGGATTAAGCCCAATAACACACTTTGCCTTTCCTGAATAGAAATCGTGAGCAATTTCTAGCGATTCTTTCCATAAGCCTGCAGTAGAGAGTTGTGATATTCGTTCATACCAAGGCTTTACACTAATTCTAAGAAGATCGTGCTCTCCCAACATGACAAACCCTAATTGATTAATGTCTGTCATGAAATGTTTAGAGCCTGACACGTTACTACAGTTTCCCATCAAGTTGATGAAACTAATGTTTTCACTCTCTATCATGGCTGAGTCATCAATTCTAATGTCAAATAAATGGACTACTTTGTCAGTAGTCATTACTATTAAACATTTGTCGTCAAACCAGCCAAGTCCACAAACATCATGCTCGAATTGGGTGCTAAATATCTCTTCTTTCATGGATGAACCGTTCCTGTCAATACCCAGGACCATCATATCTTTTCCATATGTATAGGCAATAATTTTTGATTTTGAGGTGTTAGCCCATGCAATGTAAGGCAAGTGTCCTCGTGCACCTAAATGAGCGTAACCTCTCGGTAATGCGTCACTGATTGGTGTCAAGATTTTGTCAATGTAATAGAGATGTAATCCACCACTTCGTGTAGCAACTGCCAAGCAACATTTGCTTGATCCCAGAGATAACGTTGACATTGTAATAATTGCGTCGTCACCAACCGAATATTGAAACATTAAACTATAACTATATCGAAAGAGTACCTTAGACAAGGCAAAGCATTTGAACGTACTCTGTTGTTTGTGATAGTACATTAATTTGTGTAAAGGTCGTTTGTTGGTTCGCTCGCTCACAAAACTCCACAAAAAAATTACACTTACCGAATGCATTTCAGAGGCAACAATCGAGTACATGTCTGTCACAAAAGCAACACAAACTACCGGTGAAGTAAATCCGTCGTCGATTCTCTTAATAATACTAGCCTTAGAAACGTCCCAAACAATGACAGTACCCTTCTCATAGCCTGCTACGATCCAATCTTCATTAAACGAAAAACACATGGATGTAACTTTTCCGGTTGAAGTGTTGCTGTCCTCATTGGTTGTGCTTCCCAGTATGCAACGCAGCTCTTGCTCATCGGAAAATACATTGAATATTAGAATTATTCCTCGATCTGTTCCAAAAGCAGCATACTTTCGAGAGAGCCTCAATAAAATTATTCTGCCCACTTTAGATGTCACAGATGGTTTTTTGATTTCGGTGCCAATCTTTTTCATTCTCTCGCTTTTCATAATACTTTTTGTTGGATCTTTCTCTAAAGTGGCAACGGGTAAAGAGTGGTGTACGGATTCATCCTCCTTTAAGAAATACATGCATACATGTATTTAAAAAGAAAAGTATGTCATACATAGCACGAACAAAATCAAAGATAGAACCTACATTCAATGACGGTACAACCTCCGTTATCTCGTCATGAAACGCAGAGCCTCGAGTAATGTCCTCCAAAAATTGCTCGAGATCCCTACCCAGATCAGTGTCATCAGTTAAAATTGGCTCGTTGAGAATTTTCATTAAATTCTGATTAATCTTCATCTCATCCTTCTCGTTGACTTTCATCAAGGCTATTTCTCTCTCCAAATCTTCAATTTGTAACGAGTTTGAAACATGGTCATGACTATTCTGTTTATGATTATTAATAAGGCTTGATGAGGAATGTGTGGTTGGTGTTACTGATGCGGAAGTGATCCTTTGCATGGTGTTGTGCGTTGTCGAGTCCAAACGGTTGTTACTGCCTGTAGCCTCAATACTACTCTGTATCATAAAATCCTCATCTAAGGCTTCTTCATCCAAATCATCCACACCATCGATCATCCCCTCCACAATATCGGATTCATCAAGGCTTAATTCATCGTATTCGTCCGACGACGGTATCATTTTTTTTCCTCCTCGTTCAGCCACCAAGTTTCATGAATACCAAGTTTTCAAATTGTCCAATGATCATCCTGTGTGCTCTTGTGTTGTCAGTAACGTGAAATGGAACAAATTGTAAATGATGGTTTTTCACCTCTGCATAGGAATAAAAATTGTTATATTCATTGTGACTCGACCTACACATGTTGACGGGAAATACGTGTCAATGAAACATTTTTTTGGTTTTGGCTAGAGAGCGAACAATTTCATGTTTTAATGCTTGGTCATTTGCTGTTCACAAATTTAAAAGATGAATGGAACCAAAACCTTTCTATTCTTTGGATACAATTCTCTGCCATCCTTTCCATCGAACAATTTCTTCAAACCAACATGCTTCTTGATGGCCCAAGGCAACATTTGACCAGCACCGCTCAACGTGTACAACAAACATGGAATCGATTGAATCATGAATGAGAAGAAGAACCATTCCATAATTTCAAAAGTATAGTTTGGACAAGTAACATATTCAAAGAGGAAGCCTCTTGGGATTTTACGCTCCTTGCTTCCAGGTTGACGCAAATTCTTCAAAATAATGTGACAATAAAAGTTGCCGAGCATGGAGAGAACAGTACCAGCTGCACCAAGATAAACTTGCCATTCTGCTGGTGATTGATACTTTGGATGAATGGTAAAGTAGGCAACAAGGAAAGCATAACCCCAATAATAAATACTATTCTTGAAGAGATTGAACAATGGCATGGTGTCATTTCCGAAAACGTGAACGAATATTGTTTCAAGCTCTCTCTTCACAAAGTGAACAATGAAGAGAATAGTTGCAATGCTGTTATTCGGATCCAATCACAGTGTGAAAATGTAAAACGGTAAATGATGAGAGTTCAAAAGTTGTTGGGAAATTCAAATTCACACATTAACAGTCCGACCGGACAATTCATCATGATGATTCCAATTTTTCATGTGATTAATTATCACACCATCACCATAATATTATTTGAATCATCAAAGATTACAAGTCAAATCATGAGTGGTTCAAAACAAAGAACACCTACATTTGTGTTTGATTCAATTGTACTTGTTCTCCATGAATATACGGACTCAAATAATAAGCCAATGGGAACGCAAAAATAGGTCCGAAATACTCAGTCAAGAACACAGTTCTCCATGCTACTTGTGGACCCAAATCTTTGAACATCAATTCGCTTCCATCCCTCAAATCAGCAATAGGTTCCTTTCCGGCTGGAATCACCTTTCCTCTTTTTCCATTCTCAACTGCATAGAAGGCTTGTCTAGTCGTATCCACTCTCTTCTTCTCTTGGTATTGTTTCTTGATTTGATCGAGTGTAGGAGCAGAGGAAAATTCCAACACGGCCAATTCTCTGGAGCGAGCGTCAAGGATCTTGATTTTCATTTTTTTTTCAATTTCAACTTTTCTTCGATCCAAAGTTCTCCAATTTCAAAAATTTACATACACTGTGTTTGATGATTTCATATCAATTTATCGAAGGATGCCTGCATTAAACAGACATAGGCGCCACCATGGAAAGATGTTGAGAAACGAAAGAAAGCGTAACGTATTCAAAACCGAGTTTTTTTCAAATGATGTGACATTCTGGTTTGTAGCGACCTTTGTTCATTTTCCAAAGAGGAATGGCTATCTTGAATTGCTTCATGATATTTTCCTAATATAAGCTAATCCTTGGTTCATTAATATCTCTTTCTAAAAAGCAGCAAATTTAAATTGGAAAAGTGAAATGCATATATTCTGTGACACATTCAGACCGTGAGATACCTTTTTGATGAATTTTGCAAGTTCATCCACCAGTTTACAAAACATAGGTGGTACGGCTGAGATTAATGAAAGCCTTTGTTTTCGAAAAGTCTTTCGTGCTTTGAATTTCACCTTTTCTCTTCCCATTTCTAATTTCATAAATTCTGTATGTACATACATATGGTTAGCGAGATAGTCACTCTCTGTCGTTTTCAGTTTGTTCACACATTGCCCTCACTCAGAATTTGCCAATTAGTATTCATCAAAATTAGGCCATAGAGCCAATAACTCGTTCCTCATAAAAGGAGCGATTTCAAGGACTTGATCAAAATCTTGCTTTGCCTTATCCAATTCTTGTAAGTGATAATAAGCTTCTCCTCTGTTATACAAGGCAGCATAAAAGTTTGGTTCAATTTCCAACGATGAATTGCAATCTTGAATTGTTTCATGATATTTTCCTAATTTAAGCTTGGCATCTGCTCGATTGGCATATATCATGGACAACTGTTCTTGTAAATGTAACTCATCAATATATATGTTTAACAGTTTGAGAGCGTTTTCATAGTCTTCCTCAAGAACGCATAACATATCCAAACAGTGTAATGCACGTCCTATGGGATGAGTGAAGTTAGAATTATTACAAAACGCTTCCTTAATTAAAAATGCCAATCTTTCAAGAGATTTTCCGCGCATAATCAAGTCAAACCGAAATGAAGGTGCTTGGTGTGGTGACACTTTTTGATTGTTTCCGTCCACATGAGATTCATGCACACTACCGTCACTGCTAACCTCATGATTTGTATAAATTTCAACAAGTGCATTCACTGCTCGAATCATGTAATCGCATGCCTTATCAATTTCATTCATTTTCACATGTAACATGGCCAACTCAGTATTGGTCACATAGATTTGGTAATTTTGAATTTCATGTTGAGTCTTGTCATGCGTGCTCTTATTCGACGAGTCGACAACAAGCGCTTTCATAAAATCCTTGTATGCCAAATCATACTTTTTGAAATGTTGCGCTAATACTAATCCTCGATTCACATATGCTTGATGTCGATAGATTGAATTCACTCCTTCCTGATGCTCCATCTCGTGAATAAATTTGATTGCTTTTGTATAATAATTGAGTGCATGTTGATATTGATCCATCGCTCCATACATGCTTGCAATATGTAAGCACATTACAATTCTATGATCTTGTTCACGAATGTTCAATGAATCACGACTTGCATGAGGGGTGAGAGTAGTAGTAGATGTCATTTCAACACCATTACTACCACCACTATGATCACTAACATCTGTACCTCCTTGAAGATCATATCGAGAGTCATCTGAATTGCCAATTGGTTGTGTTTCACTCTGAGCCATTCGATTGGAAATGATTTCTATAGCCTCTTTATAGAGTTGAATACTCTTTTCAAGATGAGTGTGCCAGTTGTGCTTGCTACTATTACTACTCGCCGATTTATACGCCATGTTCCAATACAAAACAGCTAATCGGTCCAGTAACTGTGGATCTTGACCAAGTTGTTGTGGTTTCAATGATAAGGCTTTCTCAAAATCCTCAATCGCCTTTTCCGTATTTGATTCTTGTTCATATATATTGGCTCTTGTCAGATATGCTTCAGTACAATATGGATGCAATGAAAGACATGTATGAATGTCTTGCAGTGCCATATCCGTTTGTTTGAGGGTGTAAAAGTAGACACGAGCTCTCAAGTAATATCCATTATACAAAAGAGGATTGAGTTCAATGGATTTACTTAAATCTTCGATGGAATCATGAAGCCAACCTCGAACTCGATAGGCAAACGTGAGAGTATCCATGTCTTGAGCTGAAAGAGATGAGTGAGCGAGTTGATTCTGTTCAGAAGAATTATTCATCATGTCTAGTTGTTGAATCAATGTTGAAGCAAGAGTTGCAGCGAGAGTG